>NC_134093.1:48890285-49490285 GCF_000715075.1 Nicotiana tabacum | reverse complement strand
AGTCCATATTTTATAAGGCTTGTAATAATGAGATTAAGTTACGGAAGCAGTTGTTTTAAGGAATGTGTGTTTATATAACTCTAAAAAATATTTGTAAGCGAGTAAGTACTTCACTATTTTATGAAATTTGATTTCTGCTTCTTGTTAGTAAAACCAGTGATTCTTTCTAATTTCCTTAATGAAAACGGGGCTGCTGTTTTTGTTTAAATTATGGGCTTCAAAATTCTTTGAGAAAAATCAAGTGAGCGAGATCATGGTATTGATATGGATAAGTTATAATTAGCGAAGTGAAGATTATTTACTAACTCGTTCCCTTTAAATCCTATATTATTTAAAGCTTGCCTATGTTTCATGTGATATTAAAGTATGAAGGTAAAGTACATGATCTAATAGATGAGTGTTAAATATATGAAAAAAAATATGACGAAGCGACAATGCAGTAATTAAGCAGTAAACTAGGTTAAGGAAGCAATAACGAGTAACGAAGGAGATGAGGGAAAGAAAAATGGACTCTAGTGGTTGGGCCTCAAGAAGGTAGGACCAGCAATTGAAAGATACAGCTATAGCTGACTGGACCCTCCAAAAAATGTAAATTGGCTGACGAAGCGACAAGGCAATAATAAAGTAGTAAACTAGATTAAGGAAGCAATAACGAGTAACGAAGGGGATGAGGAAAAGAAAACTGGACTCTGGTGGTTGGGCCTCAAGAAGGTAGGGTCAGCAATTGAAAGATACAGCTATAGCTGACTGGACCCTCTAAAAAATGCAACAAGGCTGGTTTGGGGCTGAGTTCCTTAGGAACTCAGCAAGCCCAAATATGTACATGTCCAAAAAGAAAGTAGGTCATTAGATGTATATTCCACATTCTAAGCATATTTAAACATGTATGGAATGCATATAGACAAATAACAAGAATATATTAAAATATTGATACTCAATTACTATGAGAAATCATACTAATGTGGTGGTTATAAATGGCAAATAATTTACATTGAAAATCTTTCGTTGTCATTAAACATTAAACCCCTAAAGAACCAAAAGTGTCAATGAATTTTGTTAAGGAGGAAATTCTACTCAAGGTCGATGCCCCCTTTGAATCCCCCGGCACTTCAAAGTTCCTAAAGGACTCAAGGTCCAGGGCAATGCTTGTGCCGGGGAGAGCAGCCCAACCTGGAGTCAAACTCCACTCTCAAATACCCCTAACCACTAATGACTTATTTTTCCCTATGGGTTTAAGTACCAATGAGGCCCTTTCAATGTAAACTAAATGCTATAATATTACTTACCACAAAAATATACTTTCCCTCCTATCATAAGAACACATAATCTACATTTGATACCCAAACAAAAATACATATCAAGTGAATTTAAAGGTCCGACTTTCAAACTCACATAGGAGAGGAGCAGAAACATCACAAGCGTGCTATAAAGGTCTGAACATTAGAGAAGAGCACACTCAAAGGAAAGGCAAGTTGTACATGGTCATATATGCAACAACACAACATATACAGATGTTCCTGTCTTTGGAAAACCAACTGTGAACTGATTGGTTTACTTCTAGCACATACATGGGTTGATAATACTACTTAACACTTTAAAGGTCATCAATAAAGATTCACACAAAACAGTCATGGCCAACCATTTTTACAGAGGTTATCAAAGATATCAAGAACAATATTAAACTTTCAACATGATGACAAGTTCACAGATTTAAACATGGAATCCCTAAGGACTCAACAGAATCATACTCCTAATAATGTTAGCTCTAAACAAGTCATCATGTCAGACAGTATCAACAAAGGACCTCATAAGGTTTAAGGATCAGGTGTGGTTTCAAATTAACAATAGGGAAAGGACTGAGGTGGTTCAGATAAGAGCATGAAATCAGGAATCAAACAAGAACATATTGTATTCAGTTAGTTACATGAACACTTCAAGTGAAGTTATAACTTCATATAGATAGGGGAGCTTTGCACACTTATAGAATCAGGTTAAGCATGTCACGAGGAGAAAGAGTTACAGATAAAGGATATGCATTGTATTAAAACAGGTTTAACTCAAACATAAATCTAGCTTAGTATTTAAGTATGAGATTGTCATGCTTAAGCTTCTAAAAATTATCACTTGATTATAACAGAATAACTAAGTCCTATTTTATGGAAGATAACTTAGTGATAGATGCATGTAACTGAAGATGTTAATGGGGTTTCAGACAGGGAAGCACTATACCAAGTAAGTTTTGAATTAAATATGTAACTCAAGATGTTAACCAATCAAGTAATAACCAAGTTCAGTCTTAAAAAACATTATCAGTCACTTATAACAAAATAAGATTATGACTTGTTCTGTAAAGGAAGGATAACTTAATCTCAACATAAGGTGTACGATAGACCTATTGGTATTCATGAAAAGAAGAGAGTTCAATTCAAACAAAACTAGGTCGACATATGCAATCAATAATTAAATGAAGTCATGAGAATGTTACAGTGACAACCTAGAAGTTACTTTCAAAGTTAACAAATACTAATATAGAGAGGACAAGCATATAAACACTTAGATTTTCATACTTAAGTTAGAGTTAGGAACCTTAAGATTCATCTCCATTATGACTTTCAAACAATAAACTCAACCCTAAGGCTTACAAAATACAAAGAAGCAACATATAAAGGTAAAGGTCACTGCAGAATCATCAATGATAGGCTATGAAGTTTATGTGAGCAGGAACAATCATTAGAAGCACATTACTATTTTTGTTATGCAGATTATTTAGGCTCGGAAATAAAAGTCATCAAGAATCACATAATAGTTCGATCAATTACTAATTAAAGATTCAAGAGGCAGGACATAGGCAGACAACGTATTGTCACAAATGAAAGATAAACATTTTCATGCTAATGGTAAGCATCGTAAGTAACTATAGTTCACAGAAAACCAACATCATATTCATGATGTTTATATAAAATGATTAAAATAGAGGGAATATGAGTACACTAACCTTTTCGAGGGTAGCAGACCAAATGAAGACTCTCTTAGTTGCTTAAGACCCTAAGAACTTTAAGTTCGAAATAGCGATAGTACTCGAAAAGGAAAAGAAACAGTAAGTAAAACTAAGCTTTTCGAACTCAAAATTACTCAAAATTTTAGTGTTAGGTCGTTGTGTTTGTGTGTTTGGTGAGAATATTAAAGGCCCCTTTTATAGTGCTATTAAAGGTTCTAGGGTTTCACAAATTTAAATCAGTAGTGGAGAGTGACGCATGGTAGATGATGATAGCAAATCGAGTGAAAATTAGAAAGGAACAGAGGGGAAAAACAGGATCAATTTTACCAGAGAGAAAGGATCGGTTGTTAAAGGCTTTGAACCAATGGACAAATCCTAAAACCCTAAGGTCACTGTGTTTGACCTCTGGGTATAGAATTTTATGATGAATCTCTAAAGGAAGCTCCATGCATGCTCCGATTTGACGGAGCATAAGAGGATTTGAACGATTTGAAGTTTCATGTTTAAGTTAGGGTTTCAGATTTTAGGTGTTTGAATTTGAATGATGAAATGGGGCAAAAACCGGCGGGAATTGCGGATTAAGAAGGCAAAGTGGATGATTTCTGGTCGATTTGTGACCTTGCATGAATTGGTGCAAGGTTTTTGACTGATTAGGATGATAGAGGTTGAGAGACGGAAGAGAGAAAGGGATAGGATGGCGACGAGGTTGGAGGGGAAATGATTTAGGGTTAGGGGATTTTGGGTTGGTCTCTGAGGGATATGTTTGAAAGATGGATTATGGGCAGTTTGATCGATTAATCAACGTCCCTGATAAATCGGGGCTTTTTGTGTTTAAAGAAATTAATTTGGAAAAATACGGGAACTATTGGATTTCGGTGATCCAATAGTGGAGATGATATCTGATAACATGTCAAAATTAAAAGAGAAAATGGGAATAATCTAGGTCGTTGATGGTTTGGATGAACGACTCAGATCATTTGTGTTTCTTATGTGAGTGTTGAAGACGGGTGACGTGGCAAGTGTTGATTGTTACAAATAGAGTGATTTGGATCGACATGGTGGAAAGAGATGGGTGTTTGGGTTTGGTGTATTTTCGGGCTGGGCTTGTCAATTCGGCCTAGAATAATTTTAAAAATGGCCATTTTACTTTTGATTTGAGAATTGCAATTGTTGCCTTTTGGTCTTTTAACCCCTTTTGAATTTAATTTAAATAAACTTAATAGTTTTCAATAAATATGGTAAGATTATAATTATTATATATACTACTAGTTCAATTAATTAGCTTTAAAACTACATTGTTTTGCCTAAATTGTAGCACTAATTTTTGAATTTCACATAATAGTCTAATTAACTAGAAATTAAAGAATTATTTGTCAAATTAATTATAAAACCTACGTAATGTATATATAAAAGATATTTTAATAATATTAAAAAATAGTAAATATATTTTTATTTACATAATATTAACAGTACACAATTAATTTCACAACTATCACTTAAATTAATTTGTAAGAATAGGTATTTTTACTAGAAAATAATTTAAAAATATTTATTGTAAATTATTAAGTATAAATAAATTATTTTAAAAAGGGAGGGTCAAAATTGGTCGTCAACAGCTGCCCCTCTTTGATCGGAGACAATAAAAGAGTTTTCGGGCAAAGAAATTAAATCAAAGCCAATTTGTTCCTGACTTTTAGGCAAGTATTGGAGGAAATGAGGATGGTGAATTGCAGGATTGAGTTAAGCAAGAATCTAGAAAGATTTAGGAATAATGGGACCGAATTCTGGCTATGCATTGCTTACATACCTCGAGCTTAATGAGGATCATGCCTCATGTAGTTCTGGAGTAGAGATTTTGGGGAAGCGGCACTCGTAGGAATTGCCTCGGTATCATATTGTGACGATACGACAAGACGAAAGATTGGACATTCACGATAGCTTGAATTTTGGGGCTTGATTTGAAAATTGTCTCTGCTTGTTGTAGAGCTTTTCACTGATGAATGTCTCCGCCTGTCGGGAGATCTAGATTTGTATAGTCCGTCTCTGCTTGTTAGGAGATCTTTACATTGATATGTAAAATAATCTCTGCTTGGGAATGATTGACTAAACTGTAATTATTCATGAAGCTGCATGAGCTAAACGTTAAAACATTCAAAGTAATACTAAATGAAATGAAAGCATGCCCAAGAGATACTCTTGACTGCAAAACTAAGTTGCGACTATCAATTTGCAGAACGTCGGTGATGAGGTTTGCGACTGTCTATTCTAGCATCCGTTGCGATGGAGCGGCGATGCGAATTACTTTGTTGGCAAAGTTTGCATCTTCCTATATACAAGGATCTAGTTGGCGGAGTAGTCGTTCGATTTGTAAAGGGTGCTCCGATTGATTAAGCTCGCGGTTTGCTATATAGAGGACTTCAATTGGCGAAGCCGACGTATGATTTGTACAGGGCACTCCAATTGATTGAGCTGACAGTTTGCTAAATACAGGATTTCAATTGGTGAAGTCAACGACTCATTTTGTATAAGTTTCTTCGATTGATTGAGCAGGCAATTCGATATGCACAGGTTTTCCGTATCAACTGTCTGATTCCGAGGTACCTACAAAGGATTCAAAAGTTAGCTTTAGCTGTACTAGGACATTCTAAGAGAAAGAGGAAGGAGATAGTCTTAGGCAACTAGCGGATCCGTCATTTGCACCAGTGTGGTACTAGTGCTTCCTTATTCCCTGTTGACCCTGCACTCAAAGAAAACTTCTTAGTGGGGGGGGGGAGTTGGTTTGTGTCGACCACAGTGTTGGTTTGCCCCGGCCTTGAACATGATCGCTGCAAATTTTGGTAGACAGAACAAATTACTGTATAGGTATATTTGTTTTTTTTTCAAAAAACATTTTGAATATACTTGTCGTTGTTCCGGATTATGACATGTTACGAAAGATTCTCCACATGTGAATGTATCCTCTTGAAAGCTTTGTCCTGTTGATGTTGATCCTCCGTGATGTTTCTGACAATGCGGCTTTTTTCTACTGCATCCTAATTTGAACTAATGTATTACAAGGCTTTCCTAAGGTTATGATCAAGCCCTTTTAGGTTGCCTACGTATCCGAAATGGAATCAGGTCTGAACGTAGTTCCATGGGTTATGATGAAATATGATGAAAATGATCGAGCATGACTCAAGCAGCCTACGTATCTAAATGGAATCAGGTCAAAGCATAGTTATATTACAACATATGTAAGATATTGAGATTAAGAATGAAAATGGGCGAGTCTAACTCAGACTACCTACGTATCCAACTGGAATTAGGCAAGAACGTAGTTCAATTACAAAAGATGACTAAATCCGATGAGATTTTCCTACGTATGTCTTTCTGAGGAAATCAAGTTAGCGTAGTTCTTTAGCAACGTACAAAAGTGATATTTGGTTTTTCTATTACAAGAGAAAGGGAGAGAGAAACTGAACCCTACATGGGTTGCGTACGTATCCCTCTGTGGGAAGTCAGGTTGAACGTAGTTCTGTTACATCAAAAACCTAACTCTATTTGTCTTTAGACATACTATCTCTTAATTGCATCTGAGTTGATAGGCTTCGTGTTGACTCTTTTATCCATTTCTACCAAGATTTGAGATCCACCCAATAGTGCTCGGTGAACCACGTAAGGACTTTTCCAGTTTGGTGTGAACTTTCCTTTTTTCTTCCTCTTGATGGGGAAAGATTTTCTTCAAAACCAACTGCCCCGGTGTGAATTGGCAAGGCTTCACTCTCTTGTTAAATGCGCAAGCCATCCTGTTCTGATATAGGCGACCATGACATACTGCATCTATTCTTTTCTCATAAATGAGCATGAATTGTTCCTGCCTGACCCGTATCCATTCTGCGTTGTCCAATTTTGCCTCTTGAATGACTCTTAAAGACGGTATATCAACCTCTGCGGGTAATACTGCTTCAGTGCCATATACCAACATGTACGGCGTTGGACCCGTGGATGTTCTCATGGTAGTCCGATAACCTAGTGAAGCGAAAAGAAGTTTATCGCGCCATTATCTGTGATTGTCCACTATCTTTCGTAAAATCCTCTTGATATTCTTGTTAGTTGCCTCGACTGACCCATTCATTTGTGTTCTCTAGGTCATGTAATCGTGGTGGACGATTCTGAACTTCTCGCAGATTTCTCTCATGAGGTCGCTGTTGAGGTTAGCGACATTGTCAGTGATGATAGACTTCGGTATCCCAAATCTACAGACGATGTTATTTTAGACAAAATCTACCACTACCTTCTTCGTGACGGCCTTGTAACTAGATGCCTCGACCATTTGGTGAAATAGTCGATAGCTACCAAGATGAAACGATGTCCGTTTGATGCAGCAGGCTCTATAGGTCCAATCATGCCCATGCCCCTGGCGTCGAATAACCAAGGTGAACCCATTACGTTTAACTCATTTGGTGGAACCTAGATGAAATTTCCGTGAATCTGGCACTGGTGACACTTCTGCACATAGCGAATGGTTTCGCTTTTCATAGTCATCCAAAAGTATCCAACTCTCAAAATCTTCTTGGCTAATGTGAACCTGTTCATGTGGGGTCCGCACGTTCCATCATGTATTTCTTCCAACAGTTTGGTTGCTTTAGCAGCATCTACACATCTCAACAAACCTAAGTCTGGGGTCCTCCTGTACAGGACTTCCCCGTTGAGGAAAACGTTATTTGCTAGTCTCCTGAGTGCTTGCATTTGGCCATTAGTAGCATTCTCTGGGCATTCTCTGGTTGTGAGGAATCTCTTGATGTCGTGATACCATGGTTTACCATCTGGTTCTTCATCTACATGGAAGCAATAGGCATATTTATCCCTGATCTCTACCTCGATAGGGTCGATGTAGTTCTTGTGTGGATGTTGAATCATAGATGATAGGGTTGCAAGGGCGTCGGCGAATGCATTCTGAAACCTGAGGACGTGCTAGAAATCAATCTTTGTGAACTTCTTGCATAGCTCCTTCACACAGTGCATATACTAAAGTATCTTGACATTCTTAGTGGACCATTTCCCTTGGACTTGGTGTATCAACAAATCAGAATCTCTTATGACCAAAAGTTCTTTGATGTTCATGTTGACTGCCATTCTGATCCCAAGGATGCACGCTTCGTATTCATCCATATTATTGGTGCAAGGGAATCTTATCTTTGCCGATGCTGGGTAATGCTGTCCAGATTCTGAAATTAGGACCGCCCCAATTCCGACTCCTTTAAAATTTGTTGCTGTACCGAAAAATATTCTCCACCCAGGGTATGATTCTGCAATATCCTCTCCGTCAAATAGTACTTCTTCATCGGTGAAATACATGGTAAGCAGTTCGTAATCCCCATCCACCGGATTTTCTGTGAGGTGATCGGCTAAAGCTTGTCCTTTGATATCCTTCTGAGTTATGTACACAATGTCAAATTCGCTGAGGAAAATCATTCATTTAGCTTGCTTTCTAGTAGGCATTAACTTCTAGAAAATTTACTTGAGATGGTCAAGCCGAGATATTAGATACGTAGTGTATACCGACATGTAATGCCTTAGCTTCTGACCAATCCAAGTCAGAGCACAACAAGTGAATTTTATCAGGGTATACTTGGCCTCGCATGGCGTGAACTTCTTATTTAAGTAGTACATGGCCTGCTCCTTTGTCCCAGTTTCGTCATGCTGCCCCAACACACAACCAAAATCGTTATCTAAGACTGACAAATAGAGCAATAATGGCTTCCCTATTTCAGGGGGAACCAACACTGGTGGGTTTGAGAGATACTCCTTGATTTGGTCGAAGGCTTTCTGGAACTCTTCTGTCCATTTTGTAGCAGCATACTTCTTCAACAGTTTGAAAATGGGTTCGCATATTACTATGGACTGGGCTATGAAATGACTGCTGTAATTCAATCTGCCCAGGAAACTCATGACATCTTTCTTACTCTTTGGTGGCGGTAATTCCTGAATGGCCTTGATTTTTGATAGGTCCAGTTCTATCCCATTCCTGCTTACAGTGAAACCCAAAAGTTTTCCAGCAGGGACTCCAAATGCGCACTTTGCTAGCTTCAACTTCAAACTGTACCTTCGCAATCGTTCGAAAAATTTCCTCAAGTTGTCCAAGTTCTCCAAGCTCTTTCGAGACTTTATGATGACATCATCCACATACACTTCATGCTCATTATGAATCATATCGTCAAAGAGGGTCGTCATGGCCCTCCTATAGGTGGCGCTGGGGTTCTTCAGACCGAACGACATAACTCTATAATAGTAGACTCCCCAAGGTGTGGTGAAAGTCATCCTCTCTCTATCTTCCTTGTGCATTATGTTTTGATGGTATCCAACGAAACAATCCACAAACAACTGTAGTTCGTGCTTTGCACAATTGTCGATGAGGATGTGGATATTTAGCAGAGGGAAATCGTCCTTTGGACTAGCTCTGTTGAGATCTCGGTTGTCCACACATATTCTAATCTTTCTGTCTTTCTTGTGTACTAGGACGATGTTTGCCAACCAGCTTGGATAGTTGGTGACCCTTACCATATTTGCTTCTATCTGTTTGGTCACTTCTTCCTTTATCCTCATACTTAAATCGGGTTTCAATTTTCTAGGTTTCTGTTTGATCGGTGGTCTAGTAGGATCGGTGGGTAGTCAATGCGAGACAATATCAGTGCTTAATCACGGCATGTCATCATAAGACCATGCAAACACATCGATGTACTGTCGGAGGAGCTCAATTAGTTTTTCCTTCTGCTCGGCTTCTAGGTGAATGCTGATTTTGGTTTCTTTTACATCTTCACTTACAAGATTGACCACTTCTGTTTCTTTAAGGTTAGGCATTTCTGACTCTCCAACTGCTCGATCTCCTGCAGGATATTGTCTGGCATCATGCTCTTGTCATACTCATCGTAATCTAGGTCATTGAGCTCAACAGTTTTGTTACATGTCATAATCGTAGAACGCGGGTTTTTAGCGATTTGGTTACTGAAAAAAAGCTAAGTACAAATAAAGCGGTAAATAAAGTTGCAATATTTGAGAAAATGAATCTTAACGTCTTAAGCGTTCACGAGAGGCAAATGACAAAATGGTACAGACACGGTACATACCTCAATTTGTCGTGTTCTTTTAAAAAGAAAACTTTTACAGTTCCATACAACCAAGACTCCCGGTGAACCAAAGATGGACTAGCGGTCCAATTCTGTAGCTCTTCCCCTGGTTCCACATCCTTGATAGTCGGTGTCTTGATGTCAGTCCCTTCATAATATTCTTCAATCATATTCACGAATAGCTTTCCCATTCCATCGATGATATCATCTTCGGGTACTGAACTCTGTCCTGGACTTGGAACATGCTCTAGCACAAAAACCTTTTTCCCGAAGCTAACGATGTGAGCTTTCCCTTACGGAGGTTGATATCCTATGCTAGCCCTTCCTTTCTGGCCATTATGTTCAATTGGCTCTGTGATTCCATCTGACTTGGCTCCCAACCCCGTTCCTGGCCTGTATCCATATCTCATCATCTCTCTCATAGCCATCTCTCTCTTTTTCATCTCGGTAGTCTGCATGATTTCCACTACATGGAAGGAAACTCTATCTAGCCTTTCAATGAATGGAACAACATACTCCAAATAGGTGGAGTGACCCCACTCGCCGTGAACCACGATCTCCTGACATCCCCACTCAAATTTCATGCATTGGTGCAAAGTGGATGGCACAACCCTTGTCATATGCGAACCATCAAAGGCTCTCACCCTTACGTGCTTTCCTTGACTTCCCTCAAATGAATTCCTAGCTCCCGCAGGGTGGAGAGCGGATAAATATTAACTCCTGACCTACCATCAACCAGCACCCGGGACACCACTTTATTCCTGCACTTGACAGTGATATGAAGAGCCTTGTTTTGACTTGCGCCTTTGACAGGAAGTTCGTCTCTTCTGAAAGTAATCATGTTTGCTTCGACCATTTTCCCAATTATCATGGCCAGAGCTTCACTAGTGGTATTACTTGGTACACTTACCCCACTTAGTACTTTCAATAGGGCATCCTTATGACTGTCGGAACACGTTAATAGATCCATGATTGATATCTGTGCTGGAGTTTTCTTCAGCTACTCCTCTACAAAATACTCTTTTCTTGACATTCTTTTCCGAAACTCGGCAGCTTCTGGGTCTGTTATGTTCCTTTTTTGCATTTGTTCCCTTCTTGGGTTTCCTCGATTGATGTCTTTAGGAGCGTAGCATCTCCCAGACCTAGTCATACCATGGGCTGCGACAGAGTCTGTCATTTTGGCCTTTCCTTTTTGCTAGTACGTCTATGGGACGATTTTCTATTCCTGGCTTTCTTCATCTCCTGTAGCACCGGCAGGTTACTGCGGATAAGTCTGAACCATCACTGTAGGCCTCAATTGTACTGTAATAATCGTATCCTTCTGAGGAGGGATCCTGGCAGCTTCTGTATTTCACATAATGACAATTGTTCCCTTTAGGTCATACTTTTCGTCCAATGCAATCATGTTAGCTCCCTAATTTCGATGATCTGGTAGCGAATTACGATTCACATTGGTCGGCTTCAGTGTGCACTGAATGGCTCTGCTCTTGATCAGGGTTTTAATTTCATTTTTCAATTTAAAATAATCTTCATTATCATGCCCAGGTACATTAGAATGGTACACACATTTTTTAGTGGCATCAAAATACTTGGAGGGATGTTCAGGGACCCTTCCTTTGACTGGGCTGTATGAACCTTGCTCTTCTCAATCTCTCAAACAATTGGGCCAGAGGCTCAGCAATCAGGGTATTAATTCCAGGACCTCGTTCTTCAAAGTTGGGACGAGGGCGTGTTGCATAAGAAGGTCAATTTTGATGAGTAGTGGTTTGGACATAAGTGTGTGGTCACTATGGGTTTTGGTTATTGCTGGATCGAGGAGGGTTGTATGTTTTTGGGGGTGGTAATATGGCTGGGTGTTATAGACTGGAGTGTAAGTGGGTGGTGGTGAATGGTTATTTTGGGAATAAGAGGTGCTTCCGTGATGTGTGTTGGGTTGATAGTAAGGGACAACTGTTGAGACCTCCTCTTTCTCTTTCCACTACCGATTGACCCTGACTGGATGGCCTTGCCAGCCGCTTGCAGTGCTGCCATGGATTGTACTTTACCAGATTTTATGCCCTCTTCAAAGAAATCTCCCGTCTTGACCAACTCGGAAAATTTCTGTCCCATCATTCCCATAATCGTTTCAAACTATATTCCCTCCTGGGCTCTGATAAAATACTTGGTTAGTTCACTGTCGTCCAGTGGAGGTTGTGCCCTGGCGACCTCCGACCTCCACCATCGGGCATATTCTTGGAATGACTTAGATGGTTTATTCTGTAGGTTCACTAGTGCGAGCCGATCTGGAGTGATCTATGTGTTGAATTGAAAACGATTCATAAAGTCCTGTGCCATATCTTGCCAAGTTCTCCAATTTCGTGGATCCTGTCGAGTATACCAGGTGAGTGCTTCTCCCGTCTCTCATAAATAACTTCATCCTTAACTTCTCGTTCCTCTCCACTTCGACTAACTTTTCATAATATGCCCTCAAATGTGTGTGAGAGTCCCCCGTCCTATCGAAGATGTCAAACTTTGGGGGTTTATATCCTGCTGGCATATCCACATCTCGATGAATATACAGATCCTCGTAGTCCAAACTTTCACTTCCCTGAGCAACTTGGAGGCTCTTTATTGCATTCTCAACATTTATAACTGCTCAGATACTGACTCTTCTTCCTTACGCCTAGCCCCTATCTCTATTTTAGCGTATTGGTCAATTTTATAAGGCACCCTGATCGTGATAGGTGCTGTAAAGGTAGGTTCAGAAATGGCATATACATGGGGAACGTACCGCTCATGGGTGGCGGCATGTGCCACAGGTATGTGTTGGTTGGTAGTAAAAATGACCCCGTCATGAGGAGGGTAGTTGTATTAGCAGTAATAGGTGGGTTTTGTGATGTCTGAGTGTATTCTGGTACATAGGGAGTGTGAATAGAGAGATTTAGTGGGTTAGCGGGGGTTACTAGAGGTATGACTTGAGTGGTAGGAGTTGAAGTTGGGGTGTTGTTGTTTTGGCATGATGTGGAAGGAAAGTGGTCAGGTAGTGAATCCAAAGAAGGGAATCGAGGTGGCTGAGGAAGTGTTGTCACGGCCAGGTGCGCCATTTCTCTGATATGTTGTACCTCCTCCCTTAAAGAATCCATTTCCTGGGCCATCCTGGCCATGTGTTAATCATTCCTAGTGTTGTCTTTTTCCCCAAATCGCCTCGGGCTGTCGGCTATGTCTAGAGGATGTTTAGTTAGGTCTTCTGCGGTTGACATCTTTCCTTTTGACCTTAGATTATATGGTGGTTCCGCCAGTTTTGGTCGACATAAACCAACTTTCTTTTCTTTTTGGGGATAATAATAATAAGAAGAAAATAAGAAGAAAATAAGAAGAAAGAAAATAAAAAGAAACAAGAGTCTGTTTCTGCATTTATACAAGCAGGAAGTCACACGGGCAAATAATTTGTGCATTACAGCTAGCGCGTTTCCTAGAATTCGGAGGGACCTCTCATTGCCGGAGGTAGGCGTATTTCATAGAGATTTGTCTAACATTTATACTTGACACATTTAGATCCGAAGCAATTTCTTTTCATTGATAATTTTGACTAATACAAGTGTGAACAAGGATTGCATCACTTTTTCATAGAACTGCATGGGCTTGGACAACTTGCCCTTTTGGAAAGTAGAAGAGAAAACTAGGGATAAGGGTACAAAAGTGGGGAAGAGGGGAAATCATCCTCGGGGTCTTCCTCAAACTCCTCCTCATCATCGTTGAATTCAGACTCCTCCTACGAATCTTCTTTCGGCTCTGTGCTTGACTTTTTCTGGAGGCATTCCACTACCCGGTCGTCGTCCTCTGTAGGTGGAAACATGTGGTCGATGGATCTCGGGACTAACTGACGATGCATTAAAGTGGTCACAAGATAATATGGCAGGATCTCATGGTAAATCTATAAAGCAGCCGCCACATCTTCTAACCTGGCTATACCCTCTCTTCTTGGCTGGGCCAGTTCTTCTTCTTCGTTAATCTAGACCTAATACTAAGGAGTACACCACGAGTTTTGATCCATAGGCATTGTGACCAGGTCGCTCCACTCTTCTTGTAGCCTTCTTATATTGGGAATTGGGATCTGTCCATTGTACTCATCCTCGTATAGCACTGTTCATGTCCAAAGAGGCACGTCTTGGATCATATCGAACTGTCTGAGGACCTGTATGAGTGAGTATGGTTGAATACCTTCTAGTCAGATCAGCTCAATGAAGTATTTCTGAGGAGTCCTCAAGATTGTCCTTCCACCTAACCAGGAGAGCTTCTAGTTGATCCATTTTCCAGTTAGATTAGTCAGTGTTTCCCTAAATTCTCCTTGACCATGTGGGGAGACCCAATGTCTGATTCTTTCATTTTGGTTACAGATCATATTGCTGACGCCCACGAAGTAGTCGATAGTGGCCTCACGTTGGAAAAATATGTTCAGTAGCCCAGATCTGAAGCAGCAAGTTACAACCTTTAAAGAAATCATACCCTCATGCACATACGGATAGAGCCCTCAGCATCTCAGCTCACACAATCGACACCAAAGTAGCTTGAAGATTTCCACGGAAGGTCGCCAGAACCACTGGTAACAAGTTGATGTAGATACGGCCCTTTCGCTGCGGGAAGACAATTAGTCCCAACAATGTCTCTGAGAAAGTGATAGGCCTGAGACTCTCCCATGTCGCGCGGAATTCGTAGCTTTCACGGTGCCCAAATCCGTGGAACAGCTAGTCGAGGCTCACCCACCTGTCCTCGATACTTCTGAGACTCCTACTGTTGGCAAGTCCTAAGGCATCCAAGAACTGGTAATCGGGCATAGTAACTAGCAATACTAGCTTTCTCCCATTGAATGGCAGCTCCGTGAAACTTGCGACTTCTTCCAAATTTGGGACTAATTCACAGTTAGCAAATTTGAACACCGCCTTAGCCGGATCCCAAAATTCTATCAACAAGCGAGTGAGTACCCTATCTGCTCGGATGTTCAGCAATGCAGTTAATGCCCCCAAGTGTGTCAGAACCTTATCTCCGTGTTCTCGACGGATATTCTTCCACCACTATTTTAACTTATGTGGCGCTCCCATTACCATGTTGATTTTAGGGATGTTTCGGTTGATTTCCATTTTCTAAGGTGGGTAAAAGAAAGATGTTTGGCTAAGTGTTTGCTTTAGATCTTTATGTATCTTGTCAAGTTTGTTTGTCTTTCCACATAAGTCGTGTCGTTGGGTACATGACCCATTGACATGGGGGTGGCTTTTCTGATTGTGTGTTGGTCTCAAGGACCGACTCACCTAAGGTTTATGCAGTATGACCTATTTTACTGGAGTAGAGTGTTTCTTACTTTTGAAATGGACTGAAGGCTGCAGAAGTTATGTTAGTTGACCTCACAAAGCCATTCTCTAAAACTAGAGAGTTTTGAAAAGATGGTTCAGAGGGGTGTAAAAGACAACCCTCGCGTGTCATTGTGTGTGATAGTGTACGGCCAAGACTTGATAAAAAGAAATGTGATGACAATGTATACATAAAGCATAAACAAATAAGGGTGTAGCAGCAATAAGCATGATAATTAGAAAGAACAAATAAAGCATGAAAGAAAGTAATTGAAATTTTAACTATGATCAAAGAAATGTGTAAATAAATCTAGATGGCAAATTAGTCTAAGTGTACTAAGGTCAGAACCTAAGTGTGAAATATCCGCAGTAGAGTCGCCATGTTGTTTCACCCTATTATGGGTAAGAGTTCTTGTTCTTCTAAGGGAAAGGTATTAGGCACCCCTTAACATTTACCTGAGGTATCTCCATAGGACTTAGACTACATTTTAGGAACCCGTTATCTATACTATGCTTAATTACTATTAGGGCATGGCTTACTATATATATTTATGGGAGGGTGTATATAAGGGATGTATGACTTAAGAAGGATGTGAGATTATAAAAGAGTTCTGAAAGTAGTCCATATTTTATAAGGCTTAGTAATAATGAGATTAAGTTATGGAAGAAATTGTTTAAAGGAATGGGTGTTTATATAACTCTAAAAAATATTTGTAAGAGAGTGAGCCTAAATCTACCTTGATTTTAAAAATCTGAAAAAGGCAGTCTTTTGGAAATCCGTTTTTTGGGTGATAGTACTTCACTATTTTATGAAAATTTGATTTTTGCTTCTTCTTAGTAAAACCAACGATTCTTTCTGATTTCCTTGCTGAAAACGGGGCTGCTATTTTTGATTAAATTCTGGGCTTTAAAAATCTTTGAGAAAAAGCAAGTGAGCAACATCGTGGTATTGATATGGATAAATTATAATTAGCGAAGTGAAGATTGATTACTAACTAGTTCCCTTTAAATCCTATGTTATTTAAAGCTTGTCTATGTTTCATGTGATATTAAAGCATGAAGGTAAAGTACATGATCTAATAGATGAGTGTTAAGTACATAATAACAAAATGTGACGAAGCAACAAGGCAGTAATAAAGCAGTAAACTAGATTAAGGAAGCAATAACTAGTAACGAAGGAGATGAGGGAAAGAAAGATGGATTCTGGTGGTTGGGCCTCAAGAAGGTAGGCCCAGCAATTGAAAGATACGGTTGTAGCTGACTGGACCCTCCAAAAAATGCAACAAGGCTGGTTGAAGGAACTCAGCAGGCCCAAATATGTACATGCCCAAAAAGAAAGTAGGCCATTAGATGTATATTCCACATTCTAAGCATATTTAAATGTGCATCGAATGCATATAGACAAACAAGCAGAACAAGAAATTATCAGTATTCAAATGCTATGGGAAATTATATTAATGTGGTAGTTATACACGACAAATAATTTACATTGAAAACCTTTCATTGTCATTAAACACTAAAACCCTAAAGAACCAAATGTGTCAATGAATTAAGGTCTAAAGAGGAAGTTCTACTAAAGGTCGATTCCCCCTTTGAATCCCCCGACATTTCAAAGTTCCCAAGGGACTCAAGGCCCAGGGCAATGCTTGTGCCGGTGAGGGCAGCCCAACCTAGAGTTAAACTCCACTCCCAAATACCCTTAAACACTAACAACATGTTTTCCTTATAGGCTTAAATGCCAATGAGACCCTTTCAATGTAAACTAAATATTATAGAATTACTTACAACAAAAATATAGTTTCCCTCCTATCATAAGAACACATAGTCTACATTTGATACCCAAACAAAACTACATATCAAGTGAATTTAAAGGTCTGACATTCGAACACACATAGGAGAGGAGAAGAGACATCATAAGCATGCTATAAAGGTCTAAACATTAGAGAACAGCACACTCAAAGGAAA
This sequence comes from Nicotiana tabacum, assembly GCF_000715075.1. Classification (NCBI taxonomy): domain Eukaryota; kingdom Viridiplantae; phylum Streptophyta; class Magnoliopsida; order Solanales; family Solanaceae; genus Nicotiana; species Nicotiana tabacum. The sequence continues at coordinate 49,472,892 of NC_134093.1, read as the reverse complement.
AGTAAGCTATACAGGGTCATATATGCAACAACACAACAGATACAGATGTTCCTATGTCTGGCAAACCAACTGTGAACTGATTGGTTTGCTTATAGCACATACATGGATTGATAATACTAATTTAACATCTTAAAGGTCATCAATAAAGATTCAGACAAAATAGTCATGGCCAAACATTTTTATAGTGGTTATCAAAGATATCAAGAACAAGATTAAACTCTCAACATGACGACAAGTTAACAAATTTAAACATGAAATCCCTAAGTACTCAACAGAATCATACTCTTAACGGTGTCAGCTCTAAACAAGTCATCATGTTCAGACAATATCAACAAAGGACCTCATAAGGTTTAAGGATCAGGTTTGGTTTCAAATTAACAATAGGGAAATGACTGGGGTGGTTCAGATCAGAGCATGAAATCAGGAATCAAACAGGAACATATAGTATTCAGTTAGTTACATGAACACTTCAAGTGAGGTTATAACTTCATATAGATAGGGGAGCTTTGCATACTTATAGAATCAGGTTAAGCATGTCACGAGGAGAAAGAGTTACAGATAAAGGAAATGCATTGTATTAAAACAGGTGGAACTCAAACATAAATCTAGCTTAGTATTTAAGTATGAGATTGGCATGCTTAAGCTTCTAAAAATTATCACTTGATTATAACAGAATAACTTAGTCCTATTTTATGGAAGATAACTTAGTGATATATGCATGTAAGCTTCACAAAAAAACAAAAAGTAGTTCAAAGGGGTTAAAGACAGGGAAGCACTATACCATGTATGTTTTGAATTAAATATGTAACTGAAGATCTTATCCAATCAAGAAACAACCAAGTTCTATCTTAACAAACATTATCAGTCACTTATAATAAAACAACATCTTGACTTGTTCTGTAAAGGAAGGATAACTTAATCTCAACGGAAGGTGTACGATAGAGCTATTAGTATTCATGAAAAGAAGAGAGTTAAATTCTAACAAAACTAGGTTGACAGATGCAACCAATTATTAGATGAAGTCATGAGAATGTTACAGTGACAACCTAGAAGTTACTTTCAAAGTTAACAAATACTAATATAGAAAGGACAAGTATATAAACACTTAGATTTTTATACTTAAGTTAGAGGGTATATACTTAGGAACCTTCAGATTCATCTCAATTATGACTATCAAACAATAAACTCAACCCCAAGGCTAACAAAATACAAAGAAACAACATATAAAGGTAAAGGTCACTGCAGAATCATCATTAATAGGCTATGAAGTTTATGTCAGCAAGAACAATCATTCGAAGCACATTACTATTTTTGTTTTGCAGACTATTTAGGCTCGAAAAATGAAAGTCATCAAAAATCACATAATAGTTCAATAAGTTACTAATGGTAACCATCATAAGTAACTATAGTTCAAAGAAAACAAACAACATATTCATGATGTTTGTATAAAATGATTAAAATAGAAGGATTATGAGTACAATGACCTTTTGGAGGGCAGCAGACCAAACAAAGACTCTCTTAGTTGCTTAATACCCCAAGAACTTCAAGTTCGAAACATCGACGGTACTCGAAAAGTAAAAGAAATAGTAAGGAAACCTAGGCTTTTCGAACTCAAAATTGCTCTTAGATGATTTTAGTGTTAGCTCGTTGTGTTCGTATTTTGGTGAGAACATTAAAAGCCCCTTTTATAGTGCCATTTAAGTCTCTAGGGTTTCACAAATTCAAATCAGTAGTGGAGAGTGATGCATGGTAGATGATGATAGCAAATCAAGTGAAAATCAGAAAGAAACATAGGGGAAAAATAAGGTTGATTTTACCCGAGAGGAGGGATCGATTGTTGAAGGCTTTGAACCAACGAAAAAATCCTAAAATCCAGAGGTCACTGCTTTTGACCTCTGGGTATAGAATTTCATGATGAATCTCTAAAGGAAGTTCCATGCATGCTCTGATTTGACGGAGCATAAGAGGATTTGAACTATTTGAAGTTTCATGTTTAAGCTAGGGTTCCAGATTTTAGGTGTTTGAATTTGAACGATGATATGGGGAAGAAACCAGCAGGATTCGCGGATTAAGAAGGCAAAGTGGATGATTTCTAGTCGATTTGTGACCTTGCACGAATTGGTGCAAGGTTTATGATTGATTAGGATGATAGAGGTTGAGAGACGGAAGAGAGAAAAGGGAAAGGAGGGCGGCGAGGTCAGAGGGGAAATGATTTAGGGTTAGGGGATTGTGAGTTGGTCTCCGAGGGTTATGTTTGAAAGATGGAATATGGGCAGTTTGATTAGTTGATCAACGACCTTGATAAATCGGGGCTTTATATGTTTAAAGAAATTAATTTGGAAAAATACGGGAACCGTTGGATTTATGTGATCCAATGGTAGAGATAATATCTGATAACATGTCAAAATTAAAAGAGAAAATGGGAATAATCGTGGGCTGTCGATGGTTTGGATCAACGACTCAAATCATTTGAGTTTCTTATGTGAGTGTTGAAGACGAGTGACCTGGCAAGCGTTGATTGGTGCAAATAGAGTGATTTGGATCACCTTAGTGGAAAGATATGGGTGTTTGGGTTGGGTGTATTTTCGGTCTAAGCTTGTTAATTGGGCCAAGAATAATTTAAAAAATGGTCATCTTACCTTTAATTTTGAGAATTATAATTGTGGCCTTTTGGCCTTTTAACCCCTTTTGAATTTAATATAAATAAACTTAATAGTTTTCAATAAATGTGGTAAAAGTATAATTATTATATATACTACTAGTTACTTTAATTAATTAGCTATAAAAATACATTGCTTTTCCAAAATTGTAGCACTAATTTTTGAATTTCACATAATTATCTAATTAACTAGAAATTAAAGATTAATTTATCAAATTAATTATAGAACCTACGTAATGTATATATAACATATTTTAATAATCTTAAAAAATAGTAAATATATTTTTATTAACACTACACGATTAATTTCAAAACTATCACTTAATTTAATTTGTAAGAATAAGTATTTGTTACTAGAAAACACTTATTGTAAATTATTAAGTATAAATAAATTAATTTAAAAAGGGAAGGTCAAAATTGGTCATCAACAGACACGGGCACACCGTGAAGGCGAACAATCTCGCGGAAATAGATTTCAGCCAACTGCTCAGAAGAATAGGTAGTCCCAACTGGAATGAGATATGCAGACTTAGTCAGCCGGTCCACAATCACCTAAATAGCATTAAATTTCTTCAAAGTCCGTGGGAGCCCAACTACAAAGTCCATCGTGATACGCTCCCATTTCCACTCAAGCCTATGAAGCAATTCAAGCCTATGAAGCAAACCGCCCAACCTCTGATGCTCGTACTTCACCTGCTGACAATTCAAGCACCGAGCCACAAACTCCACTATATCTTTCTTAATTCTCCTCCACCAAGTAGTGCCTCAAGTCCTGATACATCTTCGTGGCACCCGGATGAATAGAATACCGCGAACTGTGGGCCTCCCCAAGAATTAACTCACGTAGCCCATCCACATTGGGCACACAAATCCAACCCTGCATCCGCAACACCCCATCATCACCAATAGAAACCTCCTTGACATCACCGTGCTGAACCGTGTCCTTAAGGACAAGCACACGGGGGTCGTCATACTGACGCTCTCTGATGCGATCATATAAAGAAGACCGAGAGACCATGCAAGCTGAACACGACTAAGCTCCGAAACATCTAACCTCACAGACTGATTGGCCAAGGCCTGATTATTTGATGCAAGCGGTCTCTCACCAACAAGAATATATGCAAGGCTACCCATGCTCATTGCCTTTCTACTTAAGGCATCGACCATCACATTGGCCTTCCCGGGATGATACAAAATAGTAATATCATTGTCTTTTAACAGCTCCAAATATCTCCGCTGCCTAAAATTTAGATACTTTTGCTTGAACAAGTGCTGAAGACTCCGATGATCTGTAACACATCACAAGACACGCCGTAGAGATAATTCCTCCAAATCTTCAATACACGAACGATGTCTGCCAACTCTAAATCATGAACTGGGTAGTTCTTCTCATGAGGCTTTAATTGGCGTGAAGCATATACAATCACTCTACCCTCCTGCATTAAGACACTCAATACCAATCCGAGAAGCATCACAATACACAATTTAAGAACCCGATGCTAAAGGCAAAACTAGAACTAGAGCTGTGATCAAGGCAGTCATGAGCTTCTGAAGGCTCTCCTCACACTCGCCAGACCACCTGAATGCAACATGCTTCTGGGTCAACTTGGTCAAAGGCGCTGCAATGGATAAGAAAACTCCGAATATCAGTGGTTGAAGATGTTATGGGCTAACTCTGAACTGCCTCAATCTTCTTCAAATCCATCTTGATCCCCTCACTGGACATCACGTGCCCCAAGAACGCCACCGAACTGAGCCAAAACTTACACTTGGAGAACTTAGCATAAAGCTTCTCCTCCCTCAACGTCTGTTGTACAATCCTCAGATGCTATGCATGCTCCTCCTGGCTAGGAGAGTACACCAGAATATCATCAATAAATACTATGACAAATGAACAGAGATATAGCTGGAATACACTGTTCATCAGATGCATGAATGTTGTAAGGGCATTTGTCAGCCCAAAAGACATCACAAGGAACTCGTAGTGACCATAGCGGGTCCTGAATGCCGTCTTTAGAATATCAGAGTCCCGAATCTTCAACTGGTCATACCCATACCTCAAATCAATCTTAGAGAACACTCTATCTCCATGAAGCTGGTCAAATAAGTCATCAATACGTAGTAAAGGACACTTGCTCTTAATTGTAACTTTGTTTAAATGTCTGTAGTCCATGCACATCCGCATAGTACCATCCTTCTTCTTCACAAACAGAACCTGTGCACCCCAAGGTGACACACTAGGCCTAATGAACCCCTTATCAAGAAGTTCCTGAAGCTGCTATTTCAATTCCTTCAACCCTGCTGGTGCCATACGATACAGAGGAATAGAAATGGGCTAAGTGCCTGGAACCAAGTCAATACTAAAATCAATGTCCATGTTGGGTGGAATGCCCGCCAGGTCTGCAGGAAACACATACGGAAAGTCTTGCACTACCGGGACAAAATCAATGGTAGGAGTATCAGCACCAACATCCCTCACAAAGGGAAAATATGAAACACCCCTTCCCACCCATCCGTTGGGCCTTCAGATATGAAATCACCCTACAAGGAACATAGTCTAGAGAACCTCTCCACTCGATCCTAGGTAACCTCGACATTGACAACGTCACCATAATAGCGTGACAGTCCAGAATAGCATGACATGGGGACAACCAATCCATGTCCAGAATCACTTCAAAATCAACCATACTAAGAAATAAGAGATCAACTATAGTATCCAATACCCCAATGGTCACCACACACGATGGATACACACGTTCCACAGCGATAGATACATGAACATGCAGAACTAAGGACTCACATGGCATATCCAAATAATGAGCAAAATATGATGATACATATGAATAAGTGAAACCAGGGTCAACTAATATAGAAGCATCCATGTGGCATACTAAGACAATAGTTGTGATCACTATGTCTGAAGCAACGGCCTCTGGCCTAGCAGGGAAAGCATATTATCGAGCATGACCGCTACCTGATCGGCCTCCCCCTCTAGAGCGACCTCTAGCTACCTGAGCCTCACCCCGAGCTGGCTGAGCCGGTGGTGAAGTAATTGGTGAGGAAGTCATAACCTGACAATGACGAGGACACTGCCTCCAAAAATGTCCAAACTCCCCGCACTCGAAGAAACTCCGATCTGCCAATGGTGGTGGAGACTGAATTGGATCCCGAGAACCATAATAACTACTAGAAGAACCTGATACAGATAAACCCTGAACTGATGGAGCACGAGATGAACTATAAGCTAGGAGGGCACTGAGAGATGACTGACCCAGATGAGCACTGTATGAACCATGGCTAGCTGATGCACCACGATGAATTGGACGGGCTATCTAAGCGAGCCTATAAGGACGACCCTTGCTGTGGTGGGACTGCCCTCCAGAAGAAGCACCGCTAAAACCACGCGAACCACAAGGCCTCTTGGCCTCCCTCTCCTCAGGCTCCTAAGTGAACCTACTCTAGACGCCTAGCAATATCAACCACCTCATCGAACCTAGCACCTGATGCATTCTCCCGAGTCATGACGAAGCGCAATCCATAGTTGAGGCCATCAATGAACCTTCTAATCCTCTCCCTCTCTATGGGAATTAACCAGATCACGTGATGAGCCAACTCTTAAAATCTCATCTCATCTTAAGTCACGGACATACCCTTCTGGCGTAGCTGCTCAAACTACCTACGCAACTCCTCCCTGCGAGTCTGTGGAACAAACCTCTCCAAGAAGAGAACTGAGAACTCAGGCCACGTAAGTGGTGCAGCGCCGGCTGGCCTGCTCAACTCATAAGCCTCCCACCATCTGAAGGCTTCCCCCGACAGCTGAAAAGTAGTAAATGAGACTCCACTAGTCTCTAGAATACCCGTCGTGCGAAAGAATCCACTGGCACCTATCTAAGAAGTCCTGAGCATCCTCTGACTGAGCCCCACTGAATGATGGAGGCCTGAGCCTCCTAAACCTCTCTAGCCTCTTCCGCTGGTAGCACCCCTGGTGTTTGAAGTGCCTGAACCACCTGCTCTGAAGTACGGGCGGCGGGAGTGGATGGTGCAACCTGAACTAAAATTGCCTAAGAAAGGCCAGTGCATACCATTAATATTTGGGCCAAAATCTCCTGAAGGCTTGGAATCAAATGGGCACAGCTGGTGTATGAGCTGGTCCCACCGGCTCAACCACATCTGGTATCTGCTTCTGAGCTGGAGAAACTGGTGGCTCCACAGGTGCTGCTCTAGCTCATGTACGGGTTGCACCTCGGCCTCTACCGCAACCCCGACCTATCGTGGCCCTAGCTGGTGGTACTGGTGGCCGTCTGTCCAATCCGTTTGCACGTATCTTCACCTTCTGTGAAAGAATAGAATAATAGAAGTTTTTTACAATCAACAAATTCGCACGACAAGAATATAAGAAAGTGAAGTTTTCCTGATGGTTCGACAGCCTCTCCAAGATAAGTACAGACGTCTCCGTACCGATCTGCAAGACTCTACTAAATCTGCTCATGACTCATGAGACATATGTAACCTAGGCTCTGATACCAACTTGTCACGATCCAAAAACGCCTATCACAGTAATAGGCAAGACGACAATCACAAAATAACTATGCATTTTAATTTTAAAAAAATAATATATTGAGTTTAATAGTAAACATCTCATAAATAACCGAAAGGAATAACTGCTACTCAAATATAAAATCCCCAAAGATCCGGGTGTCACCAAGTACATGAGCTACTAAATGACAACAAAATCAAAAACTTCTAATACAACTGTCTGAAAAGATAGAAAAATGCTAAATAAAATAAAAAGAAGAAGAGTCGAGGTCTACGGACGCCAAAGCAGCTACCGCAAAAGTCTCCAAGTAGGTAATGCTCCAAGTCTAGCAACCACCGGGTCCAGATGTACCTGGATTTGCACACGAAGTGCAGAGTGTAGTATGAGTACAACCGACCCAATGTACTCAATAAGTAACAGGATTAACCTTGCGCTAGAAGCAGTGACGAGCTCAGATAGGTACAGTTCAAATCCAGATAATAACAGTACATATATGATAGGAAAATGACAGTAATAACTTAGAGAAATCTCGTAATCAGTTGTACACAGTGCAGAAATATAGACATGCTTTCAAGTTCAACAGTTTAGGCTCAATACTGATAAAATATGCCAAGTATAGCTAGCATGAAGAATATTACATCTCTATGTCTACATGTCAAATATGCATGTCATCTGTAATACAACACAATGATAAACTCATACGCATACTCTCGGAGTACTCAACCTCACTCAGCACGCTCAATCGCTCAGCACTCTCAATCACTCAACACTCTGAATCACTCAGTACTCACAATAGCTAGGCACTCGCACTCAGCTAACATAGCATGATATGGCATGCAGCCCAATCCCATCATGAATCAATAAAGCCTGTTGCGCCATGCAACCCGATCCCGTAAATATCACTCATAATCAGGCCCTCGGCCTAACTCAATCATCAATCTCTCCAGTCTCTCGGGCTCACAAATCTCATGCCAATCAACCTAAAAAATATGATACATGATGCAACAAAAAATGATAATAGATACTGAGATATGATATGCAAATGATGAATGTGACTGAGTACATAATTGCAATTTAAGCAAATAACTCAACAGCAGAAATGATCTCGGTGGGTCCTAATAGTACTAGCATATAGCCTAAACGTGATTTCTAATATGGATCATAGCTCAATTTTTCAAACACGTGGAGATTACATGAATAACAACAAGATTGGATAACTACATAGTACCACGGAATCAATCGAGTCACAATTACCATGGTGCACGCCCACACGCCCGTTACCTATCATGTGTGTCACCTCACACCAATTACATAACACGTAGTTCAGGGATTCATACCCTTAGTACAAAATTTAGAAGTGTTACTTACCTCAAACCGCACAAATACCTACTTGAACAAGCTATTGCCTCGCGAATCGACCTCCGAATGACTCGAATCTAGCCACAATCAACTTAATACAAGCTATAGAAATTGATTCCATACGATAAAGCTAAGTTCTTTAACCAAAGTCAAAACATCAACCCTGAGGCCATGTCTCGGAAATCGAAAAAATTTATAAAATCCGAACACCCATCAACCATACCAAAATTACTCAACTCCTATCTCAAATTGACCTTCAATCTTCAAATTATAGTCTATGAAGTTTCACAAATTTTCCCTAATATTTCCAACCCAAAACACTAATTGAATGGTAAAAATAACTATAGATTCATGTATAATAACCAAATTTGAGTTAGAATCACTTACCCCAATCAACTTCTTGAAAATCCCTTCAAGCATCGTCCAAAACCGAGGTCTCTAGCTCAAAAGATGAAAAAATGGGTCCAAACCCTCGATTTTGAGATTTAATATCTACTGCCCAGATGTCCTACTTTGCGAACGCGGAAAGAGCCTCGAGTTCGCATCACAAATCCTCCACTGCCAAAAGTTCCTCTTACCGCGACTGCCCAGTCACGAACGCGATGACCAAATGACCCCAAGCTTCGCGAACGCGAAGCCTCTATCGCGAATACATAGGCCTAATACATGAAGTCCCCCAGCCTGCCTCTCTTCTTCGCGAACGCGGCTCCCTGCTCGTGATCACGATGCACAACCTCACCAAGACTTCGCAAACGCATTCCCCTCTACGGGAACATGTAAGGAATAAACCTCCTGCCACATATTTTCACTACGCGAACACGACCCCTGTGTCGCTAACGCGAATAAGCCCACACCAGAGATCAGATCAGCTGCTTAAACATGAATAATATTATCCGAAACTCATCTGAAATACCCACGGGGCCCTCGGAACCCCATCCAAACATACCAACACATCCTAAAACATCATACGAACTTAGTCAAACCCTCAAATCACATCAAACAATATCGAAATTCCAAATCACACCCCAATTCGAGCCTAATTAACTATTGAACTGTCAAATTCTAAAACCAATGTCGGTACACACCAAATCAACTCCAATTTATCTCACATTTTGCACATGCGTCACAAATGACACAACAAACCTATTCCAACTTCCGAACCAAAATCCGAGCCCGGTAACAATAACAACTAAATCAACTATCGGTAAAACTTCTCAACTCTCCAAAATTTAACTTTTCCAAATTTCGCTAATTCAAGCCACAATCACCTACAGACCTCCAAATCAATATCTGGTCACACTCCTAAGTCCAAAATCACCATATCGGAACCATCAAAACTCCATTCCGGAGTGATTTACACAATTACAAATATGTTAAAGACACAACAACACAACATAACAACTCGCACCACACGTGCCCATATGCCACAACATTTTCATAACAACAATTCCAATACTATAACAATACATAGCATATGGCTCAACAACACTTAGTACAACAACAACAACAACAATAACACGAGAGTAAGACAAGTAAATCAACACAAGAATTACAACAACACAGTGAAATGGAACAATAAACTCAACAATGAAAGAGATAACATGTAATAATGACTTCAAATAAGATTAACTCAACAAACTGAGAGATAACATGTAATAACAACTTCAAATAAGAATAACTCAACAATGAAGGAGATAATATGTAATGAAAACTTCAAATAAGAATAACTCAACAATAAAGGAGATAATATGTAATGAAAACTTCAAATAAGAATAACTCAACAATAAAAGAGGTACCATGTAATATCAACTTCAATTAAAGCATGTAACAGTGAACTCAACGATGGAAGATATACCATGATATGACAACTTCAATTAAATGTATATATGAAACTTAAGAGTCAAACTGATCAACTTTTACATATAAGGTTGTATACACACTCGTCACCTCATGTACACGTCTTCCACGAAATTCAAATAGCGCAATTAAGCCAATCCCTACGAGGTAATCCCCCTATACAAAGTTAGCCAAGATACTTACCTCAACTAGGCTAAATCAACACTCAAAATAGCTTTTCCTTTAAAATTCACCTCTGCATGGCTTAAATCTAAGCAAAAGTGACTTAATATCATCAAACAATGCAAGAGAAACCAATTACGATTAATAAAGCTATGAACTTTACATAATTCCCCAAAACTCAACAAAAGTCAACACCAGGCTCGCCCGGTCAAAACCCGAGTCCAAGGGTAGATCTTGACTACCCATAACCCCATGAGTCCATATATGTGTTTTGTTTTCAAACCGGAGTCCAATTCGACTCTCAAATCTCAAATTTTTATTTTTCAAAACATATACAAAAATATCAAAATTTCTCTTAGATTCTCATGAATTTGATGTTAAACCTCATATGCAATATTGTAATATAATTATTAATTGATCCAAATCACTTACCCAATGATTGTATGTGAAAATCCCCTCTCCACATCGCCACCTACCGAGTCTTAAGTTTTAAAATGAGAGAATGAGACTCAAATCCCGACTTTCCAGCCCTTTTGTTTAGGTGTGGATGTCGCAATTGCGACCCTGGGTTTGTAAATGTGAACCCTCGCAAACACGGACAAACAATCAAAAATGCGGCGCCTAATGAACCCAGGGAAAGTCACAAATACGACCATGACTTCGCATTTGCGAAGTTAGGCCATTCGCAAAAGCGATCATTTGATCGCAAATGCGATCAAGCTAAGCCCAGTATCCCCATCGTAAAAGCGAACAAAATGTTCGCAAATGCGAGCTAGTCAGTCCCCAGCCCACCTCACAAATGCGAGGGGCGCAAATGCGAATAGTGTCTCGCATTTGTGAGACCTGCAACCCTTGCCCAGCACCAACAATACGAAACATGGCCAAAACAATCTGCAACGCGTTTGAAACTCACACGAGCCCTCGGGGCTCCACACCAAACATCCACACAAGTCTAAAAATATCATACTAACTCGCTTGCGCTATCAAAATACAAAAATAATATTAGGAAACATGAATCAGACCTCAAAACACATGAAATCTACAATGAAACTCAAAAACTTCTACAATTCAACCACGCGTCTGATTCCTATCAAATCAACTCGGAATGATGCCAAACGTTGCAGACAAACTCCAAATAACAAAACGGACCTATTTTAAGCCCCAAAACCAAACTCCTAACATGATATCCATAAAGTCAAATCATGATCAAACCTAAGGAATTTCTAAACCTTCAAAATGCCAAATTTCGACAAAACAAGCCAAATCAACCTTAGGACTTCCGAATTCCAATTTCGGGTATACGCCCAAGTCCAAAATAGAAATATGAACCTATCAGAGCCATCTAGATACCGTTCTGAGGTCGTTTTCACAAAAGTCAAGCCTCAGTCAATACTTCCAACTTAAGCCTCTAAAATGAAAAATATTCTTCCAAATCAATCCTGAATTACTCGAAATCCAAAACTGACCATGCCTGCAAGTCATAATACTTGATACGAGCCTACTCAAGACCTCAAACCAGTGAACGAAACGCAAAAGCTTAAAACGACCGGTCGGGTCATTATAGTATATAAGAGGAATCACAAATCTATCTATAGTCAAGTATCCCGCCGAGTTCTTAAAGTAGCTTGGCTCTCCAAGCTACACAAGTATAGTCTCCAGCTAAATAAAAAATTGGATCATTTAAACAGATAAGAACAACTTAAGTAATACAGTGAAAGCATGTTGTAAGCCTTAGTTTACGAGACATATCAAGAATCTAGCATACGCACAGACGCTCATCACTCTGTACATATGTAGCTATCTTAATACGTAGCACATAGAAAATAGAATACCTACGGGGATAAGTTTCCTCTTACAAGATTAGGCAAGAGACTTACCTTGCTCCGAAATTCGATAATCGGCTCCAATACCTCTCTAACACCTCAAACCAATGCGAAACAATCTGAAACTAGCCAAAGAGAGTGCAAACCAACCAATGCATACTCAAAACTCATAATTCATCAATTAGACACAAATTCCCAACCCCATACAAAAAGTCATAAAAAGTCAACCCCGAGCTCATGCACTCGGATTCTGAAAATTCTCGAAATTAAATATTACCCATAGCATCACGAACTCAAAAATATACTTTGTTTCTAATGTCACGACTAATTTCGTGGTCAAAATTTAAAAATACTATTTCTAGGTTTTCTTACAAAATCCCACATTTTCTACCAAAATTTCATGTTAAAATTCCATGTATTTTTCTCACAACAAGTTGGAATTACTTACCTTGTGTTCGTTGATGAAAATGGCTTCTCCAAATCGCCAAAATTTCCTTAGCAAGAGAGAAATGATATGAAATGATCAATTCCCGATTAGTAAACTTATAATCTTCCCAGATGTTACCCTTCACGATCGCAGTCCAAAGTTTCGCTAACGCAAAGCAAACATTCCCCTTATGTCCAAATCATTTTACACGATCGCGTCTGGCACTCCGCGATTGTAAAATACAATGAGCCGCCAATCCACTGCTGCGAGACCTCATCGCTTTTGCGAGGACCAACTATCCCCCAGCTCGGCTTTGACTCCACGCGAACGCCACGAATAAAACCAAGAATCAATGATCAAAATTCTTCTCTTAACTTTCAAACCTTAATCTTCACCAAACGCATCCGAATAACTCTTAGACATTCCATATTATGACCAAACTTCACAAACAAGTTCTAATTAACTAAAGAAACCTACCCAAGGTCTCAAAAATACAATGGAAGTCCGATAACACCAAATTCCACTCTAAGTCAAACGTAGCGAATTCAAAAACCTTCAAAATGCAAAATTCCGCCAATAAGCGCCGCATTGCTCCTGGACCGCCCAAAACTCAACTTGAAACATACGTCCAAGTCCGAAATCACCTTACAACTTTTCCAAAAGTTAAACCTTGGTCAACTTTTCCAACTTAAAGTTTCCAAATTGAAAATCACTCTTCCAACCCAATCTCGAACTTCTCGAACATCAAAATCATCCATACACGCAAGTCATAATACATCATATGAAGCTATTCAAAGTCTCAAACAACTGAACCGACTGGTTCGTTACATTCTCTCCCACTTAAACGAGTGTTCGTCCTCGAACGTGCCAAAATTTGTTTCCAATCCGTCAAATAATTGTATAAATTCCTCACACACACACCCATGCCCCCTCAATCCATATCAATCCATTAACACACCTCCGACACAAGATACTCCCTTCAACCTTAGCCCACAAGCCTTAGAACCAAATTCTAACATCTAAAATTTCCTATAAGACATGATTCTTGTATACATACATTTTATCAATCCCCACGAGCTGCATCAAGCCATAATTATAGCCCCAAGATGTAACCACATGATATGCCCCATAACTCATATACGCATAACCATATTTTTTGCCCGCAATAATTGTTCCTTACTGAGACTCAATTCCCGACTGACATGCCACATCAAATACCATCTAGAATCTCATATGACGCGATCTGTGTGCCAAACAAACCATTACTTGAATATGAGCAATAATTGGAATGGGAACCCAAGTACAAGAACTATCCAGCATGCATAACAAATATAACTACAAAATAAAATGCTATGAATCTATCCCACAGAGGAGAAGAAAAACACACAACATAATTACAAGGAATTGTGTCCAACATCTCACCGCTCAAGCGTGCAACCCAATCTACATATAATACCGTTACAGTATGCAACCCGATCTAAATATAAGATCGTTATGATGTGCCACCCGATCCAAATATAATAATCCGTATCGGGATGCCCATCGAGCCAAAATGCTCGTACCCACTATACACAAATGTATCAACAACAAGAATGCCACGTGAATAAACATAACTATGGGAAGACAGAAAACATAATGCGATACGAACAATAAAATACAAGCACAACTGCGATGCAACAAGCTAATCAACATCTCAAGAGCCACCTCACTCGCAAATCGCCATAAGGCCTTAACAGGCCGCCACATGGGTATGAATAGTCAAGTAGTTGCTAAACCTAAAAAATACAGGAATCTCCACACCTGACCTCTAGCTCTCCCACCTAAATGATTGGTACGTCACACATGCACAATCACCTCAGGAGAGAGCACTCCAGTAAAATCTTCCGCGTCAAGTTGCAAAACCTAAATACTAACAGTTGTAAATCATGTGACCTCTGTAGTACTAGCCAAGAATTCGCAACCAATACACAATGCACCTTCAACACAACACACCCTTCTCATGAAATACAAAGTAGTACTGGCATTCTTTTAATTATCTGAAATCTCTCGAGCTATCTAGGCCTCATGACCTACCTTCTGAAATTGAACCTCAACCTAGTCCATTCAATCCTAATCTCACACGGCGCATCACATCTATTATTTTATTATATGAAAATAAGAATATCATTATCAACTCCGAATCATAAGTAGGATAAATACTCCATCGACCAGAAACCGTCCACTTACTCAATTTAGGAAAAGATCACAGCATGCAACAAACTTTCCATACTTAGAGAAGACATAAACCTCCTAGTCATGGCCAAAACCATTGCAAACTCTTCGGACCAGTTTCCAGATAACAAAGCCATCATAACTAAAATCCTATAATTCAACCAAGTCGCGCAGACTGCCAAGCCTGCAAGTATTGCCACAAAACACATGTATGGCCTTATCATACCAAGGGAACCGATCATTTCCCTTCCCATACTGATCCTAGCCACTCCTAAGATGACTCAACTTCTTCGGATTTCCTCTCGATTTTAATTCAAGATAACACTTCACTTTCCCAGCACACCATGGATCTCAATCAACACAACCACAAATGACCCCAACACCAAACCACGTCATCTTAAGACCCATAAGTCATTTTATTCTCTTTCATGTATCCAATAGTACATTGATTTCATTCGCCCGTTCTAAAGAGACATTATATCAATCTGTAGCGGTTTCTTCCACCTCTCTAACATTGCTTCGCATAAATGTTAATGATGTAAAAACATTTCAAGTCTCTTTCACAATCTCATGCAAATCTCAATCCTTAGTCGCACATAAATGCAGAACCCTTAGGCACCACATCTTAAATCTTGAACCTACTAGAACAATTTCTGAGAATCACCCACTCTGACCTAGTCCCGACTACACAGCCACACAACTAGTGCTCTATTAGCACATGGATACTCAAAAAGAGGCAACAAAGTAAATTCATTCCCAGCACACTACATCCACCAAGAAATATCAAATATGAGCCATCTCACAACCTCCATATATTATTAAGGCAAAATGTAACACACATCCATCAAATTCCTTGCTTGAATTACCCAGATGTTCTCTTCCTCAAGTCATAACTAATCCACAAACTTACTGAAATCCAGAAACTACAAAAACACATAACCATTTGACCCACTTGTTGATGATAGGCTCCCCTACTTGGCTTTAAGCCACAATCACATAAACTGAGAACCCACAATGACTGCTCCTCATCAGCTACCATGATCTCATGTTGTTACTCTGATGAATTTCTCATAAACTCATCCTACACCAGTCTGAACATATCCCCAATTATCATCCCAAAATGCACACTCACTCATGATAGTCGCGCCATTTCCGTCAAACGATCCATACCCACATTGTAGTCAGTGCATCCCATAGGATAGAAAGTAAAACTTTTCATAGGAACCTTATAAGAAATCATACAACCCCTAACCTTCTCACAACAGATAGCCAACCTGTGTAACCTCACATCGACATCCTCCAACGACATTGCCATGGGTGTAATCACTATGAAATTAGTTAATCCTCCCGAGTCCACACTCGTCCACCAACTGTAAGAATATGTTCATTCCATCAACATTAACTAAAGGTCTAATAACACACACAAAACTCGAGACTATATTGCACCCCAAAATGTTAATCAAGCATCCACATTCCCTATGCATTCCAAGCAAACTCTTTTTGTCATATAAAAAATATGGAGTATTGAAACCACAATCCCAAATGAAATGCACAAATTTAGTCATTTGTCCACAAATACGTAAATCGCGCCAAGCTCTCTCAAAGCCTATTGCTACCCTACCAAAAACTCCACAACAATACGCTCCCACTTATACTTCGGTTTAACCATCTTCCGAAACAAACTACCCGGCCTCTGCTGCTCACACTTGACTTGCTAACAATTCAACCGCTGCGAGACATGTTCAACAATGTCCTTTTTTATCCTCTGCCACTAATAATGCTATGTCAAATCACGATCCATCTCCTTAGAACCCAGATGAATAGAATGCCATAAACTCTAAGCCTCCTCAAGGATCATCTCCCGCAAATTATCAACACTAGAAACACAAATTTAACCCTGAATTCGCAACATAACGTTATAACTAAGGACCATCTTCTTAGCACTGCCTCGCACCATCGTGTCACTATTGGAATGCAAATAGAAAACATTATACAGACGAGCCTTAATGCGCTCAAACAAGGATGACTGTGCATCAATACAACCGATAACTCCAATAAGCTCGGAAATACCCTAGCTTGCAAATCCATTGGCCCAAGCCTGGATGTACATAGCCCAAATGTCTCTCCTACGCTGGAACAAATACCAAACTCCCCAACATGTACCGAATAATCCTCCTCCTAAAGCATTCACTACCGCGACACATAAGTATACACCCTACTATTCTCAACCAGCACCGTGCGAAGATTGACGCATGAAGCATCACAATACACTTTGTATAGCCCTAAACTAGTAGGCAACACCAAGACTGAGCTGAAATGATTGAACACCCTCCACAATGCGATGGTAGTAGTCCACCCTTATATCACAAGGAAAATATCCCGCACAACATCCGTAGCATCACCACGACTCATCGGTGCCCAATTGATATCGAGTGCTCGACATAGCATATAAATAAGTAGGAAGGAACTTAATATATAAGCCTCAACCGAAATCAAGTCGCATGATAAGGAATCAAGAACGTGAAGTTCTCCTAATAGTCATATATCATCTCGAAGATAAGTATAGACTTCTCCGTACCGATCCGAAAGACTACTAAACTTGCTTATGACTCATGAGACCTAAGCAACCTAGTGCTCTGATACCAAGCTATCACGACTCAATTCCCACCATAGGGCGTGATGGCACCCAACACTACCGTTAGGCAAGCCAACAATAAATTTACATGCCGATCGATAGTTCATAACATATTTTGAAACAAGTGATGAAATAAATAAGCGGAGTCTTTCCATTTTTATAGTAAAATAGTGACAACATCTACGGGGTTTGAACATGATCAAAACATAAAACCAATTATCATAACAGAAATGCAACCATGAACAACGGTCTAAATCCCCAAAATACGGTATCACAAGTGCATGAGCATCTACTGGAATATAGAATGCTATAATAAGGACTTCTTGGAATAGAAAATAGACATAATGCAGTAAATGAATAGGAAGAGGACTCTGTGTGCTGCAGATCATAACATAGAATACAGCTCACCACAAAGTCTGCTCAGCAGCTATAACTACGCGCTTGTATGACTACCAAATGTACCAATCTCAGTACCTCTTAAGTGTTGTATGAGGACATAAATTAGCGCATTCCCAGTAAGTATCTAGTCCAACTTTTAAGAAGTAGTGGCGAGGGTTCGCAACAGATAAATATGTTGTAACGACCCGGCCGATCATTTTGCTTTCTAGATCAGTGGTTCCCTATTTAAGACTCCCCATATATAATTTTCCTATTTTATGACTTGCGGGGCAGTTGATTTGGTTTTGGAAAGGTTCGGGTTGAATTCGGAACACTTAGTTCCATAATAGTGGCCTAAGGTGGCCAAGTTTGACTTGAGTCACCACTTTGAGTAAATGGCCTCAAAATTGGGATTTGAAGGTTTCAATATGTCCATATGATGATTTTAGACTTGGGCATGCATTCGGATCAAGGTTCGGGTGATCTGGGAGTATTTCAACAATATTGTTGCAAGTTAGTGAAGGTTCGTTTGCATTCGCGAATGGTAGGCCAGGTTATCTATCGCGATCGCGATGCCCTGATCGCGTTCACAATGTGTATTTGTCAGCTTTGCTTTCGTGATCGCGAGGGGGCTTTCGCGATCGAAAAAAGGAATGCATAGGCAGAACATCATTTTAATACGGGACATATGCTCATTTTTCCCATTTCTCACTTGGCTTGGCCGATTTTGGATCTTCTTGGAGGGGAATTTTCATCAAGCACTATCAGGTGAGTCATTTCTACCTAATGTGAGTTAAATACATTGATTATAGATAGATTATAACCAAATCAACCTAGCGACCTCCGAATTCAAATTTCTAGCATACGCCTAAGTCCAAGATTGCAATACGAACCTATCGGAGCCACAAAGATACCGTTCCCGGGTCGTTTTCACAATAGTCAAGCCTCGGTCAATACTTCCAACTTAAGCCTCTAAATTGAAAAACATTCTTCCAAATCAATACCGAATCACTCGAAATCCAAAACTGACCATGCACACAAGTCATAATATATGATACGATGTTACTCAAGACCTCAAATCACTGAACGAAACGATAAACCTTAAAACGACCGGTCGGGTCGTTATAGTATATAAGAGGAAAAAATAATCTATTGATAGTCAAGTATCCCGCCGAGTTCTTAAAGTATCAAGGCTCAGCCAGCTACACAAGTATAATCTAAAACTAAATTAAAAATCAGATTTTTTAAATAGATATGAACAACTTAAGTAATATTGTGAAAGCATGTTGTAAGTCTTAATCTACCGGACATGTCAAGAATCTATCATACGCACAAACGCTCATGACCTTGTACATACGTAGCTCCCATAACACATATCATATAGAAAATAGAATACCTACGGGGATAAGTTCCCTCTTACAAGATTATGCAAGAGACTTGCCTTGCTCCGAAATTCGATAATTAGCTCCAATACCTCTCTAACACCTCAAGCCAATGCCAAATGATCTGAAACTAGCCAAAGAAAATGCAAACCAATCAATACATACTCAAAAGTCACAATTCATCAATTTGAAACAAATTCTTGAAATTAAATATTACTCATAGCATCACGAACTCAAAAGTAAACTTTGTTTCTAATGTCATGACTAATTTCGTGGTCAAAACTAAAAAATACTATTTATAGATTTTCTTCCAAAATCCCACATTTTCTACCAAAATTTCATGTTAAAATTCATATTTAATCCATGTATTTTGCTCACAACAAGTCGGAATCACTTACCTTGTGTTAGTTGATGAAAATGGCTTCTCCAAATTGCCAAAATTTCCTTAACAAGAGAGAAATGATATGAAATGATCAATTCCCGATTTGTAAGCTTATAATCTGCCCAGATGTTACCCTTCACGATCGCGGTCCAAAGTCTCGCAATCGCAAAGCAAAAATTCCCCTAATGTCCAAATCATTTTACACGATCGCGTCTGGCACTCTGCGATTGTGAAATACAATCAGCCGCCAATCCACTACTGTGAGACCTCATCGCTTTGGCGAGAACCAACTATCCCCCTGCCCGGCTTTGACTCCATGCGAACTCTGACTCAGACATGCGAACGCGAAGTTCTAGCCCAGGCCCTAATGCAAACGTCTTTTCCATGGCGCGAACGCGATGAACAAACTTCCAGACCTCCAAGAGCCCTACATGAAAGTGGTGCACCACCTATGAAATGCTCCCCAGCTTCAAATCACTCTTTGCGATCACGCTACACATTCCGCGATCACAATGCACGCTACTAACATTAGAAAACCAGCAATTGTCAATCAAAGGAAAATGGTCTGAAATTCTCTCGAAACATACCTGAGACCCTCGGGACCACGTCCAATGATACTAACCAGTCCCAATACCTTATCCAAAATTATCCAAGGGCTCAAAACGCCACGAATAACATTAAAACCAAGAATCAACGATTAAAATTCTTCTCTTAACTTTCAAACCTTAAACTTCACCAATCGCATCCCAAGAACACTTAGACATTCCATATTATGACCAAACTTCACACACAAGTTCTAATTAACTAAAGAAACCTACCCAAGGTCTAAAAACCACAATGGAAGTCCGATAACACCAAATTCCACTCTAAGTCAAACGTAGCAAATTCAAAAACCTTCAAAATGCAAACTTCCGCCAATAAGCACTGTATTGCTCCCGGACCACCCAAAACTCAACCTAAAACATATGCCCAAGTCCGAAATCACCTTACAAATCTATAGAAACCTTCAAATCTAGATTAGGAGGTGATTTACTCAAAATTCAAACCTTGGTCAACTTTTCCAACTTAAAGCTTCCACATTGAGAATCACTCTTCTAACTCAATCCCAAACTTATCGAACATCAAAATCAACCACACACGCAAGTCATAATGCATCATATGAAGCTATTCAAAGTCTCAAACCACTGAACATATTGCTAAAGCTCATAACAACTGGTTGGTTCGTTACATTCTCCCCTACTTAAACATGTGTTCGTCCTCGAACATACCAAAATTTGTTTCCAAGCTATCAAATAATTGTATAAACTCCCCCCCCCCACACACATGCCCCCTTAATCCATATAAATCCATTAACACACCTCCGACACAAGATACTTCCTTTGACCTTAGCCCACAAGCCTTAGAACTAAATTCTAATATCTGAAATTTTCTATAAGACATGATTCTTGTATGCATACATTTTATCAATCCCCACAAGCTGCATCAAGTCATAACTATAGCCCCAAGATGTAACCACACGATATTCCCCATAACTCATATACATATAACCATAATATTTGCCCGCAATAACTGCTCCTTACCGAACACGGTACCGATAACATACCTTTTATTACATAGAACCCTATGCCAAACCTTCACAACACTGTAAATAATGAAAGTAATATGTAGAAACTCGTAATCACCCATCAAAACCACAAGTCATGGAGTTCTTTCGTCTAACAAGAACCATTAGCATATTCTGAGCTAACTAATGGTAGCCTTATTCCAGATATACCTTACCTAGATTCAATTGCATTAATTCTAGGCCCAATGACCTCCTCTCACTCAGTACACGCTGCTCGACTGATAGGCCAAATCAAATACGATCTAGAATCTTGTACGATGCAATCTGTGTGTCAAATAACCCACTACTCGAATATGAGCAATAGCGGAATGGGAACCCAAGTACAAGAACTATCCAACACACATAACAGATATAACTACAAAGCAAAATGCTATGAATCTATCCCACAAAGGAGAAGAAAAACACACAAGATAAGTACAAGGAATTATACCCAATATCCTACTGTTGAAGTGTGAAACCTGATCCATATATGATACCGTTGCAGAATGCAATATGATCTAAATATAATATCGTTACGACGTGCAACCCGATCAAACTATAATAATCTGTATCGGGATGCCCATCGAGCCAAAATGCTAATACCCACTAGACACACGTGTATCAACAACAAGAACGCCAAGTGCATAAACATAACCATGGGAAGAAGGATAACATAATGCGATACGAAGAATAAAAGACAAGCGCAACTGCAATGAAACAAGCAAATCAACATCTCAAGAGCCACCTCGCTCGCATATCGCCAAAAGGCCTTAATAGGCCGCCACATGCGTATGAATAATCAAGTAGTCCCTAAACCAAAAGAATTACAGGAATCTCCATACCTGACCTCAAGCTCTCATACCTAAATGAGTACATCACACACACACAATCACCTCAGGAGAAATCATTCCTATAAAATCTTCCGCGTCAAGTTGCAAAACCTAAATAAAAATTGTTTTAAATCATACGATCTCTGTAGTACTAGCCAAGCATCCGCAACCAATACAGAATGCACCTTCAACACAACACACCCTTCTCATGCAATACAAAGTAGTGCTGGCATTTTCTTAATTATCTTAAATCTCTCACGCTGTCTAGAACTCATGACCTACCTTCTGAAATTGAACCTCAACCTTGTCCATTCAATCCTAATCTCACATGACACGGTGCATCTATTATGTTATTATATGAAAATAAGAATATCATTATCAACTCTGAATTAGAAGTAGGATAAATACTCCGTCGGCCAAAAATTGTCCACTTACTCAATTCAGGAGAAGATCACAGCATGCAACAAACTTTGCATACCCAGAGAAGACATAAACCTCCTAGTCATGGTCAAAACAATCGCTAACTCTTCGAACCAGTTTGCACATAACCAAGCCATCATAACTGAAATCCTATAATTCAACCAAGTCACCCAAACTGCCAAGCATGCAAGTATTGACACAAAACACCTGTATAGCATTATCATACCAAGAAAACCGATCATTTCCCTTACCATGCAGATCCAAGCCACTGCTAAGCTGACTCAACTTCTACATATTTCCTCTTGACTTTCCTTCAAGATAACGTTTCGCTTTCCTGGCACACCACGGATCTTAATCAACAACATCCCAAATTACCCCAACACCAAACCACGTCATCTTAAGATCCATAAGCCATTTTATTCCCTCTCCTGTATCCAATAGTATATTGATTTCATATGCCCGTTCTGAAGAGACATTATATCAATCCGTAGCGGTTTCTTCCATCTCTCTAACACTTCTTTGCAGAAACGCTAATGATATAGAAACTTTTCAAGTCTCTTTCACAATCTCATGCAAATCTCAATCCTTAGTCGCACACAAATGCATAACCCTTAGGCACCGCATCTTAAATCTCGAACCCACTAGAACAATTTTTGAAAGTCACCCACTCTGACCTAGTCCCGACTACACAGCCATACAACTAGTGCTCCATTAGCACATAAATACTCAAAATGAAGCAACCAAGTGAATTCATTCCCAGCACACTACATGCACCAAGAAATATCAAATAGGAGCCATCTCACAACCTCCATATATCATTAAGGCAAAATGTAACACACATCCATCAAATTCCTTTCTTGAATTTCCCCTGATGTTCTCTTGCTCAAGTCATAACTAATCCACAAACTTATTGAAATCCAGAAACTACAAAAATACATAACCATTTGACCCACTCGCTGATGGTAGGCTCCCCCACTTGGCTGTAAGACACAATCACATAACCCGAGAACCCACAATGACTGCTCCTCCTCAGCTACCATGATCTCACATTGTAACTTTGATGAATTTCTCATAAACTCGTCCTACACCAGTCTTAACACATCTCAAATTATCATCCCCAAATGCACACTCAACCTCATGATAGTCGCGCCATCTCCCTCAAACGATCCAGTCCCACATCATAGTCAGCGCATCCTATTAGATAGAAGGTAAAACTTTTCATAGGTACCTTATAAGAAATCATACAACCTCTAACCTTCTCACAGCAGATAGCCAACCTGTGTAACCTTGCATCGACATCCTCCAACGACATTGCCATGGTTATAATAACTATGAAATTACTTAATCCTCCTGAGTCCACACTCGTCCACCAAGTGTAAGAATCCGCTAATTCCATAAACATCAATTGAAGGTCCAATAACACACTTAAAACTGGAGACTATATTGCACCCTAAAATGTTAATCAAGCATCCACATTCCTTATACATTCCAAGCAAACTCTTTTTGTCATCATATAAAAAATATGGAGTATTGAAACCACAATCCCAAATGAAATGCACAAATTTAGTCATTTGTCCACAAATACGTAAATCGCGCCAAGCTCTCTCAAAGCCTATTGCTACCCTACCAAAAACTCCACAACGATACGCTCCCACTTATACTCCGGTTTAACCATCTTCAGAAGCAAACTACCCGGTCTTTGCTGCTCACACTTGACTTTCTAACAATTCAACCACTACGAGACATGTCCAACAATGTCCTTTTTCATCCTCTGCCACTAATAATGTTGCCTCAAATCACGATCCATCTCCTTAGCACTCAGATGAATAGAATTCCATTAACTCTAAGACTCCTCAAGGATCATCTCTCGCGAATCATCAACATTAGAAACACAGATTTAACCCTGAAGTCGCAACACACCGTTATCACTAAGGACTATCTCCTTAGCACCGCCTCGCACCATCATGTCCCTATGGGCATGCAAATGGAAACCATCACACATACGAGCCTTAATGCGCTCAAACAAGTATGACCGCGCATCAACACAACCGATAACTCCAATAATCTCGTAAATACCCCAGCTTGCAAATCCATTGGCCCAAGCCTGAATGTACATAGCCCAAATGTCTGTCCTACGCTGGAACAAATACCAAACTCCCAAACATGTACCGAATAATCCTCCTCCTAAAGTATTCACTAATGTGACACATAAGTATACACCCTACCATTATCAACCAACACCATGCGAAGATCGACGTTTGAAGCATCACAATATACTGTGTATAGCCCTGAACTGGTAGGCAACACCAGCACTGAGCTGAAATGATTGAATACCCCTCCACAATGCGATGATAGTAGTCCACCCTTATATCACCAGGAAAATATTTCGTGCCATATTCGTCGCATCACCACGATTCATCGGCGCCCAACTTATATCGAGTGCTCCACATAGCGTATAAATGAGTAGGAAGGAACTGAATATATAAGCCTCAACCGAAATTAAGTCGCAAGAAAAGGAATAAAGAACGTGAATTTCTCCTAATAGTCTTATATCCTCTCGAAGATAAGTATAGACTTCTCCGTACCGATCCGAAAGACTCTACTAGATTTGCTCATGACTCATGAGACCTAAGAAACCTTATGCTCTGATGCCAAGTTGTCACGACTCAATTCCCACCATAGGGTGTGATGGCACCCAACACTACCGTTAGGCAAGTCAACAATAAATCAACATGTCGATCGATAGTTCATAACACATTTTGAAATAATTGATGAAATAAATAAGTGGAGTTTTTCCATTTTTATAGTACAATATTGACAACATCTACGAGTTTCGAACATGATCAAAATATAAAACCAAATGCCATAACAGAAATGCAACCATGAACAACGGTCTAAATCCTCAAAACACGGTATCACAAGTGCATGAGCATCTAGTAGAATATACAATGCTACTATAATGACTTTCTGGAATAGAAAATAGACATAATGCAGTAAATGAATAGGAAGAGGAGTTTGTCTACTGCGGATCATAACATAGAATACAACTCACCACAAAGTCTGCTCAGCAGCTGTGACTACGCGCCTGTATGACTACCAAATGTACCAGTCTCAGTACCTGTTAAGTGTAGTATGAGTACGTCAATAAGCACATTCCCAGTAAGTATCTAGTCTAACCTTAAAGAAGTAGTGGGGAGGGTTCGAAACAGATAAATATGTTGTAACGACCCGGCCAATCGTTTTGCTTTCTAGATCCATATTTCCCTATTAAAGACTCCTCGTATATGATTTTCCTACTTTATGACTTGTGGTCTGGTTGATTTGGTTTTGGAAAGGTTCAGGTTAAATTCTGGACACTTAGTTCCATAATAGTGGCCTAAGGTGGCCAAGTTTGACTTGATTCAACACTTTGAGTAAACGGCCTCAACATCTGGATTTGAAGGTTTCAATAGGTCCATATCATGATTTTAGAATTGGGCATGCATTCGGATTGAGGTTCGGGTGATCCGGAAGCGTTTCGACACTATTGTTGCAAGTTAGCGTCTTGAAGGTTTTAGAGTTTTCTAAGTTTGATTTGAAGTAGACCATGGTGTTATCAATGTTTGTTTGGGATTTTGAGCCTTGGAATAGGTTTGTATAGTGATTTGTGACTTGGTGAGTAAAATATGGTGTCATTCTGGGTTGTCTAAGTATGATTCGTCGCGTTCAGAGATAGTTGGAAGAAGTTTGATGTTCAAAGGTTGATTAATTTGGTTGAGGTGTGATTCTTGGTTTTGATATTATTTTACGTGTTCCAAAACTTTAAGTAGGTCCGAATTATGTTTATGGACTTGTTGGTATAACTAGATGGGCTCTCGGGTGTCTCCGGTGAGTTTCGGACCACCCGAGGCAAAGATTTTCTGCTGCTGGTTTTGTTCTAAACAAACACAGAGGGAGTCTCACGTTTGCGATGAAGGTTTTGGGCTCGACATATTTTTGTGCTTGGTATTCATGTTGGTGGGGTCACGTTCGCGAAGGCTTAGGGTAGTGAAGGTATGCGTTCGGGAGAGGTAAGACGCGATCGCGAAGAAGAAGCTAGGGTTGTGGGATGGCAGGCCGTTTGCCTTCACATTAGTGAAGGTCCGTCCGCATTCGCAAATGGTAGGTTAGCTATCGCGATCGCGGAGCCCTGGTCGCGTTCGCAATGTGTAATTCTGGGGCGATGTCAGATTTGCCTTCGCGGTCACAAGAGGGCTTTCGCAATCGCAAAGAAGGAATGCATGGGCAGAACATCATTTTAATACAGGACTTAGGCTCATTTTTCCCATTTCACTCTTGGATTGGCCGATTTTGGATCTTCTTGGAGGGGGATTTTCATCAAGCACTATAAGCTGAGTGATTTCTACCAATGTGAGTTAAATACATAGATATATTTTAACATAAATATTAGTAGAATTATGGGATTTTCTTGAAAACCTGAGGTTTTAGTAAAAATGGGATTTTGTTGATTATGGAATTGGGTATGAATTATATATTTGAGTTCGTAAGGTCATGGGTAACAATTATCTATGAAATTTCTGGAATCCGAGCACGTGGTCCCGTGGGTGACTTTTATGGACTTTCCTAGCGGGGTTGGGAAATTACTTTAATAGTTAAATTATGAATTTTTGAACATATATTGATTGATTTATGGTTCATTTAATTAGTTTTGGGTTGCTTGGCATTGTTTTGAGGCGACTAGTGAGGTTTGAGAGCGGAGTAGAGGGCTTTGAAGCGAGGTAAGTCTCTTGCCTATTTTGTAAGAGGAAAATTATCCCCGTAGGTATTCTAATTGTTGTCTGCTTTTTGTTTTGGGCATTTTGTACGTACTTGGTGATGAGAGTCCGTGCGTATATAAAATCATATTTATGTCCAGGTAGACGTAGGACTCTACCATGCAATATTTGTATTATATTAACTAAACTTGTTAAGTTAAATTACCTAATTTATAAATGAGATTGTATTAGAAAAGCCTTTTTACCTGAATTTTGGTGGATACTTGATTGTCGGTGAAAATTGTGCTTTCTTTATGTTCATATCCTTGTGTTGTATTTATATGACCTGTAGTTCGAAAAGTTCCTCTATTCCTGTGGATCGGGCAGTACGCCTTGGCAGTGCTATAAAATAGTATAATGGATCGGGCTGTACAACCTCGGCAGTATAATTGAGATGCATCAATGCATCGGGTCGTACGACCTCGACTTTGTACACTATTGTTAGAGATCGGGCTGTACGACCTCGGCTATGTAATATCGCTAGGAGTCATAATATAAATGAGATTTCTTTCTTGACATGAGACTTGACATTTATTTGATGTTTCTTATCTGTTTCAGATAGTGCCTGGTATTTGTGGAGTACATATTATTGTTATACTGAAGGATCATATTAGTCACAATTACTTATTTATCGCTAATTATTGTGTTCCATGCATGTCTATGTTTCATGCACTTTACTTATTGGACCACTAAGAAGTGTCGATGTCTACCCCTCGTCACTACTTCTTTGAGGTTAGACTAGATACTTTCTGGTACACATTGATTTATGTACTCATATTACACTTCTGCACTAATTGTGCAGGTACTGAGACAGGCACTTCAGGCGGTCATTCGGGCGCACATACGCACTATTAGAGACTTAGTGGTGAGCTGCTCTCCATGCCTTGATCTGTAGCACCTGATATCTCCTTCTTGTTCTATTTATCATTTCAGTCTATTTTGTTTTAGACAATAGATGTAGTGGTTTGTATATTCTACTAGATTGCTCGTGCACTTATGACATCGGGTTTTGAGAATTTTTAATAGATGATTATGGTTTGCCTAATATTATCATCATATCATTTTATGTTTCATTTATACTTTATGGCCTAGTAAGAACGTAAGTATGTCTCTATGGTTCCTTTATTTAACTTCATTTATTTAATGAAATACAAGATTTTAAGAGTATAGAAATGCTTAATTAAATTGATGGTTCACCAATGGTTTGCCCAACAACAACATTGGGCACCATCACGACCTATGGTGGGAATTGGGTCTTTACAGCTTGGTATCGGAGCACTAGGTTCACAGGTCTCACGGGTCATGAGAAGGCTTAGTAGAGTCTTGCGGATTAGTGCTGATTGGTGCGGAGACGTTTGTACTTATCTTTGAGAGCTATAAGGTATTAGGAAACTTCTCTTTCTTCATCTCCTATCATGCAGTTGATATTATGCTAAGTATATTTCTCTTATTCTCTCACAGATGGTGATAACGCGCACGGCAGAATACCCGGCGGCAGAGGGGTTGCTCCCCCAGCCGTTAGAGGTAGAGGTAGAGGCAGAGGTCGATGGTGAGCCACAGTTCCTGTTAGAGGATGATGTTATCTAAAAGTTGTTCCTGTAATACCACGAGCGGATATGGTGGAGGATCCTATTATTGATGAGTAGGATGAGGTTCCTGCATCTGAGCCAACCCCGGCAGACTTTATGACTGCACCATTATTTCAGGAGGTCATGGGTCGTATGATGCGGTTCATAGATTCTATGAATCCGGCCAGGCTAGTTCCAGCAGATCTTACCATATCTCTAGTGGGAGGGGGAGCATATACCCCTAGCGCTCATGCACCAGAGCACGCCGCTACTATGTATTAGACCCCAGGTGCATTGCCTACGGGCGGGGATCAGCCGGTTGCAGCAGTTAGAGCGGAGACTAGACCGACGAGGACGATTGAGGAGAAGAAGCAGTTGAACAAATGGAGCAATCTTCATCCTCCTATCTTTTGTGGTGAGCAGTTAGAGGACCCCTAGGATTTCATTGACTATTATAGGGAGAGGCTGCATAATATGGGGGTAGTGAGTCCAATGGTGTGGACTTTACCACATTTTAGATGAAGGGAAAGCTCGCAGATGGTGACAGTCATATCTCCAAAGCAAGCGAGAAATTTCACATCCCTTGACTTGGGATCAGTTCACACATCTCTTCTTGGAGAGATATATCCCACCCTCACATAGAGAAGAGTTACGGGGTCAGTTCTAGCAGCTCCAACACGATTATGAGGCGGGATTATCTGAGTTGTTTCATCATGAAACTATCATTCTCCCCACAGAAGCAAAGAAAGTACAGAGCTTTATTGTGGGCTTACACTATAGGATTAAGGTTTTTATGGCCCGAGAGGTAGAGATGGGGACTCCTTATCATCAGGTTGTAGAGATAGCTCGGAGGATCGAGCGTATCCACAACAAGGGCCGAGAGTTTACATCGAGGGATAAGCGGCCTCGTGATTATGGTGGATTCAGCTGCACCCCATCTGGTGGCAGAGGTCAGTTCATGAAGGGCCATCCTAGTAGGCACATGTATTCAACACCACCACCTGCTCGGGGTGCTACAGTGCGGCCCTACTTCAGCGCAGAGAGTACCTACTGGTTATTCAGGGTTCCTCTAATGGGTATTCAGATCATCAGGGTTAGACCTAGAGTCAACATTTTTTCACACCGAGAGGTTGCTTTGAGTGGGGGAGCTTGGTCATGTGAGGAGGGTTTTCCCCAAGTTTTAGGGGCAAGGCAGTACAATAGTGCCATTAGACTATGATTACCATACAAGCTGCCGCACTGCCCGTCTGGCTGGCCAGAGGTGGAGGGCGGGTAGGTAAGGGCTCCCTAGAGGTGGAGGCCAGCCAGGTGGCACTGCAACTAGATTCTACGCATTCCCAATCATACCATATGTAGTAGCGTCAGACTCCGTGATCAAAGGTATTATTTATATCTGCCGTAGGGGTGCTTCGGTACTATTCAATCTAAGGTATACTTATTCCTATGTCTCTTCTCTATATACTCCTTATTTGGATGTATCTCGTGAGTCTTTAGGTGTTCCTGTATATATGTCTATGCCATTGGGTGATTCTGTTATTGCGGATCAGGTTTACAGGTCCTGTATAGTGACTTTTTATGGTTATGAGACCAGAGAGAATTTTCTATTAGAGTGGAGGGGCTCATCTATTAGTATATCTAGCTAGGTTATCTCTGTCTTGAAGGCTCGGCATATAGTGGAGAAGGGTTGTTTGGCCTATCTAGCCTTTGTTTGAGATACTTATATGAAGACTCCCACAATAGATTTAGTGACCATGGTGCGGGAGCTCTCCGATGTATTTCGTGCTGATTTACTTGGCATGCCAACAGATTGTGATATCGATTTGGCTCTAGGCCCCTGGCCTATCTCTATTCTGCCCTATCATATGGCTTTGGTGAAGTTGAGAGAGCTAAAGGAGGAGCTTCAGGAGTTGCTCAAGAAGGGGTTCATTATGCCGAGTGTGTCTCTTTGGGGTGCACCAATGTTATTTGTGAAGAAGAAGGATGGGAGTATGCGGATGTGCATTAACTACCGCATGCTGAACAAAGTCACCATCAAGAATAAGTAACACGTTATTGCGCATTGATTATTTGTTTGATCTGCTACAGGGTTCTAGAATGTTCTTGAAGATCGACTTGAGATCTGGGTATCATCTGAGGATTCGTGTTTTAGATATTTTAAAGACTGCTTTTCGGACTAGATATGGGCACTATGTGTTTCTAGTGATGTCCTTTAGCTTGACTAATGCCCCAACGACTTTTATGTACTTGATGAATCGGGTGTTCAGTCCATATCTTGACTCATTTGTCATTTTATTCATTGATGACATATTGATCTACTTGCGTAGTATGGAGGAGCACAAGTAACATTTGAGGTTAGTGCTTCAGACCTAGCGGGAACAAAAGCTTTATGCTAAGTTCTCCAAGTGAGAGTTCTGGTTAGATACTATGGTTTTTTTGGGTATGTTGTATCAGGTAAGGGTATTAAGGTGGATCCCAGGAAGATCGAGGGAGTTTAGAGTTGGCCTCGTCCCACAATAGTGACCAAGATCAGGAGTTTCTTGGAGCTAGAAGGTTATTAACGTTGGCTTGTGGAGGGTTTCTCAGCTATTGCAGCTCGTTTGATTAGATTGACCCAGAAGGGTGCTCAATTCAGATGGTCCGAAGATTGCAAGGCGAGCTTTCAAAAGCTCAAGACCGGTTTGACTACAACACCAGTGTTGGTTTTTCCCTTCGGTTCAGGGATGTATATTGTGTATTGTGACGCTTCACGTGTTGGCTTGGGTTGCGTATTGATGCATAAAGGGCAAGTTATTGCTTATGCTTCACGTCAGTTGAAGCCCCATGAGAAGAACTACCATGCTCATGATTTGGAGTTGGACGCAACAGTTCATGTTCTCAAGATCTGGATGCATTATCTTTATTGAGTTTTGTGCGGGTCTACACCGATCACCACAGTTTACAGCATTTTTTTAAGTAGAGGGATCTTAATCTGAGGCAGCGCAAGTGGCACGAGTTATTAAAGGATTATGATAGTAGCATCCTTTATAATTCGGGAAAGACGAATGTAGTTACGGATGCCTTGAGCAGAAAGGCTGAGAGTATGGGTAGTATGGCATTCATTTCAACAAAGGAGATCCATTGGCATTAGACATTCAGTCCTTAGCTAACCAACTAGTGAGGCTAGATATTTCGTAGCCCAGTCGGGTTCTTGCATGTATTGTGGCTCAATCTTCTTTATTCGACTGGATCAAGGCTCGTTAGTATGATGATCTGCACTTGCTGGTCCTTAGAGAGACGGTGTTACGGGGTGATACCAAGGAGGTTACTACTGGTGAGGATTGTGTTCTGCAAATCCAGGGTCGCTTATGTGTTCCTAATGTTGATGGTCTGAGGGAGACGATTCTCTAGGAGGCACACAATTAGTGTTATTCTATTCATCTAGGTGCCATGAAGTGTATCATGACCTGAAGTAGCATTACTGGTGGCGGCGGATGAAGAGGAACAAAGTTGAGTATGTGGCAAGGTGTTTGAATTGCCAACAGGTTAAGTACAAGCACTAGACACCATGTGGCTTACATCAGTAGATGGTTATACCAAGTGGAAGTGGGAGCGCATCACTATCGATTTCGTAGTTGGTTTGCCGCGGACGTTGAGGAAATATGATGTCATTTGGGACATTGTCGACAGACTAACCAAGTCTGCACACATTATTCCAGTGATGACTACATACACTTTAGAGAGGTTGGCCTAGATTTAAATTCAGGAGATCATCTGGTTGCATGGCGTGCTCATTTCCATCATTTTAGATATAGGCACTCAGTTCACTTTGCATTTTTGTAGAGCTATACAGAGTGAGTTAGATACCCGAGTAGAGCTTAGCAATGCCTTTCACCCGCAGGACGACGGGCACTCGCAGCGGACAATTCAGATTTTTGAGGATATGATCAAATCATATGTGATTGACTCCGGAGGATAGTGGGATTAGTTCTTACCATTAGCCGAGTTTGCATATAACTATAGTTATCAGTCCAGCATCGAGTTGGCCCCATTTGAGGCCTTGTATGGTCGACGATGGCATTCTCCTATCGGTTAGTTTGACCCCTGCAAGGCTAGGTTATATGGTACTAATTTGGTAAAGGATGTTTTGGTTAAGGTAAAGTTGATACAAGAGAGACTTCGCATAGCATAGTCCAGGTAGAAGAGATACGCGGATCAAAAGCGTGTGATTTATCATTTATGGTGGCAGAGAATTTTCTCTTGAAAGTCTCAACGATAAAGGGTATCATGAGGTTTGGGACTAGGGGAAAGCTGAGTCTGAGGTTCAACGGTCCACTCGACGTGTTGGAGCAAGTTGGAGAGGTTGCATACAGGCTTGCTTTGCCTCCTAGTATATCGGAAGTTCGTTCGGTATTTCACGTATCTGTACTTCAGAGGTACCATGCCGACAGGTCCTATTGTTGGACTACAATGCAGTTCAGCTAGATGAGAGCTTGATAGGCAGGTCCGCAAGTTAACGTCTAAGAAGATCTCAGTGGTGAATGTCTAGTAGAGGGGTCGAGGAGGCAACTTGCGATACCAAGGAGGACATGTGGAGCAGATATCCACACTTATTCGGCACTCCATGTATGATTCTAAACTCATTTTAGGATGAACGATTATTTAAGAGGTGGAGAATGTAACGACTCGACCGGTCGTTTTTCTTTCTAGATCCCCGTTACCCTATTTAAGACTCCCCATATATGATTTTCCTTTTTATGACTTTGGGGGACAGTTTGTTTTGTTTTGGAAGGGTTCGAGTTGAATTCGAAACACTTACTTCTATAATAGTGACCTAAGATGGCCAAGTTTGACTTGAGTCAAAACATTGAGTAAATGGCCTCGGAATTTGAAGGTTCCAATAGGTTCGTATGATGATTTCGGATTTGGGTGCGTTCAGATCGAGTTTCGGGTGATTCGGGAGCGTTTCGGCACTTATTATTGAAAATTGGCATCTTGAAGATTTTATAGTTTTCTAATTTTCATTTGAAGTAGACCTTGGTGTTATCGATGTTCATTTGGGATTTCGAGCTTGGAATAGGTTTGTATAATGATTTGTGACATGTGCGTTATATTTGGCGTCATTCCGAGTTGTCTAAGTATGATTCCGTACGTTCGGAACTAGTTAGAAGAAGTTTGAAGTTCAAAGGTTGATTAATTGGTTTTCAAGTGTGATTCTTGATTTTGATATTATTTTGCGTGTTCTGAGACTTCGAGTAGGTACGGATTATGTGTATGGAGTTGTTGGTATAATTGGACGGGGTCCCAGGTGGATCGGGTAAGTTTCGGACCACCCGGAGCAAAGTTTAAGTTGGTAGATTTTCCAATGTTGGTTTTGTTCTTAGCGAAAACGGAGGGAGTCTCATGTTTGCAATGAATGTTTTGGGCTGGAGGCAATTTTATTCTTCATGTTCGCGTCGGTGGGGTCACATTCACAAAGTCTTGGAGCAGTGAAGCTGCACATTCGCGAGAGGTAAGACGTGATCTCTAAGAAGGAGCTGGAGGTGGGGGTGGCAGGTTGTTTGCCTTAGCATTTGGGAAGGGATGTCCGCATTCACAAAGGTTAAACCATGTTAAACATCACGATTGTGGAGCCCTGGTCATGTGTGCGATGTGTATTTCAGGGGCGATGGCAGGTTTGCCTTCGCGATTGCGAGGGGGCTTCCACGATCGCAAAGAAGGAATGCCTGGGAGGAACATCATTTTAATATGGGACTTAAGCTCATTTTTCTCATTTCTCATTTCTCACTTGGCTTGGCCGATTTTGGAGCTTCTTGGAAGGGGATTTTTATCAAGCACTATAAGGTGAGTGATTTCTACCTAATGTGAATTAAATACATGGATTACGGGTAGATTTTAACATAGACATTAGTAGAATTATGGGATTTTGTTGAAAAACTTATGGTTTAGTAAAAAGAGGGATTTGACCATGAACTTAATTATGGAATTGGGTGTAAATTATATGTTTGGCTCGTAAGGTCATGAGTAACAATTATCTACGAAAATTTCAGGAATCCGGGCATGTGGGCCTGGGGTGAGTTTTATAGACTTTCCAAAGAGGGTTGGGAAATTATTCTAATCGTTAAATTATGAACTATTGAACATATATTGATTGATTGATTTGACGTTGTTTTGAGGCGACTAGTGAGGTTTGAGAGCCAAGTAGAGTGCTTGGAAGCGAGGTAAGTCTCTAGCGTAATATTATAAGAGGGTAATTATCCCCGTAGATATTCTAATTGTTGTGAGCTATTTATTTTGGTTGTTACGTATGTACTAGGTAACGAGAGTCCGTGCGCAGCTAAAATCATGTTTATGTCCGGGTAGACTTAGAACTCTACCATGTAATATTTGTATTACTTGAACTAAACTTGTTAGTTAAATTAGCTAAATTTATAATTGAGATTGGATTAGAAATTATATTCAACCGAGCCTATTTACCTTTAATTTTGGGGGATACTTAATTGTCGGCGAAAATCATTCTTACTTTATGTTCCTATATTTTTGTTGTATTTATGTGACCCGTAGTTCGAAAACTTCCTATGTTCCTATGTATCTGGCCGTATGTCTCGGCCGTACTATGCAATAGTATTGTGGATCGGGCCGTACAACCTCGACAATATAATTGAGATGCATCCAAAGATCAGACCGTATGACCTCGACAGTGTACACTATAATTAGGGATCGGGTCATTCAATGTCAGCATAAATCGTGCGTAATATCGCTAGGAGTCAGAATATACGTGAGATTTCTTTCTTGACATGACACTTGACAGTTACTTGATGTTTCTTATCTTTTTGGGATAGTACTTGGTATTTGAAGGATCATGTTAGTTACAGTTACTTATTTCATCGTTATTTATTGTGTTCCGTGACTGTCTATGTTTCATAAACTTGATTTATTAGACCACTAGTAAGTGTCAATGTCGACGCCTCGTCACTACTTCTTCGAGGTTAGACTAGATACTTACTAGGTACGCATTGATTTACGCACTCATACTACGCTTCTGCACTGATTGTGCAGGTATGAGGAAGGTACTTCAAGCGGTCAACCAGGCACGCATACACACTATCAGGAGACTTAGTGGTGAGCTGCTCCCCATGCCCCGACCTGCAGCACCCGAAGTGTCCTTTTTGTTTTATATATCATTTCTGTCTATTTTATTTCAGAGAATAGCTGTAGTGGTTTGTATATTCTATTAGATTGCTCGTGCACTTGTGACTTCGGATTTTTGGAATTTATAGTAGATGATTATGGTTTGCCTAATATTATCATCATTTAATTTTATGTTTCATTTACACTTTATGGCTTAGTAAGAACGTAAGTATGTCTTTATGGTTCCTTCATTTAACTTCATTAAATTAATCAAACACAAGTTTTTAAGAGTATAAAATGGATAATTAAATTGATGGTTCACCATTGGCTTGCCTAATGGCGACGTTGGGCGCCATCATGACCTATGGTGGGAATAAGGTCGTGACATATGTATAACATGATCCTCAACAAAAGAATATATACGAAGTCATCAAATACCAAATACTGCCTCGAATGGAATATATGTGATCAATATCAGGTGCAAATGTCAACTTCGAGTAAGGATACTTGTATATGCACTAACTCTCTAAAAAAATATTATGCATGATTTTGCCGAGACGAACAGCCCGATCCCATAAGAGTGGTATTGCATGATATTCCGAGATCGTATGGCCCGATCCATAAGTGTATATCATAATTCTGCCATGGCGAACGACACGCTCCCATAAGAGTTGTGTTGCATGATACTTCCAAGGTCGTACGGCCCGATCCCATAAGTGTATTATTACATGATATTACCGAGGCAGATTATCTGATCCCATAAGAATAGTATTACATGACTACCGAGGTGAACGACCTGATCTCATAAGAACGGTATCACATGATACTGCGGAGGCAAAGGACCCAATCCCATATGAGTATTGAAACATTCAACGGGTCAGTAGCCCAACTCGCGAAGATACGTTCGAGTTTAAGTGGTCGCGAATCTACCTATCAAGTAAGTACAACACGAAAATATGTATATAAGAGGAATCATAACTATGATCAAGTATCATGCCGAGTTCTTAAAGTAGCAAGGCTCAGCAAGCTGCACAAGTCTAGTATCAAGCTAAATCTTAAATTGGAGCATTTAAACATATAACAACTCAAGTAATACTGTAAAAGCATGATGTAAGTCTAAGTCTACCTGGACATATCAAGAATCTATCATATGCACAAACGGTCTTCACCTCGTGTGTACATAGCTCCCATAACACGTAGCACATAACAAATAGAATACCTACAAATATAAGTTCCCTCTTACAAAATTAGGTAAGAGACTTACCTTACTCTGAAATCCAATAATCAGCTCCAATACCTCTCTAACACCTCAAACCAATGTCAAACGGTCTGAAACTAGCCAAAGAACATGAAAACCAATCGATACATACTCAAAACCCATAATTCATCAATTAGAAACAAATTCCCAACTCCTCACAAAAAGTCAACCTCGGGGCCCATGCACCTGGATTCCGAAAATACTCGAAATTAAATATTACATATAGCATCACGAACTCAAATATATACTTTGTTTCTAATTTCATAACCAATTTCTTGGTCAAAACTCAAAAATATAATTTCTAGGTTTTCTTACCAAAATCCCACATTTTCTACTAATTTTCATGTTAAAATCCACACCTGGATTCCGAAAATTCTCGAAATTAAATATTACACATAGCATCACAAACTCAAATATATACTTTGTTTCTAATTTCATGACCAATTTCATGGTCAAAACTCAAAAGTATGATTTCTAGGTTTTCTTCCAAAATCCCACATTTTCGACTAATTTTCATGTTAAAATCCATATATAATCCATGTATTTAGATCACAATAGATTTTCATTTGTAAATTTATCATTTTTCATTTGATGGGTTTGCTTATTTAATTGGAATCTCTCTCTAACGTCTTTCTCCTGTCGCTCCATCATCCCTATCACCGAACCTCCGGCGAATACCGGACCAGGTAAGCCCCTCGGCCCCCACCCCACGCTTTGTCTTATTTTCCTCTATTTCTCTCTCCTTTCTCTCTTCTACTTTCTCCTTCTTCTCCGTTACATCCCTTTCCCCCCTCCCTTTCTTTCTTGTTTTCTTGTCCCCCCTTTTTGCTCCCCAGATCACCCCCCTCATTTTATTTCCCTTTCCTTCTTCTCCCTTCTTTCTCTCCCCTATACCTCGTCTCTTCCACCTCGTCCCCCTATTTTCTGGCGCACTGACCTAGCCTAGCGACGGCAGCGGCGGAGACTATTTTCCAGCGAGCCTCGGGCGAAGCAGGCAGGAACTTCCAAAACATAGCTGTTGTGGACAACACCTTTCTCAGCACTCATTGTGACTTCACGGTTCTATTGTTCTTGCTTATAATTTGCTATTTGTTAATATTGGACTTGTATGAGTTGGTACCTCCCGTTTTCCAGTTTTTCTTTGTTGTGTTAGTTAAATTGTTGTCAGCTTAGTTCGTATTAGTTTATTCACCGTATTAGTGTGCCTGTAGTTGCAACTTGTCTTCTTCTGGTTTGGTCTGTTATATTGTGTATGATAGTGATTCCCCTTACTCTTCCGTAGGTATAGTGGCTGTGGTCTGGGATGGTCGAGTAAGGTCATGTCCTCGGGGGAACGGGGGGTGGGGTGGGAGGTAGGGCAGGGGTTAGGGGGTGAGGCGTGAGGCAAGGGAGGTAAAGGGAACAAGGGTGTATGTATGTTGAGAATTGGGTCATGGAACGTAGGTACATTGACGGGGTAAGTCTATAGAGTTGGCGAAGATCCTCCAGAAGAGGAGGGTCAATATAGTTTGTGTCTAGGAGACTAGGTGGTTAGGGTTAAGGGCGAAGGATGCAGATGGGTATAAACTTTGGTACTCAGGAGTCCAGAAAGGTAAGAATGGAGTGGCTATCTTGGTGGATAGGGAACTCAGAGAGTCTATGGTCGAGGTTAGACGAGTGAATAATAGATTGATGATTATTAAGTTGGAGGTTGGAAAGTGCACCCTAAACGTCGTTAGCGCCTATGCGCCACATGTCGGCCTAGATGAGGAGGTTAAACGACGCTTCTGGGAGGGGTTAGATAAGATTGTGCGTCAGGTTCCGCCTACTGAGAAGCTATTCATATGAGGGGATTTCAATGGGCATATTGGGTCGACTGTAGGTGGTTATGGTGAGGTGCATGGAGGCTTCGGTTTTGGGGAGAGGAACGGAGGAGGTACATCGCTGTTGGACTTCGCTAAGGCTTTTGGGTTGGTGATTGCAAACTCTAGCTTTCCAAAGAGGGAGATTCATTTGGTTACTTTTCAAAATACGGTGGCGAAGACTTAGATTGACTATCTCCTCCTCGGGAGAGGTGACAGAGGACTGTGCAAGGATTGCAAGGTGATTCCGGGTGAGATACGCACGACGCAACATAGGCTCTTAGTTATGGACGTTGGTATTATTTTAAAGAGGAGGAAAAGATCTACTCGAGGAAGTCCAAGAATCAGGTTGGGAGCCTTAACTAAGGATAAAGCCCAAGATTTGGAGGGGCGGTTGTCGTCTATGGGAGCTTGGAGGAGAAGTGGTAACACGAGCACTATGTGGTCAGCGATAGCAGATTGTATTAGGGAGGCTGCGAGAGAGGAGTTAGGAGTCTCGACGGGCGTCTCTGGTGGGAACAAAGGAGACTGGTGGTGGAATGAAGTGGTTCAAGGTAAAGTGGAAGCTAAGAAGGCGGTGTACTTGAAGTTAGTGGGGAGCATAGATGAGGAGGAGAGGCTAGCATGCATTGAAAGGTATAAGACAACTAGGAAGGACGCTAAGCTCGCGGTCACAGAGGCTAAGACTGCGGCTTATGGTCGTATGTACGAGGAACTGGGGAAAAAAGGTGGGGAGAAGAAGTTATTCCGGCTGGCCAAGTTGAGAGAGAGGAAGGCTCAGGATTTGGACCAAGTGAGATGCATCAAGGACGAAGATGGTAGAGTATTAATGGAAGATGCCCAGATTAAGAGGAGATGGTAGACTTACTTTCATAAACTTCTGAATGAAGAAGGGGATCAGGATATTGTGCTAGGCGAATTGGAGCATTGAGAGAGTTACCGTGATTTTGGGTACTGCAGGCGTATCGAGGTTGATGAGGTCATGGGAGCTATGCGTAAGATGATTAGGGGCAGAGCGACCGGGCCAGATGAGATTCCGGTGGAATTTTGGAAGTGTGTGGGGAGAGCAGGTTTGGAGTGGTTGACTAGGTTGTTTAATGTTATTTTTAAGTCAAAGAGGATGCCGGAGATGAGTGGAGGTGGAGTACGGTGGTCCCATTGTATAAGAACAAAGGTGATATCCAGAGTTGTAACAATTATAAGGGTATCAAATTACTGAGTCATACCATGAAAGTGTGGGAGAGGGTGGTTGAAGTGAGGGTGAGGATGACAGTGTCTGTATCCGACAACCAGTTCGGGTTCATGCCGGGTCATTCGACTACAGAAGCTATACACCTTGTTAGGAGGTTGGTGGAACTGAACAGAGAGAGGAAGAAGGATCTGCACATGGTCTTTATTGACCTAGAGAAAGCGTATGATAAGGTTCCTAGGGAAGTTCTCTGGAGATACCTCGAGGCAAAAGGTGTGTCGGTTCCCTATATTATGGCGATTAAGGACATGTATGATGGGGCTAAGACTCGGGTTAGGATAGTAGGAGGCGAATCTGAGCATTTTTCGGTTGTAATGGGGTTACACCAAGGTTTTGCGCTCAGTCCGTTCTTATTCGCCCTGGTGATCGACGCGTTAACACACCATATTCAAGGGGAGGTGCCATGGTGCATGCTATTCGCCGATGACATAGATATGATTGTTAAGTCGCGATCCGGTGTTAACGAGAGGCTAGAGGTTTGGATATAAACTCTTGAGTCTAAGGGTTTCAAGCTGAGCAAGACAAAGATGGAATACTTGGAGTGTAAATTCAGCGCTGAGCCAGGGGAAGTGGGCATGGATGTGAGGCTTGAATCATAGGTCATCCCGAGTAGAGGCAGCTTCAAGTACCTTGGTTCGGTTATCCAGGGGAGAGGGAGATCGACGAGGATGTCACACACCATATTGGGGTAGGATAGATGAAATGGAGGTTAGCATCTGGAGTCCTATGTGACAAGAGAGTTCCACCAATACTTAAAGGTAAGTTTTATAAAGCGGTGGTTAGACCGGTCATGTTGTATGGGGCTGAGTGTTGGCCCATTAAGAACTCACATATCCAGAAGATGAAAGTAGCAGAAATGAGGATGTTGAGGTGGATGTGCGGGCACACTAGGATATGACATAGAATTCCATAAGATTAGGAATGATGTTATTCGGGAGAAGGTGCACGTGGCTCCCAATGATGACAAGATGCGGGAAGCGAGGGTTAGATGGTTCGGACATGTTCAAAGAAGAAGCCAAGATGCTCCAGTACGGAGGTGTGAGCGGCTGGTTATAGAGGGCACGAGAAGAGGTAGAGTGCGGCCTAAGAAGTATTGGAGAAAGGTGATCAGATAGGATATGGCGAGGCTCCAGATTTCCGAGGACATGACACTTGATAGGAAGATGTGGAGGTCGAGTATTAGAGTTGTAGGTTAGGATGTAGTTGAGTCTTGACTTAGTTCGTACCATTGTGGGACTAGCCAGGTAGGGTTTTTGTCTAAGATAGCTAGTGACAATGTTGTGTTTTACTACTTCGCTTTTCAGTGCATATCCTATTTACTAGCTATCGCTTTTGCTTTGCATCTTTCTTCTGCATTTCATGGTGTTCCTATTTTTCCTATGATTGTTGTGGTGATACTAATATTGCCTCCTTTTGTCCTTTTGTCTTTTTGTTTTCTTGAGCTGAGGGTCTTTCAGAAACAACCTCTCTACTTCTTTGGGGTAGGGGTAAAGTCTGCGTACACACTACCCTCCCCAGACCCCATTAGTGGGATTTTACTGGGTTGTTGTTGTTTGTTTGTTATTTAGATCACAATAAGTTGGTATCACTTACCTGGTTAACGATGATGAAAATGGCTCATCCAAATTGCCTCAAAATTGCCTTAGCAAGAGAGAAATGAGATAAAATGAGCAAATTCCTGATTTGTAAACTAATAATCTGCCCAAACATTACCCTTTTGCGATTGCGGTCCAAAGCCTCGCGATCGCGAAGAAAAAATTCCACTACTGCCCAATCCCCCAGCCCAGCTTCCACTACACAAATGCTTATTCTATGACGTGAATGCAATAAACCGACTTCTAGACCTCCAAGCGCCCTACGCGAACGTGATGCACCACCTACGATCGCGAATCACAAATACTCCCTAGTTCCAAATCACTCTTCGCGATTGCGATCGCGCTACACATTCCATGATGGCTATGCATACTATTGACACCAGAAAATCAACAACTTCCAATCAAAGGGAAATGGTCTGAAATTACCCTGAAACATACTTTAGACTCCCGGGACCCAATCCAATCATACCAACCAGTCACAATACCTTATCCAAACTTTTTTAGAGC
Source organism: Nicotiana tabacum (assembly GCF_000715075.1). Classification (NCBI taxonomy): domain Eukaryota; kingdom Viridiplantae; phylum Streptophyta; class Magnoliopsida; order Solanales; family Solanaceae; genus Nicotiana; species Nicotiana tabacum. The sequence continues at coordinate 49,430,309 of NC_134093.1, read as the reverse complement.
CCGAAACTCCACGAATAACATCAAAACCAAGAATCGACGATCAAAATCCTTCTCTTAACTTTCAAACTCCAAACATTGTTGGACACGTCCGAATAACACTTGTCGCTCCCCATTTTTTCGTAAAAGCGAGTTTCGACATGTGACAACTCTTTTAAATGGTATTAAAAGAGGACCTAGCGATTTTAAGGTGCATTTTGGCATGTACTTGCAAATAACTCTATTTTAACTAGTCAGCATCGATAAGGATCGGGTAAGGGCTCAAATTAACTATTTTAGAAGGTGTTAGGAACTCTTTGAGGTCCACAACTGTGTTTCCAGCTGAATTTTAAACTATATAGGAATATCAAATTATTGACTAAATTATCCTAAGTGAACATACAAATTGACTATGAAGCTAAGTGGGCGAGCGGTTAATTAGGTTACTAATTATTCTAAGCAACATACAGGATATAGCTTGATTACTAATAGTCAACTAGATTAAGGATATTCGAAGAAATATCATAAAGATAGTACGAAGATAGAATGTTATTAGCTAATATCAATTTACAAAGCCTTGTAATTAAAAAGATGTTCCAACCTTAGAGCTACTTTGACAAATCCTAAGTACTAATTGATAAGCTTGGGTAGAACATGCATGAATAATTTAGACATAATTGGGGTCCTAAATATTTTCAGCCTAAGGGATCATCCCGTGCAATATAAATAATACTTCGCAACCTTAAGTGCAATGGTTGCTCATATTATCCAGCGAACGCAGACTATCATACATCTATAAGTTTTTTTTTTACCTAAAGCGCACTAATTCAATTCTATGTCATACCCTATACGTGCTTACCCGTCACATGCCTATTGTCAAGGATGTGTTTGACATCTATAGAGGTGGTTCTAGAATTATACTAGGGTTGCTAAAAATTAAAAATCTAGGTTCCAAACAATTGGAACAAGTAGGACTTCAAAGTATCGCAATTAGCATAAAAGTGCTCACACTTACCTCCTCGGATAGACTCATATATGTGCAAAAGTATTGCTAATTAAACTGGTTTTGAAGAAGTGGCAGAGCTAATGTGTTTTTATGATAGATTATTTTAATGAATTGTCCTATGAATATGATTTCTAATTGTGATGGTATACCAGACAATTTTAATCTAACTTGTATCATTGGATAAGTTGATTTAGACGTAAGACATAATTTCTAAGTGACAATTATAGGCGACCAGTTATGACAGTGAGGGTTCTAAACATTCTAAGTATTAATCTTGTGGGCATGATCTCTATTTCATTATAAGATCCTATAGGCAAGTTCTCTATGTGACTTGGGAGATTTGCCTTGCTTCGGTTACGGAATGATCAAGTAACTCATTACTTATAACACTATAGGCATAATCTCTAGGTGTGACGCCCTAAGAACATAATCTCTTAGCTTAGTGGCCCAACATTCAAGTAAATTAGCGTAGAGGAAGTCCAGTATCTAGGTAGTGTTGAAGACAGTTGAGAAAATTATCACATAACAAATCCTATTGCAATGTTGGTTGAGTGACTTTATTGAATTATTAACATATTAGGCAAATTATGCAAGCAGTGTCCAATTCACATTAGTTGAAATCCTAGGCTCATAATTTCTAGGTGAAGCGGACATGATTTAATAACCTTATAGTGAGGGTAGCTAGTAGCAGGTGTCATATAGAAAATTGAGCATGATTTGTAATGATAAGTAGCATGCAAGGACATTTGAACCTATAGGCATGTTATCTACCCAAGCATGCAAAAATTAAGCTATCCTAGGCTAAATCTATTATTTCTCCTTTTATCTATCTATACAAGTTATTATAAATCAAAAGAAAATAATTATAGGCACAATATGAATACACAAGTAACCCAGTTCTATTTATGAATCTTCAACAGTCTTTCAACCTCTTGTAAATAGCAGGCCCAAGCTCTAAGTACACTAGGGAAAGCTGATAGTACATTTTCAAATCCAATACCATTTCTGGCCCAACAGACCAGACCCAGACTCATGAGAAACACCTTATTCCCTTTGCCACTCATGAGAAAATATCTAGCAAAGCAGATGAAGATCATATAGATAAGTGTTCTAGATGCTATGTCATGACATTTCCTCTTAGTCAAGAATCGTACAGATATACCCATAAATAGACTTCAGAATTTGCCAAACAAAAACAAGATAAAGCAGAGGGGTTGACTTCATGTTCGAATCAAATCATAGCACAATCAAATGCAAGTCCAACAAGGGCAAGCCCTATGTGCATACTTCAAAGTGCAACATTAAAGAAATATAAGGAACTCAAAATGAGGTTGTTCAACAAGTGGAAACTGGGGAAGTAATAGGGTAGATCCTCACATATGCATACTAAGAAACAAACAAACATAGATGTTCATGGATAGTACATAGTAATCTACAAGTCAGTTGCCCTATAACTAGCCAAGTAATCATATCCCTTGCCAAAATTCAATGCCAATGCAATAAGGAGCACACATAGAACTTTGTCGATTCCATAAAGCCAAACAAATGGCAAAGTATTGTCTTTATGACATCTTAAACAAGTATAGAGGGTAGAGTCAAATTATCAGTTTCACATGCGAAAGTATAGGTGGAAGGTGAGTTCATGATTGGCGTGCAAAGATAGTTAGGAGGTAAATTTATGAAGGAAAACCTATAAGTATGATCTTTTACTTATTTTTAAGGTAATGCAGGGATAGTCAAATTGAGTAGCCTCATACAAATTCGTGCAAGAAAGGACGAAAAAGATACACTTTTAGAGAATTGGGTAGTCAAAGGATTAACAAGACACAATGATGCAAATTAACACATAAGGGATGGCCTTAACTCTCCTAAATCAATATTTCATTACTCAGACTAATAATCATTGCACAAACACTGATTCGGGCATTTGAAATTGACATAAGAGAATAAAATTGCATAATGCAAGGAACTAACTAGCTGTATAGAGAACCAGGTAAACAAGACAAATTAGAAATCTAGTAGTAATTCAATAGTGAATACAAGAGAACAAGCTTGAGCAGCAGAAACCCCAGACTCTCCAGCACTTCAAAGTTCACAAGAGCCTCGAGGACTCCGAGCAGTGCTTGTGCCCGAGGAGGTTTATAGAATAATATCCGAATTTCCTTGGCTTTCCGTCGGCCAAGAGAAAAATCAAAACAACAAGAGTTCTTAGAGAATCGGAGCACCCAATAAAATAAGTGTGATTGAGATAGAGCATTGATTAAAGTGTGTCCATATGGGAAACTGGGCAGGGGTTGATATAGTGCTTGATTAGGCGAACAAACAAGGAAAAGTAAAATCACATGCAATCAGTGAGATAACTTGTAAAGAAAAGAAATCGATTCTCAAACCCTAGCGACGGTTCCACGATTGAAAATCGGCTTGTGAGTGGAAGAATCGTCTCTCCTCGTGTGTATATAGACGAGATATTGTGTAAATCTCAAAAATTGAAGTTGGTTGGGTCTGATTCTGAGAAATAGTACTTTCCAAAATCAGGCAAGTACAAAGTAATACCACAGACGCGTAAGTAATAACAAGATAACACAAATAAGGCTAGCAGATCATAGAATGATTCCATTGTCTAGCCGGACATAGAGAGTGATTGGGGATAAGCCTACTTGTGTTAGCAGAGAGGAGGAGAGAATAGGGGATTGAGAGGCGACTGAAGTGAGGGAATGAAATTAGGGTTTGGGGATGGGTATAATAAGAAAATGAGGGAAAGGTTATGAGCCGTTGATCATTGGAGATCAACGACTGAGGTTAAAAAATGTTGGGTCGGGTAGGAGCCGGGTTTGGATAGGGTTGGTGGGTTGGTTTATCTGGTTTGGTCTTGGGGGATTGGGCCTAAGGGTTTTGGACCCTTTGGTCCGAAATTCAGCCTTAATTGGGTTGGATTTCCAAATATGCAAAATTAAAAAGAAAATATAAATTAATAAAAATAGCTAACAAATATATAAAAATCTATTTATGAAATTAAAGACTTAAAGTGGTAAATTATGATTATAAAAATATAAACATGCTATTTTGACATAAATAGTGTAATAAATATAATTATTGTAAAGAATATAGGCTATTATTGCAAATAATGCATAAATAATATTAGAATGCAATTATAGGAAATGATATAAAATGTCATAAAATATGTATAAAGTATTATAAAAATATAAATAACTAGTTTGGGTAACTGGTCACTCATAAATAATTTTACAGAAATAGCAAGTAGATTATCTATCAATTATAAATGCTAGAACCAATTGAAAAATGTTTATAATGTAAAAACTATTTGCATAAAACCTTCGTCATAATAATTTACAAAAAAGTTCACAAAGATAATAAATTTATATTTAAAATATTTCATGGAGTAATAATGCGAGAAATATTCTAAAAATAATACTTAAAAATATATATTATAAAATATATCAACCCACAAAGGCTAAATGAAAATCATGAGGGAAAAATTGAGTATGTTGACTGCCCTTTTTTACCCGAAAATGATGAAAGAATTGTTGAGTATAGACTTTAAGATGATAGTCATTTTGGTTTGAATGAGATATTTTAAAATATCGAGGTCGAACCTTGGTCCTTGAGCATCCTACATATCCTTTGTTTTATGGGAATCAAGTCACGTGTTGTTCTAGATCTAAAGGCGAATGAGGCCTATGGAGTTATTGTAGAAAGACTATGTGCTTTGGTGATGTTGTGAACAGTCGATATCACAAATAGAGGGTATAGATGACAAAAATGCGAAATCGATCATCAAGGATACATAGGGTGATGTGATTGGGGAACGATTACGAGAAAGAAAAATGCTCGATTATCGGTTAGCGGTTATTTGGAGATATCAAAGGAATGTGAATGTTGAACGAAAATCGGAGCGAGAATTGCTCCTGTTTGAAGAATGGTTACCTTCTGCGTTACCTGCAAAGCTCAAAATACAATGAATACGGAAAACATATACATGGGTAATAGTTACAATAATATAGCTGTGAGAGTGAGAAATTAAAGAGGGTGCAAATTCCCTTAGGACTATGAAATGTAACGACCCGACCGGTTATTTTGAGCATATGTACTTCGCCTGGTAGTATATGGGTGTGAGTAGCCCCGTATGATATATTCTGACTTGTGTGAATCATCGGTTTGGTTTTCAGGTTATTCGAGACTGATTTAGAAGAATGATTCTTAACTAGGGAGCTTTAAATTTGAAAGAATTGACCAAGTTTGACTTTTTAGAATTTAACCTCTGATTGGAATTTTGATTGTTCCGTTAGCTCCATTGGGTAATTTTGGACTTAGGAGCACGTCTCGATTGTGATTTGGAGGTCCGTGGTTGAATTTGACTCAAAATGGCAAAAGTTAAAATTTTGGAAAGGTTGACCGGGAGTGGACCTTTTGATATCGGGGTCGGATTCTGATTCCAGATGTTTGGAGCAGGTCCGGAATGTCGAATGTGATTTGTATGCAAAATGTGAGGTCAATCGGAGGTGATTTGATAGGTTTCGGTATCGATTATGGAAGTTTGAAGTTTTAAAGTTCATAGATTTTAATTTGAGGTGTGATTTATCGTTTTGATGTTGTTATGTGTGTTTTGAGGCCTCGAGTAGTTCCGTATCATGTTATGGAACTTGTTGGTATATTCAGACGGGGCCCCGAGAGGCTCGGGTGAGTTTCGGACGAGGTTCGGATCATTTCATTTCATTTGTTTTGGATTTTGCTAAGATTTATGGTTCTGGTGTTTCCGCATTTGCGGAAGAGTGGGCGCAGATGCGAGTCCACAGATGCAGACAATTGGCTGTAGAAGCGTAGCAGGCCATGGAAGACAGGGGTCACAGGTGCGAAGAAATTCCAGCACCTGCGGTAGCGCAGATGCGGACAAGTGGACGCAGGTGCGGGGGCAGCTAGAAGTGATTGACTCCGCAGAAGCGAGGCCAGGGCCGCAGATTCGTGTTCGCTAGTGCGGAACCTGGAGTGCAGGTGCGGGCCCTGGAGGTGCAAGAGACTCCCGCAGAAGCGGCATTTTTCACCGCAGGTGCGAGAATCGGCCCGCAAATGCAAAAAGTCTAGGCTGAAAGTTTATAAGCAAGGGTTCTCGATTTTAGTCTTATTTCTACATTTTGGACTCGGACTTAGGCGATTTTGGAGAAGATTTTTGAGGTGATTATTGAGGTAAGATTCTTGTACTCGTTTTGGATCATAAAACTTGTTTCCCCACCTAATTAGGTAGATTTTGAAGTGAAATTTGGGGGTTTAGGGCTTGAGAATTGGAGAGTGGATTTTTGAGATTTGGATGACCAAATGATGTCGAATTTTGAGAAATTTCGTATGGTTAGACTCGTGAGTGTATGGTCTTTCGAGTTTTGTAAATTTTGTTGAATTTCGATGTGCGGGCCCGGGTTGGGATCTTGGCCCATTTTGGGCTTTTGATTCAAGATTAGATCTTTTTCGATCGGGATTGGTTCCTTTAGAATGTTATGTGATTGGTATGGAGGTGACACACATGCTAAGTGACGGGCGTGTGAGCGTGCACCCTGTGAATTGTGATTCCATTGTTTCCATTGCACTGTATAGTGGCCCTATTTTGTTGATATATGTGTTATCACCATGTGATAAAGTAGCTAAGCTGTCAATCATGCTAAATATCATATTTAGGCATTATGCTAATATTGTTAGGACCCATAGTGGTCGTTTCTTGCTGTCATCTCACTGATTTCATTGATATATTGTACTCAGTCATATTCATGCATTCATAGTATATCTCAGTCTCAGTTGTTGTTTATCGATACATCATATCATTGTTGTCGGGCTAGTTTCATGGCATTGTGAGCCCGTGAGTGAGACTGGAGAGATTGATGACTGAATGAGGCCGAGGGCCTAAGTGAGAGTGACATTTTGGGATCGGGTTTCCACATGACATACAGGCATAGAGATGTATTTTCCTCATGATGTACGATATCACATCATTCTGATTTCTCACACATATTGACAGATGGGCATAGTGATGCATTTGTTTTACACTGGTTATCTGGAACGAAAATGAAACATCTTATTTATTACGGAAAGGATTTGGGGAAAATAATTGTTTTCAAACTTATTAATATTTTTGGTAACTCTGGTAAACGATTTGGGTCTTCATTGAAGTACTTGAAAGGCAGAACTATTTTCAGAAATCATGTTTTTGTTGAACATTTGATTGTAGAGTTACTTCTGGTATTACTTGTTTTATGTTGTTATGAACTATTGTAGGTTATTGAAGTTGGGACCCGACCTTGGTACAAGCTCATCACTACTTTCAACCTAAGGTTAGGTTTGTTACTTATTGAGTACATGGGGTCGGTTGTACTCATTCTACACTTATGCACCTTGCATGCAGATATTGGCTGCTGATGTTGCTGTGTTCGATGGGAGCTGGATTGAAGATGTACCTGTGTCCCGGTTGTAGCTGCCCCTTGTTCGTGGTAGCTTTATATCTATAAAACTCTATTTTTGTACTATTCAAACAGACTATGTATCTATTTCATTTCCGCTTTGTAAACTCTATTCTTAGAAGCTCATGATTTGTACTACCAATTCTTGGGGAATGTATTAGATTCAGATATTTCTTTACTTAATCGCCTTATTAATTGTTATTGGAACTGGTTAGAGGTTAATTGGCTTACCTAGCGGGTTGGGTTAGGTGTCATCACGACTAGTGGATTTGGGGTCGTGACAAGGTGGTATCAGAGCTCTTGGTTCATAGGTTCTACAAGTCATCAGCAAGTATCTAGTAGAGTATTGCAGATCTGTATGACGACGTTCATACCTATCTTCGAGAGGCTACAGGATATTTAGGATATACTTCCCATTTGTTTTCATTATCGTGCGACACTGATTCATCTTGAAGCGTAACTCTTTGAATTCCTTCCACGCATTCGTATGCGCGCATGAGCGCTCGGTATCAGTTGTGCATCGTCGCCTTATGATTATATGAACAAGGTTTGAGATATGTATTATGTGCTTTGGTGATGGGCCAGTTTGGAAGACTTGAGGCCATGGTTAGATTGCAACTTGAGCTCGGTAGCTTCAGTGGTAACTTGTACATTTTGACTCATATGTCCGGTAATATCCCAATGAGAGGAATTTATGGCTCGATGAGTGGTAAAATGGCTATGTTGTGAGTATGATGTGACTGTGAGATAAGTTCGAATCATTCGAATGTGACGAGAAGAGTTTACTTGAGAGGTAGAAAGGACTATGGGGTGTTTGATTTCTATCTTCATTTGGCATATAGTCTCGAGTTATGGGTGTGTTGAGGGATCTCTCATGTTGTTTATTTATAGAGTAAAGTAGATTCTCATGTCTTGTTAATGAGTTTAGAATCAAGAAGATTAAGTGATTGCGTAGTAATCATGACTGTGGAAGGATATAGAGAGATGTCAGTTTGAGGCAGAGCAGGTAGGTTATCTCCTGCGAGGTGTCTTGAGGTTGTGTGGTCCTTATGATGTTTTGTAGAGAGTTCTCTTTTACCAGTGAATGATATATGTTGCAATTTGAGTTTGGATCGCCTGTGGAAGTTGGCTTAACCGTCACGAGGATGAACGCGAGATTTACAGATGATTTGAGGTATAAGATGTTTTGTGTTGCATGAGAGAATAGAGGATTTATTAGAATCTCACTGTGGTATTATGGTAGTAATGGGGTATGGTTATTATATGTAGTCAGATGTCTTATTCTATGGCTTTGAGCCATGTGTGGGAGTCTGCTATCGACGAGTTGATTTCACAGTTGTATGTGGTATTGGTTTTGGTTTGGGGTATACTGGTGAATCAGCTATGACTACAGGGGTTGAGATCGAGGATGACTCGGGTAAATGAATTTCTGGATACAGGTTGTATTGCACTCTATGGGTATATGGGAATCATAAAATAATTGAGTGGTTATTCACAAAGGATGTAGTGTACATGGAGTTGGAATTTGCTTGGTTGCTTAGGAGTGTGGGTTACTCTTTATTCCCTTGGATGTTGGTGTGCTAATGGGGCACAAGTCGTTCGGTCCGTTTGGCTGGTTTAATTAAGATTTGAGTAGAGTGGATGACTGTCGAGAATGGTTCTAATGGATTCAAAAATTATATGTAAAAATTGAGAATTTCGGATTGGTAGACGGCTAGGATTTGATATTTGCATGGAATGGTGTCGAGACTTGTGGCAATTTTTATATCATTGTGGATTATGCAATTTAGTATCAAGAAGGTAAAGGAAACAGTTTTAGGTTCACACAAGGTCTCTTTAGAGTGGGTGTTGCGATTGTGGTGCTTTAGGCTGCTTAAGAGAGGAGTCAGCGGCTTATGGGCCTTAGGGTGTTGTGGTTTTATACTAGGGCCTCTTGTGTGGTGAATTTTGGTTACAAATCGTGGTGATCTAGAAAGGAGAAGTGTCAATTTGAAGGCAATTTGGAAAGGACTTGGAGAAATATGACAGCTTGGTTGCAGGTTGAGTTAGTACAGTAATGAATATAATTGGTTCCTTGGGTACTTACGATGTGGCTAGTCTCCACAGGTGTTTTATGGCAATGCTCATGGGTTTTGGCGACCTGCGCGGCTGGGTTGAGTTAGAGAGATTCGGTTATGATAGCTTGGTTGTGTGCAAATAGGTTTCGAAGAGTTCTCAATGGTTTTTACCACGGTTCGAGGAGTATATTTCCTACCGGCGTGAGGAATATGTTGCGTATTGGGATTTTCTCCGGGATGAGATCAAATGGAAAGTTTTTGACTGACCGATTATGTATTCTGCTTGTGACTCAAAGTTGATTATGAGATTCTGGTACTCTTCACAGGATGGCATGGTAGACGTGATGTATTGTGTGGGATTGAGATTTGCATGTGCAAGGTCACTGTTCAGTTTTGAACGGAAGGACATAAATTTGTAGGCAGTATGGACGGATTTAGATGACTAGGTAAATGATATTACTAATCGGTATGGCCTGATGAGAGTATACATTTCAGAAGGGGCAATGTGTTTTGATGTATGGATACCTCACTGGTACTGCGGCACTCTTCCGGTTTATCGACTGCTGATATTCAAATTTTGCTATGTGGCACGGAAGAATTTTAGAAGTATTCCTCATGGGATGATTGTGCATGAGAGATGTGTTAGACATTCTAGCGGTGGAGTTGGGATAAGCTATGGTGATTCGTGTGTTCTATGGATTTGGAGACTGGGAGTTCTCAGGAGCGGATTATTTCATGGTTGTGGACTGTGAAGTCATGGCCGAAGCTAGCCAGATGATAGTATGTGTTATGATTCAGTCATTGTGGGCTTTAGGAGGTTTATTTATCTAACTGTGGGTGCCCGGAGTTGGTTTGGGGGTCCATTGGTAGGCCCAATTAGGATGTGTATTTTACACCGAGCCGGATTGATTGGCTCCATACTGGTATTATTGAGGGATGTACCATTCGGTTTGTGTTGAGCTTATTCATTTATTGATAGGTTCTGTGAGTTACTCCGCTATGCTACGAGGGGTTGTGATTAGTGTTTCAAAAGGTGTGGGCATAAGGCGGGGCATTTTACATATGCCTCAGCGGGGCGTAAACCCAATGGGTATTTAATTTTTAATATTTTATAAAATAATATAATGACAATTAATATTTATAAATAGGTAAAATTGCATAAACATTGAAGAAAACTATATATATGTGTGCTCCATCCCCACAAAAAACTAATCAAAACAATCTATTATACGTTACTTACAAGCACAAGTAATTTGAGTCTAAAAGAATAAAATTTTCTATATGGAGGAACAAAAATGATGATTAACCTGCAATTTGAACTTTGAATTTGCTGCTATGAAGAAAAATGTAGTTCTCTTTGTATTTGTAAAAAAAATTAAATATTCGTTACTTTTGGGAGATATTAGCAGACTAGCGGACAAGATACAAATTTGGGGAAACCATGAATTAGGGCTTAAATCAATAAAAAAGTTTTTTACTTTTAAATTAAATACTTTTGAGTTCCTTTTTAAACCTTTTGAGTAATTACCAAACTCACTTTTGAGAACTTGGGTATTATATGAAGGACTAATTCAACAAATTTTGTTTTAATTTGAAAAAGTCTCTGGGGCTTATTCCTTACTAAAAAAATGCGCCCCGAACGCTCGGGTGTACGCTCCGAACGCCCGGGCGAGCGCTCCAAATTGCGGGGCATACGCCTCTTGAGACTTTCTCCCCACACCATCGCCCCTGGGCATTTTTGGTACGCCTCACCTCGGGGCTCGCCCCAGAAACGCCTTTTAAAACAGAGGTTGTGATTTGTTGGTTGTATGCACACATGGTGTGGTTCTATTATGGCCTTATAGCGGAATGTGAGCGAGAAGAGTATTGGGTAATGCTTGGTTGATGGCGTATTGGTTATGTTCTTTCGGGTTTTGTGGGGCATGGTGTCATTTGTTTCTCCGTGGTTATGGTAATGCACTTTGAGTAATTGATGTCGAATTGCGCATGGTTATTGATTTTTAGCAGGGTGCCTTGAGGTATTTCATATGAACCGGTATTTGGATAGGGTCGCGCATTGCAGTAGAGTTATGTGGAAATATAATCCTTTGTGTTAGATTCGTGTGTTATGGTTCTATGGTGTGTGATGGTTTTAAGCATTTCGTGGTGGTGGTAATTGATGAGTTTGCGGGATGGTTCTCTCATTTGAGTTATTTTTGCATGATTGAGTACATTTGGAATGTAGCTTATTGGTGCACAGATTGCACGGGTTGTGGCTTTAGATTGTATGGGTGTGTCATGTCACTAGAGTGGTCATGTTGGATGAGATGAGGTCATTGGACCTAGAATGGATGCCATCGGATTTTATTTTGGTATATTTGGAAGGATAATATCGAAAGTCGGCTTATAAATTGGATATAATTGTTGTAAAAGGAGAAGGAGCTCCATTACTTGTTGGTCTGATTAATGGCTATGAGTTTTTGCGTGTTTCTTTCATCATCGGCAGTGTACAAAATTTTTAGGACGAGGTTTGGTTTGACATGAGGTTTCTTACCGGAATTGTGTTGTTTGAGCAGCTACTGTGATTAGAAATCATTGCTTCGAGTATTTGAATTATGTGGTATATCATACGATTGTATCTTGGGTTATGGTTGCGGCTTGGTACAGCTTGTTTAGACTTATACAGTGTGTAGATACGAGATTCTGATTTATAGAAATTGTGGATGTTGGAAATTGGATTCTAAGGTTTATGGGCTAGGTTGAATTAAGGAACTTCAGTTATGTTGTGTTGTCGGGCCTATATGGGATAGGGTGACATGAGATCACCCTCGGGTATGTGCATGTCAAGGTTATACGGTGGTTTTATGACTTTGAGAACAACTTTGGACACGTTCGAGGACGAACGTATGTTTAAATGGGGGGAGGGGATGTAATGACCCAACCGGTCGTTTTAAGCATATGCACTTCGCTCGGTAGTTTACGGGCATGAGTAGCCCCGTATGATGTATTCTGACTTGTGTGAATCGTCGGTTTGGTTTTCAGGTTATTCGGGATTGATTTGGAAGAATGATTCTCAACTAGGGAGCTTTAAATTTGAAAGAGTTGACCAAGTTTGACTTTTTAGAATTTCACATCGTATTGGAATTTTGATGGTTCTGTTAGCTCCGTTGGGTGATTTTGGACTTAGGAGCGCGTCCGGATTGTGATTTAGAGGTACGTAGTTGAATTTGGCTCAAAATGGCAAAAGTTGAAATTTTGGAAAGGTTGACAGGGAGTGGACCTTTTCATATCGGGGTCGGATTGCGATTCTGGAAGTTGGAGCAGGTCCGTAATGTCGAATGTGACTTGTGTTCAAAATTTGATGTCAATCCGACGTAATTTGATAGGTTTCAGCATCGGTTGTAGAAGTTTGAAGTTTCAAAGTTCATAGATTTCGATTTGAGGTGTGATTCGTCGTTTTGATGTTGTTATGTGTGTTTTGAGGCCTCGATTAGGTCTGTATCGTGTTATGGAACTTGTTGGTATATTCGGACGGGGTCCCGAGAGGCTCGGGTGAATTTCGGACGAGGTTCGGATCATTTCATTTCATTGTTTTTGGATTTGGCTAAGATATCTGGTTCTGGTGTTTCCGCATCTGCGGAAGAGTGGGCGTAGATGCAAACAATTAGCCGCAGAAGCGTAGAAGGCCATGGAGGACAGGGGTCGCAGGTGTGTAGCAATTCCCGCACCTACGGTACTTCAGATGCAGACAAGTGAACGCAGGTGCGGGGGTAGCTAGGAGTGATTGACTCCGCAGAAGCGAGGCTGGGGCCGCAGATGTGCGTTCGCAAGTGCGGAACCTGGAGCGCAGGTGCAGACCCTGGAGGTGCAAGTGACTCCCGCAGAAGCGGCATTTTTTACTGCAGATGCAGCGTCGTAGGTGCTAGAATAGGCCCGCAGATGCAAAAAGTCTGGGCAGAAGGTTTATAAGTAAGGGTTCGCGATTTTAGTCTTATTTCAATATTTTGGACTCGGACTTAGGCGATTTTGGAGAAGACTTTCGAGGTGATTATAGAGGTAAGCTTCTTGTACTCGTTTTGGATCAAAAAGCTTGTTTCCCGACCTAATTAGCGTGATTTTGAAGTGAAATTTGGGGGTTTAGGTCTTGAGAATTAGAGAGTGGAGTTTGGGGATTTGAATGACCAAATGGTGTCAGATTTTGATAAATTTGGTATGGTTAGACTTATGAGTGTATGGGTTTTTGGGTTTTGTAAATTTTTTCGGGTTCCAAGGTGCGGGCCCGGGTTGGGCTTTTGGGCGATTTTGGGCTTTTGATTCAAGATTTGATCTTTTTCTATCGGGATTGGTTCCTTTAGCATTGTTTAATATATTTGAGTTGTTTTTGGTTAGTTACGAGCCGTTCGGAGGTCAGAACCCGCGGGATGGCATTTTGGACCATCGCTTGGCTTGCTTGGTGTTGGAATTAGCTTGTTCAAGGTAAGTAACTCTTCTAATCTTAGTGCTGAGGATATGAAACCCTGAAATACGTGTTATGTGATAGGTATTGAGGTGACGCACATGCTAGGTGACGGGCTTGTGGGCATGCATCCTGTGAATTGTGATTTCGTTGTTTCCATGGCACTGTATAGTGGCCCTATTTTGTTGATATATGTGTTATCACTGTGTGATAAAGTAGTTAAGCTGTCAATCATGCTAAATATCAAGTTTAGGATTTATGCTAATATTGTTAGGACCCATAGTGGTCGTTTCTTGCTGTCATCTCACTAATTTCATTGATATATTGTACTCAGTCATATTCATGCATTCATATCATATGTCAGTCTCAATTTTTGTTTGTTGATACATCATATCATTGTTGTCGGGCTAGTTTCACGGCAGTGTGAGCCCGTGAGTGATACTGGAGAGATTTATGACTGAGCGAGGCCGAGGGCCTGAGTGAGGCCGAGGGCCTGAGTGAGAGTGACATTTTGGGATCGGGCTGCACGCCATAACATATGATATTGATTATATTTTATATGGATCGGGTTGCACGCCGCAACAAGCCTTCGGGCTATATATATATATATATATATATATATATATATATATATATATATATATATATATATATATATATATATATATATATATATATTAATTATTGGATCGGGTTGCACGCCACAACAATATTAGATCGGGTTGCATGCCGCAATAATATTGGATCGGGCTGCACACCGATGGATCTTCTCTACGGGCTGGATTGGCCCTCCTCGGTACTGAGTGACTAGTGATCAGTTGATGTGTATATTCCGGGATGGATCTTCGCTGGGCCGGATTGGCCATATATAGTACCGAGTGATTGAGCATGATGAGTGGAATGTGTGAGAAAGTGAGATTGAGTACTCTGAGAGTGTGAGTACATGAGTTCATCTCTGAGATACATTGCATTGACATGCACACATGACATACAGGCATAGAGATGTATTTTCCTCATGTTGTACGGTATCACATCATTCATGATTTCTCACACATGTTGACAGATGAGCATAGTGATGCATTTGTTTTACACTGGTTATCTGGAATGAAAATAAAACATCTTATTTATTATGGAAAGGAGTTTGGGAAAATTATTGGTTTCAAACTTATTCATATTTTGGTAACTCTGGTAAACGATTTGGGTCTTCATTGAAGTACTTGAAATGCAGAACTATTTTCAGAAATCATGTTTTTGTTGAACATTTGATTGTTGAGTTACTTCTGGTATTACTTGTATTATGTTGTTATGAACTATTATTGGTTATTGAAGTTGGGTCCTGACCTTGGTACAAGCTCGTCAATACTTTCAGCATAAGGTTAGGTTTGTTACTTATTGAGTACATGGGGTCGGTTGCACTCATACTACACTTTTACACCTTGCGTGCAGATATTGGTTGCTGATATTGCTGTGTTCGATGGGAGCTGGATTAAAGATGTACCTACGTCCCAATTGTAGCTGCCCCTTGTTCATGGTAGCTTTAGATCTATAAAACTCTATTTATGTGCTATTAAAACAGACTATGTATTTATTTCATTTCCGCTTTGTAAACTCTATTCTTAGAAGCTCATGATTTGTACTACCAGTCCTTGGGAAATGTATAAGATTCAGATATTTCTTTACTTTATCGCCTTATTAATTATTATTGGATGTTGTTAGAGGTTAATTGTCTTACCTAGCGGGTTGGGTTAGGTGCCATCACGACTAGTGGATTTGGGGTCATGACATGAAATCTATCTTTGGACGATGCGAATGATGTCCTTAGACCATGATGTCCTGGGACATGAATCATATATAAGGGATTCGCAGGCCATGGCCATGAGGATGGTGCCGTTGGACTATGATGCCTTTGAATAATGATGTGCATCTTTGAGATCCTTAGGCCATGAAATGGTGTCCTTAGGCCATGGAGATGATACCTTCGGACTATGACGCCTTCCGATAGTGTGGCGATCTTTCCGCCCATGAGATGCTAGGATAGAGCAGTATTTGATTATTCAACAAGGAAGATAAGCAGTGCTTAGCCATATGCAGATAACGAAGGCAAGTCTTAGCCTTAGGCAAGAATGGAGGCATAGCATTAGCCTCATGCAAACGGAGGAAGGAAGTGCTTAGCCTTATGCGAGTAAGAGGGCGGCGCTTCGCCCTATGCATATAGTCAGGGCAATGCTTAGCCTCATTCATGTAGGAGGGTGTTGCTTGGCCCCTATGCAAATAGTAAGGTAACTGCTTTAACCCTATGCAGATGTGGAGGCAGTGCTTAGTCTCATGCAAGTCGGAGGGAGGTGCTTGGACCTATGCAGATGTGGACACAGTGCTTACCCTGATGCAGATAGAGAGGGAAGTGCTTAGCCCTATGTAGGTGTGAAGGCAAAGCTTTGCCACATTCAAGTAGGAGAGTCGTGCTTAGCCCGATGCAGAGGTTAGTCTCATGCAAATGCAAGGGAGGAAAGCAATTCATAGCTTGACACATTTAGGCTTGGTAGCATCAATCCATGTGAAGATAGTGATCTCATCATATATCTTTTGCAGATATTTCTGATAGTGTTACACGTGTTATTCCTATATTCAAAGAAAAAATGTAAGTTGAGGGAGTAGGTTGACCAATGCTACTGACTCCACGTTCCATCCTTGCCTCTAGCTTTGCTTTATGAACTTGACACTTCAATGCTTTGAGCCTGCCCGGATAGCATTTTGCTATTACAAAGATTGAGTTTTCAAAATATGCATTGTTTGCAATTGGTCAGTCGTAAAGAATGTAATTTTTACTAATATGTGATAATTCATAAAAATAGATAGCTTTTTGTTGAATCATAAACCGTGGAACACATTGAGATATTGCAACTATCACACCCCAATCTTGGGAGGTGCGACCTGCACACGATGCCCGAAGGCCCGTGCGAACCAACTCGTGCTCTTTCATTTTTATGTTCATAAGAAAACTAGGCCGTTGAGGGCTCCAAGTGATAATCACCAAAGTTAAAAATGAATGCAACTAATTAACAAGGACAACATTGGCATCTTATAAATCAAAACTATTCTTAACAAAATCATAACTGCCCCTTTTACACAACATACAACCAAACTCTAGCCTTTAAGCCTCTAAGAGTACCAAAAGACACATACACGTATAGAACTAGGTCAGGATAGGGCTCCACCCTTACCCAAAACGTTTACAACATTTGCCTCCGTACCTATCGACTTCGGGAGAACTACTCCAAAGAAATGAAGAGCAACAACCAACAGCTGAACCGTGCACCTACTAGGGATGGACGTCACCGTATCTATCTGTACCTGTGGGCTTGAACATAGCGCCCAAAAATAAGGGGTGTTAGTACGGATAATATATTGAGTATGTATGACTACGAAACACAAGCAACTCAGAGTATCATCATTAGAAATCTGAATACGCGATTCCAGCCTGAATACCATAGACATGCTACCGGAGGCGTAAACTAAATCATGGAAAACTACGGACCATAGATCGTGAATGCATGCAACTTTTGTAAAACCATGCCTCTCATTCAGGCCATACATTATTTGATACTATACATATATATATATTCATATCTTTAGTCACACTTTGGGGCAAATTTCCATCACTCTGTACCCGGCTTCATAGATGAATCGGTCGTACCCGGCCTCAAGAGGTCTCGGTTATACCCGGTCTCAACAAAATTCGGTGTAGACGGCCTTAAGAGGACTCGGTAGCCTCACATCACACATCATCGTACCCGGCCACACATGGGCTCGGTAATATCTCATATCATGCCTCAACATACCTAATTGATCAGTGGTTGCGCAATAGGTATCGTACCTAGCCGACTATAATGAAACACACACACACACAGATATATATATATATATATATATATATATATATATATATATATATATATATATATATAAAAGTACAAGAGGAAAAGATAATTTTTTAACTTTAAAATTAATCATACTTTTCGACCACAGGATACCAACCGAAACAATGTAGATTTTAAGATACATATTACTAGCAACAACGCACAAGAACAAGATAACATCACTGAGAGGGTTTAGAACAACTAAACCTTACATAATAGGAGTCATTTAGGAAGAAGGAGAGACCTACACTAACTCATGCCAAGAAAGAAGATTTTCCTACATACCTTGTTGAAGAGCTAACTTTACTTCTATGGTGGTTAATTTTGCCTTTAATGAACCTTCAGAATCAATGCCACCAGACGATGGGGGTTATAGCAACGTCTTCAAGCTAAATCTTTCCCAAATCCATATTCACCTTCGATTTTGCCTTAATTTGCTAGGAAATTCTAAAGGAGCGTAGAGAGTATTTAAAAGGAATTGTTCTGATGATACTTCTAAGAATGAAAGAGAAAGAGCCTTACTGTAATCTTATATTATTGCCACTCCCACATGCAAAAATGGATCGTCTCGCCCCGATTGTTGCACCTAGTGAAACACTTGGTGCAAACCTACTAACACGTGTGAACACCTTCTAGCTTTGAACGTGCCTCCAGCTGATTGGCCGTGCTAGAATCCATACTTATCACACTTTATTTAAGTGTGTGTGGTGTAACATCATCCTCCCCTTCAGAATATTCATCCTCGAATATTGAATCATGGCTCATCGTGATAGTTGCATTGTTGCCTTCCATTGTGGGAAATAGATGGGGGTACCTAGATTTCACATCTTTTTCAGCTTCCCACGTCTTTTCTTCCTTATCCTTGTTCCTCCAAAGTACTTTAACTGAAGCCACTTCTTTGGTTCGCAGCTTACAGATCTGTCGATCTAAGATAGCCACAGGAATTACTTTGTAAGATAGGTCTTCTGTAACTTGGATATCTTTAACAAGGGTAACACGGGATGAATCGCTTAGGCACTTTGGGAGCATAGACACGTGGAATATCGGATGTACCGCTTTGAATTTTGGGGGCAGCTTGAACTCGTAAGCCACATGACCGAGATTCTTTATAATTTGATATGGTCCGATATACTGGGGGCTGAGTTTGCCTCTTCTACCAAATCTCATCACGCCTTTCATAGATGAAACCTTCAAGAACACCTAGACTCCTACCGCAAACTCTAAATCTCGCTGCCGATTTTCTTAGTATGATATTTGTCTGCTTTGGGCGACCAACAATCGGTTTTGAATTAGCTTCACCTTCTCTACAACCTGTTGTACCAGCTCTGGACCCAACAACATTCCTTTGCCCACTTCGAACCAGCCAATAAGAGATCTACGCTTTCGCCCTTATAGGGCCTCATATGATGCCATTTTAATAATGGCATGGTAGTTGTTATTGTAAGCAAATTCGATGAGGGGTAGATGACCCTCCTAATCTCTCTTGAAGTCTAGAACACATGCAAGTAACATGTCCTCGAGCGTTTGAATAGTGCACTCAACTTGGCCATCGGTTTGTGGATGGAAAGTTATGCTAAGGTTGATCTTTGTTCCCATTCCTTCCTTTTTGGAATGATCTATAGAAGTTATCTTTAAACTGGGCACCTCTGTTTGATATGATGGAAACCGGAATCCCATGGAGTCGAACTATCTCCTTAATGTATATCTTAGCATAATCTTCAACGGAGAAGGTAGTCTTAACTGGTAGAAAGTGAGCTGACTTGGTGGGTTGATCCACAATAACCCATATAGAGTAAAACTTTCGGCGTGATCATGGTATGTTGATAACAAAATCCATGTTAATAACTTCCCATTTCCAGGTTGGAATTTTCATATTCTGTAGCAATCCTTCCATTTTCCCATCGTACCCCGGATGAACAGAATACCGGGGCTAATGAATCTCTGCCATGATCTATTCTCGGAGTTTCCCTGCATTGGGAACACACAACTGTTCCTTGTGTCTAAGGACTCTGTCCTGGGTTAGCTCGAATACTTGATTCTTCTGAGATGTAACGCTTTCTCTTTGTTTCACCAAGGTTGGATCTTCAAATTGTCGTGCTTTAACTTCGGCCACTAGCGAAGATTCGGCAAGATTTCTAACTGTGACTGCTCCGCTGCCGATATCAAGCAACTGAATGCTTAGGTTTGCCAGCCGACACAAATCTTTAGTCATCTCAAACTTCTTCCCTTCCAGATGTCGTACGCTACCCATGGACTTCTGACTTAGTGCATTAGCTACAATGTTTGTTTTCCTGTGATGGTATAAAATATCAACATCATAGTCCTTTAACATTTCAAGCCATCTTTGCTGCCTCAAATTTAAATCTTTCTGCTTGAATACGTACTGCAAGCTCTTGTGGTCGGTGAATACATCAACATGAACTCCATACAAGTAGTGACGCCATATCTTTAAGGCAAATATAACAGTTGCTAGCTCCAAATCATGAGTTGTGTAATTTTGGTCGTGCCTCCTTAGTTGCCTCAAAGCATAAGCGACAACTTTCCCGTGTTGCATTAGAACAGTACCTAATCTTACTCTAGAGGCAACACAATATATCACGTACCCCTCGGGTCATTCAGGGAGGGTTAGGACTGGTGCCGAGGTTAACCTATCCTTTAACTCTTGGAAGCTCTTCTTGCAAACATCGGTCCATTTGAATTTTGTTATCTTTTGCGTAAACTTTGTTAACGGACGGGCTATAGATGAGAAATTTTCCACAAACCTTCGATGGTAACCGGCCAAGCCCAAGAAGCTGCGTACTTCGATAGGAGTTGTGGGCCTTGACCAACTCTTAACCGCTTCAATATTTTTATCATAAACCTTGATTCCTTCACTAGATACTCTGTGCCTAAGAAAGTTCACCGAGCTCAGCCAAAATTTGCACTTGGAAAACTTTGCGTACAACTTGTGATCCCGAAGTATGCGCATAACCATCAGTTAATATTCTGTGTGCTCTACCTTGGATCGAGAATACACCAGGACATCATCTATGAACACGATCACAAAAGTATCCAGGTACGACCTGAATACTCGATTCATCAGATTTATGAAGGTCACCGGTCCATTAGTTAGGCTAAAGAATACAACAAGAAACTTGTAATTGCTATATCGGGTCCGAAAGGCTGTCTTCATGACATCTTCTCCCATGATACTTAAGTGATGGTACTTGGATCTGAGACCAATCTTCAAGAAATACTTAGCACCTTGAAATAGGTCTAAGAAATCATTGATTCTTGGATGTGGATACTTGTTCTTGATGGTTACTTTATTCAGCGGTCGATAATCAATACACATCCATAACAAACCATCTTTCTTTCGAAAAAATAACATTAAGGCTCCCTACGGAGAGGTACTGGGTTGGATAAATACCTTGTCAAGAAGGTCCTTCGGCTGATCTTTTAATTCTCTCAACTCGACAGGAGTCATCCTGTACGAGGGAATCGATATTGGCTGCGTATCGGGTGCTACTCAATAACAAACTCAATATCCCTCTTAGGTGGAATACCCGGGATCGCATCAGAGAACACATTGGAGAACTCACTTGCGATCGGTACCGACTAAAGGGTGGGAGGCTTTGCCTCCATATCTTGCACCCCCACCAAATGATAGAAACATACTTTTGTGATCATCTTCTGGGCCTTAAGGTAAGAAATAAACTTCCCTTTTTACATTCCAAGATTGCCCTTCCATTCGATAGCAGGTTCTCCTGGAAAGTTAAAATGAACAACTTTCTTCCAACAATCCACTGTAGCATAACAAGAAGCCAACCAATCCATGCCCATGATGAAATCAAACTCTATCATTTCCAATTCATTCAAATCGGCCAAGGTACGGTGATCATGAATCATCACATCACAATCTCGATTCGCCCGCCTAACTATCACAGATTTGCCCATGGGTGTGGACACCTTGAATGGTTGATGCAAATATTATGGTTTCTTACCACAGCTACTAGCAACAAATGGGGAAATGTATGACAAAGTGAATGGGGAAATTCAGAGCATACATATTAAGGGAGAATACGGATAGTATACTTGTGACCACATCTGGTGACAACTTTAAATTATGACGACTTGACAATGCATAGATGTAATTCTTATGTTGCCCACCCTTGGCGAGACATTCCACCTACACCTCTACCCTTTTCCATCGGCAGTTGCATACCTTGCTCACGTGGATGTGCTGTCATAGAAGAAGTTGTTGCATATCCTGCAGGTGGTATCACGCCACCTGCATTTCTTGTTGGGAAAACGCAGATGATGTCACCAGGCTGCCCACAAGAATAGCACAATTCTTAACCCTGACAACAATGACAAAAATGATTCCTACCACACCAGCCACAATGCGGCACCGATGGCCTCATCTTACCAGGGCCTCCACTAAATTCCGAGTTCAGACCCCGGGGATTTTGATTTTGACCAGAATAGGTGATCCGACCACGACTCTAATCTTGTAACAGTGATGTTTCACTTGCCGCCAGATGGGATGGACGTCGGGGAAACGGGGGGTCTAAACTCACCTCGTGACTTTTCCATGTCACTTACAGATCGGGCTCTCTTATGTTATCCCTGATCGTGCTCTCGAGCAGCTCGTTGTTGCCTTTTTGGATCCTCTAATCTTTGTGCATAGGCTTTTATATGAGCAATGTCCATGTTCAGACTCAGAGAAGGAGTGGTGCATTCATCGATCAACTGTGGTCCTAGTCTATCCACGAATCAATGTACTCTATCACTCATCTCTGCTACAATTAAAGGAGCACACTTAGGCAAGGAGTTAAATTGTATGGTGTACTCCTGAACACTCATGTTACCTTGTTCCAATCGTAAGAAGCTATCCTTCTTAGCTCGGCGGAGTTCAATAGGCAAATACTCCTCCAGGAAGACTTCCAAAAACTCTTTCCATCTAACTGGTGGGGAAAGAGGTCCCCTAGACTACTCCCATGTCTCATACCAAGTCACAACAACATCCCACAATCTATATGAGGCAAGCTCAACAGACTCTGTATCGATGGCATGCATACCACGTAAGGTCCGCTGTATTTGGACTAAAAAGTTCTGGGGATCTTCATTGGGGTCTATTCATGTGAACAACGCGAGGTCCAAATTTATAAAATCCTAAACTCTCATGTTGATCGCTCTATCCGAGGTGGCAGGGGTTTGACGATGGGCCTGACAGGCCACAAATTGAGTCAACAGCTGCATTGCATTTCTCATTTCTAAATCCTGCTCGGGAACAACCGGGGGAGGAATAAGGGGTGCATTAACTTCTCTGGGTTGATCTGGGGTGGTAGTGCTGTCCCCGGAACATGAGTTCCAACCTCATCGTGGGGTCCATGTTGACCCATAGGGGCAAGTGGCACCTAGCTGGTACCTTCTACTGCTCCTTCATTTAGTCCTTGAACAAGTGCTTGACATCTCGTGGTAGGCATCACTATTAAAATAAATAAGATGGAAATTTGAAGCGAATACTTATGACTCAGCTCTATCGCACGATCTAGATCAGAAAAAAAGGGTATTCATCTTGAATATCCTATAGCCTCCTATTATATGTATGGTGCACCACATACCCATAAACAAGACTCTACTAGATACTGCTTGTAGACTCTCAAGGACATGACCTGGTCTGATACCAAGTTTGTCATACCCCAACCTTGGGAGGTGCGACCAGCACATGATGCCCGAAGGCCCATGCGAACCAACTCTTGCTCTTTCATTTTTTGTTCATAAGAAAACTAGGTCGTTGAGGCCTCCAAGTGATAATCACCAAAGTTAAAAATGAATACAACTAATTAAAAAGGACAACATTGGCATCTTATACATCACAGTTATTCTTAACAAAATCATAACTGCCCCTTTTACACAACATACAACCAAACTCTAGCCTACAAGCCTCTAAGAGTAACAAAAGACACATACACGTACACAACTAGGTCGTGACAGGGCCCCACCGTACCCAAAACATTTACAACATTTGATTTCGTACCTATCGACTTCTGAACACCTACTCCGAAGAAGTGGAGAGCAACAACCAATAGCTGAATAGCGCACCTACTAGGGATGGGCATTACCGGGTCTATCTTTACCTGTGGGCATGAACATAATGCCCAAAAGTAAGCGGCGTCAGTAGGGATAATGTACTGAGTATGTAAACTACTAAATAAAAGTAACTCAGAGCATCAGCATAAGAAATGTGAGTACGTGATTCCAGCTTGAATAATGTAGACACGCTATCGGGGGTGTAAACCAAATCATGGAAAACTAGGGACCATGGATCGTAAATACATGCAACTTTTGTAAACTCGTGCCTCTCATTGGGGCCATACATTATTTGATATTATACATATATATTCATATCTTTAGCCACACTTTAGGGAAAATTTTCATTACTCCCTACCCGGCCTCGTAGAGGACTTGGTCGTACCAAGCCTCAGGAGGTCTCGGTTGTCCCAGTCTCAACAAAACTCAGCGTAGCCGGCCTCAAGAGGACTCAGTATCCTCACATCATGCATCATCGTACCCAGACACACATGGGCTCGTTAATATATCATATCATGCCTTAAGATACCTAACTTATCAGTGGTTGCATAATAGGTGTCGTACCCGGCCGACTATAGCGCAGCTCGGTAGAGTAAAAATAGATACATATATATATATAAGTGCAATGCAATAGCAGTTTCAAGAGATAATAACTTTTTTACTTTAGAATTAACCATACTCTCCGATCATGAGGTACTAACCAGAACAATGTATATTTTAAGAGACATATTACCAGTAACACTGCACAAGAACAAGATAACATCATTGAGAGGGTTTAGAATTACTAAACCTTACAGTACAGGAGTCATTTAGAAAGAAGGAGAGACACACACTAACTCATGCTAAGAAAGAAGATTGCCCTACATACCTTGTTGAAGAGATAACTTTACTTTTATAGTGGTTAATTTTGCCTTTAATGAACCTTCAGAATCAATGCCACCAAACTATGGGGGTTACAGCAACGTCTTCAAGCTAAATCTTGCCCAAATATAGATTCACCTTTGATTTTGCCTTAAATTGCTAGGAAATTCTAAAGGGGCGTAAAGAGTATTTGAGAGGACTTGTTCTGATGATACTTCTAAGAATGAAAGAGAAAGATCCTTACTATAATTTTATATTGTTACCAAGCATAGGAATTTTTGTAACTCCCACATGCAAAAATTGGTCACCCCGCCCCGGTTGCTGCGCCCGGTGAGACACTTGGCATAGACCTACTGACACATGTAACAATCTTCTGGCTTGGAACATGCCTCCAACTGATTGGTCATGCTAGAAACCATACTTATCACACTTTATTTAAGTATGTGGGTTGTAACAGCAAGTCCTTATTTCGGATATGATTGTGAGGACTCCATCAAAATTTGAGTTCTGCTCCAGTTCTGATGGATCGGCTCTGATATATTTTTCAAATAATACTCTTCTAGCGACCCCTAGTGCCATAATATTGGATCTGATTCAAAGTTTCCCTAATACTCGATCATGGAGGGAAATAGAAATTTTATTATAATGTGACCAAACCCACAGGGTTACCTACGTATCCCCTCTTAAATAGAAATCAGGTCAAGCGTAGTTCATGTTACATCAAGAAGAAAGTACAAATACAATCTTAGACATAATATCTTTTGACGACATCCAAATTGATGGTATTTGGCCATATCTCTTCATACATTTCTGCTAGTATGAGTGCACCCCCTATAAGCACTAGGTGAACCACGTAAGGACCCAGTCAATTTGGCAAAAATTAACCCTTCGCCTCATCCTTATATGGGAAGATTCACTTTAGAACCAGTTTCCCTATTTTAAACTATCTTGGTCATATCTTCTTGTTGAAAGCCTTTGCCATTCTATTCTAGTAAAGTTGACCATGACACACTGCATTCACTCTTTTCCCATCATTGAGAGCCAACTGATCATACCGTTTTTGTACCCATTCTGTGTCACTTAGCTCAGCTTCTTGTATGACCCGTTAGGAAGGGATTTCTACCTTAGCGGGTATAGAAGTTTCGGTACCATAAACAAGTATATAAGTAGTTTCCCCAATTTATGTTCAGACCATAGTGCGGTATCCAAGTAGAGCAAATGGCAACTTCCCGTGCCAATGTTTGTAGTTGTCTATTATCTTCCTTAATATTTTCTTAGTATTCTTGTTGGCGGCTTCTAAAGCTCCATTCATCCGAGGCATGTACGCATTAGAATTGCATTGCTTGTTCTTGAAATTCTTGCACAAGGTCTGCACCAAATCACTATTGAGGTTGGTGGCATTATCAGTGATGATATATTCAGGAACCCTAAATTTGCAGACAATATAATCTTGGACAAAATCCGCTACGACCTTCTTTGTCACAGCTTTGTAGGAGGTGGCTTCGACTCATTTGGTGATGTAATCAATGGCTGCTAAGATAAATTTGTGTCTGTTAGAGGTGGCAGGCAGGATCATGCCAATGAAATTCATGCCCCAAATGGCAAGGCCAGGACGAACTTGTCATATTGAGTTCATTAGGCAGAACCCATATCATGTCATAATGTAACTAGCACTCATGATGCTTCTGTACGTACTTGATGCAGTTAATTTCCATAGTCATCCAAAAGTATCTCGTCCTCAATATCGTCTTAGCTAGAACAAACCCATTCATGTGGGGTCCGCATGTTTCGGTATGTATTTCTTCGAATAGTCTGGATGCGTGTTTGGAATTGACACATCTTAGCAACCTAGATCGGGATTCCTTCTGTATAGATCCTTCAAACCAAAAGAAATGATTAGCTAATCTTCGTAATGTGTGTTTTTGAGTGTGTGTGTGGCGCTTTCTGCGTATTCCCTCTTTCCAAGTACTCCCTGATATCATGAAACCATGGCTTCTCATCAAATTCTTCTAGAACATGGGCACAGTAGGTGGGATTCTTGCGGATCTCTATCGGGATGGGGTCAATATAATTCTTATCTGGATGTTGTATCATGGAAGACAATGTGGCAATGCGTCTGCAAATGCGTTCTGAATTCGGTGAACATGCATGAGTTCTATCTTTGTGAATCTCTTGATAAATCCTTGCACACAATGCAAGTATGGTATTATCTTGGTATACTTGGTGGCCCATTCTCCGAGTACCTAATCTATAAACAGTTCTGAATCTCCTATCACCAATATTTCTTAGATGTTCATGTCAATGGCCATCCTAAGTCCTAGAATGCAAGCCTCATAGTTCGCCATATTTTAAGTGTATGGGAATCTGAGCTTGGTGGATACCAGATAGTGTTAGCCCGTTTTTGATATCAGGACAACTCTGATGCCTACTCCTTTGAAGTTGGCAGCTCTGTCAAAAAATAATCTCCACACATCATAAGCTCTGTCAATGTCTCCCCTATGATTGATACTTCATCGTCGAGAAAATACATCTTCAGCGGTTTGTATTCTCTGCCCACGAGATTTTGTGCCAGATGATTGGCCAATGTTTTTCCCTTGACTACCTTTTGAGTCACATAAACGATGTTGAACTCACTCAGCAATATTTGCCACTTTGCCAACTTGCCTGTGGGCATATGTTTCTGAAAAATGTACTTCAAAGGGTCCTTTCTTGATATGAGGTATGTATTGTATGTGCAGAAATAGTGTCTCAGATTTTGTGCTATCCATGTCAAAGCATAGCAAGTATGTTCCTATAAATAATACCGAGCTTTAAAGGATGTGAACTTCTTACTCATATAGTACATGGCTTGCTCTTTCCTTCCGGTCTCATCATGTTGTCCCAAGAGGCATACAAATGCTCTGTCCAACATGGACAGGTATAGCAGTAGAGGTCTCCCGAGCTCCGGTGGGACTAATACAGGAGGTTTTGGACCAATACTCTTTGATTTTGTCGAAGGCCTTTTGACATTCCTCGGTCCAACTTATTGCGGCATCCTTTCCCAACATCTTGATGATTGGTTCACATATCACCGTTGACTGCGAAATGAAAGAGGTGATGTAGTTGAGACGACCCAAGAAGCTCATCACATCTTTCTTGTTCTTAGGTGGCGGAAAAAATTGGATGGCTTTAATCTTTGGTGGATCTAGCTCGATACTTCGGCGGCTTACAATGAAACCTAGTAGATTCCCGGTAGGGACCCCGAAGGCACATTTTGCGTGGTTTAGCTTCAAATTATATCTCCATAGGCAGTCAAAAAACTTTGTCAAATCTTTTATGTGATATGAGCTCTTTTTAGATTTGATGATGACATCATCCACATAAACCTCGATCTCCATGTGGATCATATCATGAAAGAGGGTTTTCATGGCCCTCATGTAAGTAGCTATGGCGTTCTTTAAACCAAACGATATCATTTTATAGAAGTACACACCCCACGACGTGATGAAGGCTATTTTCTCTACGTCTTCTTCATCCATCTAGATCTAGCGATATCCCGCGAAATAATCAAAAACATATTGGAACTCACACTGGGCATAATTGTCGATCAAGATATGTATGTTTGGCAGTAGGAAATTATCCTTGGTACTTGCTTTGTTTAGATCTCTGTAGTTGACGCATACCCTGACCTTTAAATTTTTCTTGGGTACTTATACGATATTGGCTAACCAAGTCTGATATTCAACCACTCAAAGAATCTTGGCATTGATATGCTTGGTAACCTCCTCTTTTATTTTCAAACTCTTGCCTGGCTTGAATTTCCTGAATTTTTGCTTTACTGGTGGACACATTGGGTTGGTAGGTAGCATATGGACCACTATAGATGTGCTCAACCCTGTCATGTCGTCATAGGACCAGGCAAATATGTCTTCATATTCTTTAAAATATCTTATATACTCTTCTTCGTCGTACGGTGATAGGTGGATGCTAATGCGCGTCTCTTTGACTGTTTCAGAATTCACCAAGTTAACTGCTTTGGTTTCCTCCAAATTCGACTTGGGTTGGCTCTCAAAATCCTCGACTTCTTTGACGATTTCTTCGGGTATTACATCATTTTCCCATTCCTCTAAATCTCTTTCATTATGTTGTGTTATCTCATTATATGTCATAGATGTAGAGTCAACGGGATAGGAAATAATTATACTGGAAAAATAAAAATAAAATAAATAAAGGGAAATAATGCATTAAAATTTAAAATGTTTCAAATAAAACATAACTTGAAGTCTCGAGTATTTATTTCAAAATAGAAATACTTAATGTCTTAAATGCTAGAAAATAATTTTAAAATCGTGCTAGTTTGCCAAAGCTACCCAGGTGCTCTACAAGTCGGGGATGGTGTAGCAGTCCAATTCTCTAGAACAGCTCCATCTCCTGACATCTGGATGGTGAGATCCTCCACCTCCTCTCCCAAAATCACATTGCAATCCATGTCTTCTTTGGTCAGGAACAAACTTCTTATACCAACTAGAATCTCATCTTCTTCAGAACCCCAAATCACGTCGGCCTTACAGAATGTTTGGTACAATGGTGATATGGGTTTGGGTAGTGTATAGTAGAAATAATTCCATGGAGGCAGCCAATCCTGATATTCTTGCATGGTGTATTCATACCCAAGACTGAAGGTGGTGTTCTGAGTCTGCGGTCATATTGGTTCTGTTATCCCCTAAAGCTTAAGGCCGAGACCTCGGCCTGGCTCATATACCAACCATAGCAACATGCTTAGAACTTTTTCACTCCACCATCGCCCTTTCTTAATGGTGTCCACCCGTTCAATGCTATGGAATGCCTCTCCTCCTAGCTTCCTCTTGCCTTCAACTACGGGTACAGTTTGGTTGGTATAAATAGGATTGTTACTATCTCCATGAATGACCACCTCCTGATGATTCCACTCAAATTTCATAGCCTGATGTAGAGTAGAAGCAACTTCCCTGTCCATGTGTATCCATGGTCATCCCAGTAACAGGTTGTAAGTGGTAGAGATGTCTCATACTTAGAACTCAACATCGAACACAGTTGGACCTATTTTCAAACTCAAGTCAATTTCTCCGATTGTAGGTCTTTGTGGCCCATTAAAGGCTTTCACGTTCATGCTCCTTTGCCTTATTTCGTGTATACCTATACCCAATCTTCTCAGCATGGTTAGATGGCATATATTTAAACTCAACCCTCCATCAATCAAAACCTGAGCAATGAACTTGTCTTCATATTGCACAATAATATTCAATGCCCAGTTATGGCTCAAACCCTCTGGTGGAAACTCTTCTTCATGGAAAGTGATTTTATGTTTTTCCAGTATTTGTCCCACCATGTTCGCCATTTCTCCACTAGTAATGCCAATGGGCACGTAAGCATCACTTAATACCTTCATCAAGGCATTCTTGTGTGCGTCTGAATTCTACAGTAGCGATAGAATCAACAACAGAATATTCCTTGTCCTATACTTTCCTCCACAAGTCATCAGAACGTGTTTACACAAAAGGTGGCATCGGTGCAGTCTCCTTAATTAACCCTTCTTGGGCAAGATTCTATGGTGTGCACACTTTTCCTTCCTTGAGCAGCACCTGCTTCTTCTGCCATAACCTTTCCTTTTCTTCTAGCTTCAACCACATAGTCCCATAGAACATCTTTAGGGTGATATGCATGTGACGGAGCTATAATCACAGTGAACGGTGGCCTAGATATGGCCACTTCGACTTCAAACGGTGACTTGGTTTTCACAAGAACTGGCGAGGGCACTATAGAGGATGTCACTAGTGTCATGCCCCGACCTCAGGGAGTGCGACCGACGCTCAACTGAGTAAACTCGGTCGAGCAAGCCTAATTTATATCAACCTCTCATCATTACTCATTCATGATTTATCATAAACATAATTAGATCTTGACTTTCAAATTGAATACATTTGGCTCAATGGCCTAAAATTCTCCTCATGATGGATACATAACTTTATAAATAACTGTAAATACTTGTGAACATAAGTACATGACAAAACTCAAAACTTTAAATACATGACCTACAGTGTACATGGAGCTTCTATGACAATAGATACCTAAGTACTTAAAACGAACTAGACTCAAACACCGACTAGAACTGTAGCAGGCTCACCATAAGCTGAGTAGTGAAGCAGATCCCTATCAAGGATCCATATCATCTAATAGAAGTTTACCCACATACATTAAATGATGTAGCCCTCCCGGCAAAAGTGACGTGAGTACATGTGGAATAGTAATCGTATGTAAAGCAGACAGAACAACATATGAAAATATGGTAACTCAAATAAGAGGCAAATAAAGCATATCAAGAAACTACAAAACGTCCCATAGAATCACATTTCCAGTCTTATTATACTTGCACCATTCTGAACTTATTTTGGGATCAATTGAGCCATATGAATTATGTGTGAGATACAACATATAATGTAAACGTAACAACATGTACAAACAAGAGCAATGAAAGTAGCACCTAAGGTTCGTGTTTGCTATGTGTCTTACTAGACCGTCCATAGCCCTTTCTTTCTATGCACCTATGCGTTTCATAGACCTTCTATAGTGTTCACCCACACTATACACATATATGTTTCATAGACCGTCCATAGTGTTCACCCACACTATATACATATATGTTTCATAGACCGTCCATAGTGTTCACATATTATATTATACACCTATGCGTTTCATTGCCCGTCCATAGGATTCATATATTATATTATACACCTATGCGTTTTATAGCACGTCCATAGGATCGCATATATAATACACTTATGCATTTCATATCTCATCCATAGGATTCATTTATATTATATTATACACCTATGTGTTTCATAGCCCATCCATAGGATCACATATACAATACACCTATGCATTTCATAGCCCGTCCATAGGATCACATATACAATACACCTATGCGCTTCATAGACCGTCCATAGGATCACATATTGACATATATCATTCAGCACAAAGATTATTCGTAATAGTCAATTTATAATGAACAACGCGGGACTTACAAGAACATCGGGGGATTCAATTCTAAGAAGGAAGTTTAGCCAACATAGCTTGTTTGAGCTTCCCTTAGATTACCACAATGTCCCAACACTTCTAGCATTCCAATCAACTAGAGATATAACAAAATTGAACAATAATTAGGGAGAGATTCATGGTTTCAGCTTACTTAGGCATTTCATCAAGCACTAGGTGTGCAAATTACACTACAAGGTTTCCATTGTGGAATCCTTTCATCCCACACCAAATCATTCACCCAATTTTGTTCGACAACCTCCCTACCACCCTTATGGGTACATTCATGCACAAAGAGTACCTCCCACACCTAAGAATCATACTTCTCATGACCTAATTTTAGTCCAAATCCTGAAATATAGGGCTAGGGAGTAGAACCTTACCTCTTAGAGGAAGCTCTTGTGATTGGCTTCCTTGATTCTTGAAGATTGGGGCAAGAATGGATGATTAGCATGCTAGGTCTTCTCCTTCTCTCTCTAAAATGGATCTCTCCTCTCTCTCTAGAAAATCTAATTTTACCTTGTAAAATAACCCCCTAAGGCCTTATATCAAAATATGGTCGAATAAGAAATTTTCCAAAAATGGCCCACGAAGTCAATTGTGTGGTGCAATTATGTGGTAGTAGAATCGTTACGTGGGCAGCAGAATTCTTTTGTGGGCAGCAGAATCGATTATGTGGCTAGCAGAATGATTATGTGGGCAGCAAAATAATTATGCGGCTAGCAGAATCATTTTGCGACCTGCAGAATCATTTTGCATCCAGCAGAACTGTTTTTCAAAATTTGCCTATTCTCTGCTCCACTTTGTGATGCTTATGAGGTCTGTGGAACCGTTCTACGATCGCAAAATTGACCGCAGAATCGCCTTCTTCTTCCAAAAATTCCCATCTACACGTTAGTGCATTCTTCTACCCAAAAAGTCTGTACCGTGGCTCGTTTTCTACAATCCTCAAACCCGTTAGCCTACCTCGGCACCACGAAACCTTAAATTTCTTGTTGTAAATTTATGGGTCCTTACAACTCCATTGTCTCCGTCCCGAATAAGACCAATGGACCTTTTTTGGTCTGATTCCTTATTAGTTTAAATCATGTTTACCCCATCACCCTATGGTTGGGAAAGAGGTTGTTGTGGACATTGGTTAGGCTCTTTCAACTATATCACCTTGGTATCAATCATCATTTGAATCTTATCATTCAACGTACAATATGTTTCAATGTTGTGCATGCCAGAGTGATAGGCACATATTTTGTTGGGGTTAATCCACCGGGCTAGTTTTTATTTGCCACTGCAAAGATAGGGGTAATGTAACCGGCAGCTTTCAGCCTCTTATACAGTTGGGCTATAAGTTTCGCACGAGGGGTGTATTACCTGAGTGGTCTGCGGTAAAATTTGGCTTGGGGTTTAGGGTAATTCTGTCAGGCAGGTGGGGGTGAGTAATAGTATGATAGCTGGGTATTATAGGTATGGTAGGTGCTAGTAGGATAGTGGTATTTTGGGATGAAGGATGATATATTGGTGGGGGTGTTTGATAGGTGAGTGGAGATTTCGGCCCTTGGGCTACCATCGTGGTGCCCACTTCTTTTTTCTTCAAGATTCCTCCACATTGTAGAGCTTTGTTAGTAGCTTGCAAAGCTTCAAAATTGGAGACCATGACACTTTTGATACCTTATTCAATTCTTTCTCCTAGATTAATTATGTCAGAAATTTTTTTGTTTTTAATGACCATCAGCCTTTCTTAATATTGCGGGTCTTGAGCTCGCACGAAGAACTTATTCATCTGTTTTTCCTCTAACGGTGGCCTTACCTAAGAAGCTTCAGATCTCCAGTGGGTAGCATACTCAAGGAAGATTTCGTGGGCTTCTTCTTGAGGTTTTAAATGTAGAACACATCTGGAGCATTTTTTATATTAAACCTAAAGATGTCCATAAAGTCTGATGCCATACTCGCCTAGCTAGACTATTTCTTCGGGTTTTGACTGATATACCATGACAAGGCATCTCCTGTGAGACTTCGCATAGATAACTCCATGCAGATTTGCTCATTTTTTCCTACACCTATGAGCTTGTCGCAATAAGTTCTCAGGTGTTCTTTGGGATCACGGGTACCATCAAATATCTCGAACTTTGGAGGTTTGTAACCCTCTGACAGTTCGACACCAGATTGAATGCACAAATCTTCATAGTTCATTCCATCAATACCTTTTCCTCCTTGACACTCTAGATACTTCCAGAATAGCTTCTTCAGCTCCTCGGCCATGTTTTTAATGAGTAAGTACTTTTCAGTGGGTTCAGGTGTATATCGGGTTTGTTGCAGTGTATATGGCAAGGTTTCTTCGTATATGGGGTTGCTTTTGTGAGTGACAGGGACTTGAGGGTACGAGTGATCAATGATGGATACATGGGGTGGATCATGGGCTGGTTGTGGTGCATTTTGAGGAGAGGAGTAAGTGGCAATTTGTAGGTGTTGGGTTGTGTTGTGGTGGTGATGTTGTGGTACTTGTAGTGGTGGAGGGTTCAAGTTTTATGGAGGTATTGGATTTTGGTACTGTGGAGTGGTAGGATGGTTTTGTGGAGCTTGTGGTTGTGGGTTCTAAGGTTGCGGCGGGTTCTCAGTAGTGGTGTTTTGATGGTTGATATCTGGGACGTTTAGGGGGGGGGCAAGTTGGCAGGCAAGATTGCGAACATGCTCTAACTTGTCTTGTAGTTCCATGATCTTTTGCTCTAAGCGCATAATCAGCTCATTTTTCCCCCGGCGCGTTTCTCCCATCAGATGTTTCTACATTTTCTACCAAATGAGTGTTATCTTTCTTGTTTCCACTCAAGTTGTCCATTTCTCCTTTACCTTTGCCTTTGATTCTGCTAGGAGGTGGAGGACCTCTAGATCTTGTATGATATGTTGACATTGCCAGATTGCACAAATCAACCATTAGGAATGGGAATAATAAAAAAAAATCAAAACAAAGGATAGCCAAGTGAGTAAGGTAAAAATGAAAAACAGCATTCTCGTTGCGCCTGTGGTAGGCTTAAATCGACAAGTGAACTTGGAAAACTTTGTGTCAACGTTGTTTCATCATATTGGCACGAAATAAATCAAACTATCCTATTACTAAAACGAAATAGGGAAATAGAATTACTAGTAGCTCAAGGCCTTATTATATCAATTCTAAACAAAATCTAACTACAAAAATAATCTTGAAGTCTCATAAAAGAAAATGCCCCTATTCTACTTGATCCCGGATGGCCCTTCTCCATGTCTTGCCTTCCTTTATCCTTCGATCATGTTCCCGAGGTCGCACATGCCAATCAACAGGTAGGACATTGCCAACTTTCCACCTTCATCATATCACATACCCTAGCAGTCTCAGAGTCTCTTTCGGGGAGACCCTCTCGAAGGGAGTGATGATCTGGTACCACAATTTAACGCTGAATTCCATCGATTCTTTTGCCATGTTAGCAGATTCGTTCGTAAAAGCACATGCTGGTGCCATAAAGGTTGCAACAAGGAAATCAGACCTCTTCAAAGTAAAGCAAAGGCAGGATGAAATGCTGAGGGAATTCGTATCCCGATTTCAAATGGAACGCATGGAATTACCCCCGGTCATGGACGATTGGGCCGTACAAGCTTTCACCCAAGGGTTGAACGAGCTAAGTTCGACAGCATCACATCGGCTGAAATAAAATTTGATCGAGTATCCAGCGATAACTTGGGCAGACGTACACAACCGACATCAATCGAAAATTAGGGTCGAGGATGATCAGTTGGGAGCTCCGCACGGACCCATTCATCAAAACAGGACAGTTATTAAAAACCAAAAGGAGATCGACAGAGAACAAAGGTCGAACAGAGACCGATATCGACCATACGTCGCGGATTATGAACAACGGTTCAGCATGCAATGCAGTTCGTAACAATCGAAGGATTGATCGAGGACAAAGTTCTCGGGGGCTTATGAGTAAGAGCGGCTTCGATAAATATGTCGATCCTATAGAAGCACCTCGATTATCGGAATATAACTTCAGCATTGGTGCATCGGACACATCAAAGACACCAAATGGCCTCGACCTATGCACACCGATCCTGCCCGAAGAAATCCCAATCAAACGTGCGAATATCATGGTACCCATGGCCACAGAACGGAAGATTGCAAGCAACTAAGAGAGGAAATAGCTCGCTTGTTTAACAAAGGGCACCTTCGGGAATTCCTGAGTGATAAGGCGAAGAACCATTTTAAAAGCAGGGATTTCATCAAGCAAAATGAGCAAGAAGAACCGCAGCACGTCATCCACATGATCATCGGCGGCATCGATACCCCTCAGGGACCAGTACTTAAACGCACTAAAACATCAATAGTGAGGGAAAAGCGATCTCGGACTCAAGATTACGCTCACATATGGACTTTGTCCTTTGATGATGAAGATGCAGAGGGGGTCATCCAACCTCATAACCACGCACCGGTAATATCCGTACTCATGAATAAAACTAAAATTAAGCGTGTGTTAATCGATCCAGGTAGCTCGGCCAACATCATCTGATTGAAGGTAGTAGAGCAGCTCGGCCTACAGGATCAGATCGTAGCCGCAACTCTGGTCCTGAATGGGTTCAATATGGCATGCGAAACCACCAAGGGTGAGATAATCCTACCAATAAACGTGGCCGGGACCATCCAGGAAACAAAGTTTCACGTGATCGAAGGCGATATGAGATATAACGCCCTTTTTGGAAGGCCATGGAACCACAACATGAGAGTTGTGCCTTCGACCCTACACCAGCCCCTCAAACTCCCAACATCGGGAGGTGTCAAAATGGTGTATGGAGAACTGCCAACCGCAAAGGAAATGTTCGCCGTCGACGAAGCTAAACCAATGTCCTCACTTTTGCCGATAAAAGGATCGGGCCCGGAAGAAGAACGGGACACCAAATAGTAATCACAGACATCGGCTTCGACCCAGCCAGACAACCAGAAAATCGAAGAGGATGATGATCAAAGGGTCCCTCGATCTTTCGTGATTCCCGATGACTCTGACGCCACCAAATTAACAATCGAGGAGCTAGAGCAAGTCATATTGATCGAGCACTGGCCCGAGCAAAAGGTATACTTAGGAACGGGGTTGAGTCCCGAACTCAAGAAGAAACTCATTCAATTTCTTATCGATAACATCGATTGTTTTACATGGTCCCATTCAGATATAACAGGGATCCCGCCGGACATAACGACGCATCGGCTAAGTTTGGACCACAGGTTCATACCGGTGAAGCAAAAGAGAAGACCCCAGTCAGAGAAAAAGCACATATTCATAAAGGACGAGGTAACCAAGCTTCTCAAAATAGGGTCCATTCGGGAGGTGAAATATCCCGAATGGCTAGCCAACATAGTTGTAGTCCCTAAAAAAGGGAACAAACTTAGAATGGGTGTGGACTATAAGGATTTGAACAAAGCATGCCCCAAAGATTCCTTTTCGCTGCCTAACATTGATCGCATGATTGATTCCACGGCCGGCCACGAGACCCTCACTTTTCTCGATGCCTATTCCGGGTATAATCAAATCCAGATGAACCCGGAGGACTACGAAAAGACTTCGTTTGTCACCAAATATGGAACGTATTGTTATAATGTGATGCCCTTCGGGCTAAAAAATGCAGGGGCTACTTACCAACTCCTAGTAAATAAAATGTTCGAAGAACAAATAGGAAAATCAATGGAAGTTTATATTGATGACATGTTAGTTAAATCCCTGCGCGCAGAGGACCATTTGACCCATTTGCAGGAAACGTTCGAGATTTTAAGGAAATACAACATGAAGCTCAACCCCGAGAAATGTGCTTTCGGGGTCGGTTCGGGCAAGTTCCTCGACTCCATGGTATCACATCGGGGAATAGAGATTAACCCCAATAAAATCAAGGCCGTTATGGACACCGTGAAGGTCGTACAAAGGCTAACAGGTCGTATTGCAGCCTTAAGCCGGTTCATCTCAAGATCATCTAACCGAAGTCACAAATATTTCTCTCTACTCAAAAAGAAGAACGATTTTACTTGGACCCCGGAGTGCCAACAAGCATTAGAGGAACTAAAGCGATCTCTATCAAGCCCACCACTACTTCACACTCCAAAAACAGATGAAAAACCTTTTTTGTACTTGGCAGTATCAGAAGTCGACGTAAGAGGTGTCCTAGTTCGGGAAGAGCAAGGTACGCAATTCCCCATTTATTATACGAGTCGAACCTTAGGAGAAGCAGAAACTAGATATCTGCTCTTAGAAAAATTGGCGCTTGCACTGATAAGCGCCTCAAGAAAGTTAAGGCTGTACTTTTAATGTCGTCACATATGTGTGTTAACCACTTACACGCTTTGTAATATTTTGCACAGACCCGAGTTATCAGGCCGACTGGCCAAATGGGTCGTCGAACTCAGTGGGTACGATATCGAATATCAACCCCGCACGGCCATCAAGTCTCAAATTTTAGCAGACTTCGTGGCCCGATTTCACGCCAACACTCGTACCCGAAGTCGAAAAAGAATTGTTGAAATCAGGTACATCATCGGGGGTATGGATCCTTTTTACGGACGGGGCTTCAAACGTAAAAGAGTCCGGGCTGGGCATAGTTTTGAAACCACCCATGGGTAGCACTATTAGGCAATCTATTAAAACTGTTAGGTTGACTAACAACGAGGCCGAGTATGAAGCCATAATTGTAGGTCTCGAGCTAGCTAGAAACTTGGGAGCAGAAGTCATTGAAGTCAATTGCGACTCCATATTGGTGGTGAGTCAAGTAAACAAAACCTTCGAAGTTCGAGAAGGTAGGATGCAAAGGTATTTAGATAAACTGCTTGTCACTTTGCACCATTTCAAACAATGGACTTTACGGCATGTACCACGGGAACAGAATAATGAGGCCGATGCGCTTGCGAATTTGGGGTCGTCGGTCGAGGTAGATGATTCGGGGAATGTTGTTCAACTTTCGAGACCGGTAATCGAAGAAGGTCATGCCGAAATAAATTCTACAAGCTTAACCTGGGATTGGAGAAACAAGTATATTGAATACTTGGAGAGCGGAAAACTCCCATCGGACCCTAAGGATTCCAGAACCCTACGGACTAAAGCTGCTCGATTCACATTGGCTCCGGACAGAACACTGTACCGAAGAACGTTCGATGGACCGTTGGCAGTGTGCTTGGGTCCGGGAGATACCGATTATATCCTACGGGAAGTGCACGAGGGTACTTGCGGGAATCACTCTGGAGCCGATACGTTAGTTCGAAAAATAATCAGAGCAGGGTATTATTGGGTCGATATGGGCAAAGATACAAAGGAATTTGTTCGTAAATGTGACAAATGTCAAAGGTTCGCACCCATGATCCACCAACCCGGAGAACAACTCCACTCGGTCCTATCCCCATGGCCATTCATGAAATGGGGAATGGATATCGTCGGCCCTCTACCATCAACCCCAGGTAAAGCCAAATTCATTTTATTTATGACTGACTATTTTTCTAAATGGATTGAAGCGCAAGCATTCGAGAAAATAAGAGAGAAAGAAGTTATAGACTTTATCTGGGATCATATCATATGTCGATTCGGGATTCCTGCCGAAATAATATGTGATAATGGAAAATAATTCGTTGGCAGCAAAGTAACAAGATTCCTCGAAGACCACAAGATAAGAAGGATACTATCGATGCAATACCACCCCAGTGGGAATGGGCAGGCCGAATCAACAAACAAAACTGTCATTCAAAACTTAAAGAAGAGGTTGGACGACGCTAAAAGGGAGATGGAGAGAAATCCTGCCCGAAGTCCTTTGGGCATATCGGACAACGTCAAAATCCAGGGCGACCCCATTCTTCTTAGAAGTACACACCCCACGACGTGATGAAGGCTATTTTCTCTACGTCTTCTTCATCCATCTAGATCTAGCGATATCCCGCGAAATAATCAAAAACATATTGGAACTCACACTGGGCATAATTGTCGATCAAGATATGTATGTTTGGCAGTAGGAAATTATCCTTGGTACTTGCTTTGTTTAGATCTCTGTAGTTGACGCATACCCTGACCTTTAAATTTTTCTTGGGTACTTATACGATATTGGCTAACCAAGTCTGATATTCAACCACTCAAAGAATCTTGGCATTGATATGCTTGGTAACCTCCTCTTTTATTTTCAAACTCTTGCCTGGCTTGAATTTCCTGAATTTTTGCTTTACTGGTGGACACATTGGGTTGGTAGGTAGCATATGGACCACTATAGATGTGCTCAACCCTGTCATGTCGTCATAGGACCAGGCAAATATGTCTTCATATTCTTTAAAATATCTTATATACTCTTCTTCGTCGTACGGTGATAGGTGGATGCTAATGCGCGTCTCTTTGACTGTTTCAGAATTCACCAAGTTAACTGCTTTGGTTTCCTCCAAATTCGACTTGGGTTGGCTCTCAAAATCCTCGACTTCTTTGACGATTTCTTCGGGTATTACATCATTTTCCCATTCCTCTAAATCTCTTTCATTATGTTGTGTTATCTCATTATATGTCATAGATGTAGAGTCAACGGGATAGGAAATAATTATACTGGAAAAATAAAAATAAAATAAATAAAGGGAAATAATGCATTAAAATTTAAAATGTTTCAAATAAAACATAACTTGAAGTCTCGAGTATTTATTTCAAAATAGAAATACTTAATGTCTTAAATGCTAGAAAATAATTTTAAAATCGTGCTAGTTTGCCAAAGCTACCCAGGTGCTCTACAAGTCGGGGATGGTGTAGCAGTCCAATTCTCTAGAACAGCTCCATCTCCTGACATCTGGATGGTGAGATCCTCCACCTCCTCTCCCAAAATCACATTGCAATCCATGTCTTCTTTGGTCAGGAACAAACTTCTTATACCAACTAGAATCTCATCTTCTTCAGAACCCCAAATCACGTCGGCCTTACAGAATGTTTGGTACAATGGTGATATGGGTTTGGGTAGTGTATAGTAGAAATAATTCCATGGAGGCAGCCAATCCTGATATTCTTGCATGGTGTATTCATACCCAAGACTGAAGGTGGTGTTCTGAGTCTGCGGTCATATTGGTTCTGTTATCCCCTAAAGCTTAAGGCCGAGACCTCGGCCTGGCTCATATACCAACCATAGCAACATGCTTAGAACTTTTTCACTCCACCATCGCCCTTTCTTAATGGTGTCCACCCGTTCAATGCTATGGAATGCCTCTCCTCCTAGCTTCCTCTTGCCTTCAACTACGGGTACAGTTTGGTTGGTATAAATAGGATTGTTACTATCTCCATGAATGACCACCTCCTGATGATTCCACTCAAATTTCATAGCCTGATGTAGAGTAGAAGCAACTTCCCTGTCCATGTGTATCCATGGTCATCCCAGTAACAGGTTGTAAGTGGTAGAGATGTCTCATACTTAGAACTCAACATCGAACACAGTTGGACCTATTTTCAAACTCAAGTCAATTTCTCCGATTGTAGGTCTTTGTGGCCCATTAAAGGCTTTCACGTTCATGCTCCTTTGCCTTATTTCGTGTATACCTATACCCAATCTTCTCAGCATGGTTAGATGGCATATATTTAAACTCAACCCTCCATCAATCAAAACCTGAGCAATGAACTTGTCTTCATATTGCACAATAATATTCAATGCCCAGTTATGGCTCAAACCCTCTGGTGGAAACTCTTCTTCATGGAAAGTGATTTTATGTTTTTCCAGTATTTGTCCCACCATGTTCGCCATTTCTCCACTAGTAATGCCAATGGGCACGTAAGCATCACTTAATACCTTCATCAAGGCATTCTTGTGTGCGTCTGAATTCTACAGTAGCGATAGAATCAACAACAGAATATTCCTTGTCCTATACTTTCCTCCACAAGTCATCAGAACGTGTTTACACAAAAGGTGGCATCGGTGCAGTCTCCTTAATTAACCCTTCTTGGGCAAGATTCTATGGTGTGCACACTTTTCCTTCCTTGAGCAGCACCTGCTTCTTCTGCCATAACCTTTCCTTTTCTTCTAGCTTCAACCACATAGTCCCATAGAACATCTTTAGGGTGATATGCATGTGACGGAGCTATAATCACAGTGAACGGTGGCCTAGATATGGCCACTTCGACTTCAAACGGTGACTTGGTTTTCACAAGAACTGGCGAGGGCACTATAGAGGATGTCACTACTGTCATGCCCCGACCTCAGGGAGTGCGACCGACGCTCAACTGAGTAAACTCGGTCGAGCAAGCCTAATTTATATCAACCTCTCATCATTACTCATTCATGATTTATCATAAACATAATTAGATCTTGACTTTCAAATTGAATACATTTGGCTCAATGGCCTAAAATTCTCCTCATGATGGATACATAACTTTATAAATAACTGTAAATACTTGTGAACATAAGTACATGACAAAACTCAAAACTTTAAATACATGACCTACAGTGTACATGGAGCTTCTATGACAATAGATACCTAAGTACTTAAAACGAACTAGACTCAAACACCGACTAGAACTGTAGCAGGCTCACCATAAGCTGAGTAGTGAAGCAGATCCCTATCAAGGATCCATATCATCTAATAGAAGTTTACCCACATACATTAAATGATGTAGCCCTCCCGGCAAAAGTGACGTGAGTACATGTGGAATAGTAATCGTATGTAAAGCAGACAGAACAACATATGAAAATATGGTAACTCAAATAAGAGGCAAATAAAGCATATCAAGAAACTACAAAACGTCCCATAGAATCACATTTCCAGTCTTATTATACTTGCACCATTCTGAACTTATTTTGGGATCAATTGAGCCATATGAATTATGTGTGAGATACAACATATAATGTAAACGTAACAACATGTACAAACAAGAGCAATGAAAGTAGCACCTAAGGTTCGTGTTTGCTATGTGTCTTACTAGACCGTCCATAGCCCTTTCTTTCTATGCACCTATGCGTTTCATAGACCTTCTATAGTGTTCACCCACACTATACACATATATGTTTCATAGACCGTCCATAGTGTTCACCCACACTATATACATATATGTTTCATAGACCGTCCATAGTGTTCACATATTATATTATACACCTATGCGTTTCATTGCCCGTCCATAGGATTCATATATTATATTATACACCTATGCGTTTTATAGCACGTCCATAGGATCGCATATATAATACACTTATGCATTTCATATCTCATCCATAGGATTCATTTATATTATATTATACACCTATGTGTTTCATAGCCC
The DNA here is from genome assembly GCF_000715075.1 of Nicotiana tabacum. Lineage (NCBI taxonomy): Eukaryota > Viridiplantae > Streptophyta > Magnoliopsida > Solanales > Solanaceae > Nicotiana > Nicotiana tabacum. Next base: position 49,387,222 of record NC_134093.1, on the reverse strand, counting down.
ATCCATAGGATCACATATACAATACACCTATGCATTTCATAGCCCGTCCATAGGATCACATATACAATACACCTATGCGCTTCATAGACCGTCCATAGGATCACATATTGACATATATCATTCAGCACAAAGATTATTCGTAATAGTCAATTTATAATGAACAACGCGGGACTTACAAGAACATCGGGGGATTCAATTCTAAGAAGGAAGTTTAGCCAACATAGCTTGTTTGAGCTTCCCTTAGATTACCACAATGTCCCAACACTTCTAGCATTCCAATCAACTAGAGATATAACAAAATTGAACAATAATTAGGGAGAGATTCATGGTTTCAGCTTACTTAGGCATTTCATCAAGCACTAGGTGTGCAAATTACACTACAAGGTTTCCATTGTGGAATCCTTTCATCCCACACCAAATCATTCACCCAATTTTGTTCGACAACCTCCCTACCACCCTTATGGGTACATTCATGCACAAAGAGTACCTCCCACACCTAAGAATCATACTTCTCATGACCTAATTTTAGTCCAAATCCTGAAATATAGGGCTAGGGAGTAGAACCTTACCTCTTAGAGGAAGCTCTTGTGATTGGCTTCCTTGATTCTTGAAGATTGGGGCAAGAATGGATGATTAGCATGCTAGGTCTTCTCCTTCTCTCTCTAAAATGGATCTCTCCTCTCTCTCTAGAAAATCTAATTTTACCTTGTAAAATAACCCCCTAAGGCCTTATATCAAAATATGGTCGAATAAGAAATTTTCCAAAAATGGCCCACGAAGTCAATTGTGTGGTGCAATTATGTGGTAGTAGAATCGTTACGTGGGCAGCAGAATTCTTTTGTGGGCAGCAGAATCGATTATGTGGCTAGCAGAATGATTATGTGGGCAGCAAAATAATTATGCGGCTAGCAGAATCATTTTGCGACCTGCAGAATCATTTTGCATCCAGCAGAACTGTTTTTCAAAATTTGCCTATTCTCTGCTCCACTTTGTGATGCTTATGAGGTCTGTGGAACTGTTCTACGATCGCAAAATTGACCGCAGAATCGCCTTCTTCTTCCAAAAATTCCCATCTACACGTTAGTGCATTCTTCTACCCAAAAAGTCTGTACCGTGGCTCGTTTTCTACAATCCTCAAACCCGTTAGCCTACCTCGGCACCACGAAACCTTAAATTTCTTGTTGTAAATTTATGGGTCCTTACAACTCCATTGTCTCCATCCCGAATAAGACCAATGGACCTTTTTTGGTCTGATTCCTTATTAGTTTAAATCATGTTTACCCCATCACCCTATGGTTGGGAAAGAGGTTGTTGTGGACATTGGTTAGGCTCTTTCAACTATATCACCTTGGTATCAATCATCATTTGAATCTTATCATTCAACGTACAATATGTTTCAATGTTGTGCATGCCAGAGTGATAGGCACATATTTTGTTGGGGTTAATCCACCGGGCTAGTTTTTATTTGCCACTGCAAAGATAGGGGTAATGTAACCGGCAGCTTTCAGCCTCTTATACAGTTGGGCTATAAGTTTCGCACGAGGGGTGTATTACCTGAGTGGTCTGCGGTAAAATTTGGCTTGGGGTTTAGGGTAATTCTGTCAGGCAGGTGGGGGTGAGTAATAGTATGATAGCTGGGTATTATAGGTATGGTAGGTGCTAGTAGGATAGTGGTATTTTGGGATGAAGGATGATATATTGGTGGGGGTGTTTGATAGGTGAGTGGAGATTTCGGCCCTTGGGCTACCATCGTGGTGCCCACTTCTTTTTTCTTCAAGATTCCTCCACATTGTAGAGCTTTGTTAGTAGCTTGCAAAGCTTCAAAATTGGAGACCATGACACTTTTGATACCTTATTCAATTCTTTCTCCTAGATTAATTATGTCAGAAATTTTTTTGTTTTTAATGACCATCAGCCTTTCTTAATATTGCGGGTCTTGAGCTCGCACGAAGAACTTATTCATCTGTTTTTCCTCTAACGGTGGCCTTACCTAAGAAGCTTCAGATCTCCAGTGGGTAGCATACTCAAGGAAGATTTCGTGGGCTTCTTCTTGAGGTTTTAAATGTAGAACACATCTGGAGCATTTTTTATATTAAACCTAAAGATGTCCATAAAGTCTGATGCCATACTCGCCTAGCTAGACTATTTCTTCGGGTTTTGACTGATATACCATGACAAGGCATCTCCTGTGAGACTTCGCATAGATAACTCCATGCAGATTTGCTCATTTTTTCCTACACCTATGAGCTTGTCGCAATAAGTTCTCAGGTGTTCTTTGGGATCACGGGTACCATCAAATATCTCGAACTTTGGAGGTTTGTAACCCTCTGACAGTTCGACACCAGATTGAATGCACAAATCTTCATAGTTCATTCCATCAATACCTTTTCCTCCTTGACACTCTAGATACTTCCAGATAGCTTCTTCAGCTCCTCGGCCATGTTTTTAATGAGTAAGTACTTTTCAGTGGGTTCAGGTGTATATCGGGTTTGTTGCAGTGTATATGGCAAGGTTTCTTCGTATATGGGGTTGCTTTTGTGAGTGACAGGGACTTGAGGGTACGAGTGATCAATGATGGATACATGGGGTGGATCATGGGCTGGTTGTGGTGCATTTTGAGGAGAGGAGTAAGTGGCAATTTGTAGGTGTTGGGTTGTGTTGTGGTGGTGATGTTGTGGTACTTGTAGTGGTGGAGGGTTCAAGTTTTATGGAGGTATTGGATTTTGGTACTGTGGAGTGGTAGGATGGTTTTGTGGAGCTTGTGGTTGTGGGTTCTAAGGTTGCGGCGGGTTCTCAGTAGTGGTGTTTTGATGGTTGATATCTGGGACGTTTAGGGGGGGGGCAAGTTGGCAAGATTGCGAACATGCTCTAACTTGTCTTGTAGTTCCATGATCTTTTGCTCTAAGCGCATAATCAGCTCATTTTTCCCCCGGCGCGTTTCTCCCATCAGATGTTTCTACATTTTCTACCAAATGAGTGTTATCTTTCTTGTTTCCACTCAAGTTGTCCATTTCTCCTTTACCTTTGCCTTTGATTCTGCTAGGAGGTGGAGGACCTCTAGATCTTGTATGATATGTTGACATTGCCAGATTGCACAAATCAACCATTAGGAATGGGAATAATAAAAAAAAATCAAAACAAAAGATAGCCAAGTGAGTAAGGTAAAAATGAAAAACAGCATTCTCGTTGCGCCTGTGGTAGGCTTAAATCGACAAGTGAACTTGGAAAACTTTGTGTCAACGTTGTTTCATCATATTGACACGAAATAAATCAAACTATCCTATTACTAAAACGAAATAGGGAAATAGAATTACTAGTAGCTCAAGGCCTTATTATATCAATTCTAAACAAAATCTAACTACAAAAATAATCTTGAAGTCTCATAAAAGAAAATGCCCCTATTCTACTTGATCCCGGATGGCCCTTCTCCATGTCTTGCCTTCCTTTATCCTTCGATCATGTTCCCGAGGTCGCACATGCCAATCAACAGGTAGGACATTGCCAACTTTCCACCTTCATCATATCACATACCCTAGCAGTCTCAGAGTCTCTTTCGGGGAGACCCTCTCGAAGGGAGTGATGATCTGGTACCACAATTTAACGCTGAATTCCATCGATTCTTTTGCCATGTTAGCAGATTCGTTTGTAAAAGCACATGCTGGTGCCATAAAGGTTGCAACAAGGAAATCAGACCTCTTCAAAGTAAAGCAAAGGCAGGATGAAATGCTGAGGGAATTCGTATCCCGATTTCAAATGGAACGCATGGAATTACCCCCGGTCATGGACGATTGGGCCGTACAAGCTTTCACCCAAGGGTTGAACGAGCTAAGTTCGACAGCATCACATCGGCTGAAATAAAATTTGATCGAGTATCCAGCGATAACTTGGGCAGACGTACACAACCGACATCAATCGAAAATTAGGGTCGAGGATGATCAGTTGGGAGCTCCGCACGGACCCATTCATCAAAACAGGACAGTTATTAAAAACCAAAAGGAGATCGACAGAGAACAAAGGTCGAACAGAGACCGATATCGACCATACGTCGCGGATTATGAACAACGGTTCAGCACGCAATGCAGTTCGTAACAATCGAAGGATTGATCGAGGACAAAGTTCTCGGGGGCTTATGAGTAAGAGCGGCTTCGATAAATATGTCGATCCTATAGAAGCACCTCGATTATCGGAATATAACTTCAGCATTGGTGCATCGGACACATCAAAGACACCAAATGGCCTCGACCTATGCACACCGATCCTGCCCGAAGAAATCCCAATCAAACGTGCGAATATCATGGTACCCATGGCCACAGAACGGAAGATTGCAAGCAACTAAGAGAGGAAATAGCTCGCTTGTTTAACAAAGGGCACCTTCGGGAATTCCTGAGTGATAAGGCGAAGAACCATTTTAAAAGCAGGGATTTCATCAAGCAAAATGAGCAAGAAGAACCGCAGCACGTCATCCACATGATCATCGGCGGCATCGATACCCCTCAGGGACCAGTACTTAAACGCACTAAAACATCAATAGTGAGGGAAAAGCGATCTCGGACTCAAGATTACGCTCACATATGGACTTTGTCCTTTGATGATGAAGATGCAGAGGGGGTCATCCAACCTCATAACCACGCACCGGTAATATCCGTACTCATGAATAAAACTAAAATTAAGCGTGTGTTAATCGATCCAGGTAGCTCGGCCAACATCATCTGATTGAAGGTAGTAGAGCAGCTCGGCCTACAGGATCAGATCGTAGCCGCAACTCTGGTCCTGAATGGGTTCAATATGGCATGCGAAACCACCAAGGGTGAGATAATCCTACCAATAAACGTGGCCGGGACCATCCAGGAAACAAAGTTTCACGTGATCGAAGGCGATATGAGATATAACGCCCTTTTTGGAAGGCCATGGAACCACAACATGAGAGTTGTGCCTTCGACCCTACACCAGCCCCTCAAACTCCCAACATCGGGAGGTGTCAAAATGGTGTATGGAGAACTGCCAACCGCAAAGGAAATGTTCGCCGTCGACGAAGCTAAACCAATGTCCTCACTTTTGCCGATAAAAGGATCGGGCCCGGAAGAAGAACGGGACACCAAATAGCAATCACAGACATCGGCTTCGACCCAGCCAGACAACCAGAAAATCGAAGAGGATGATGATCAAAGGGTCCCTCGATCTTTCGTGATTCCCGATGACTCTGACGCCACCAAATTAACAATCGAGGAGCTAGAGCAAGTCATATTGATCGAGCACTGGCCCGAGCAAAAGGTATACTTAGGAACGGGGTTGAGTCCCGAACTCAAGAAGAAACTCATTCAATTTCTTATCGATAACATCGATTGTTTTACATGGTCCCATTCAGATATAACAGGGATCCCGCCGGACATAACGACGCATCGGCTAAGTTTGGACCACAGGTTCATACCGGTGAAGCAAAAGAGAAGACCCCAGTCAGAGAAAAAGCACATATTCATAAAGGACGAGGTAACCAAGCTTCTCAAAATAGGGTCCATTCGGGAGGTGAAATATCCCGAATGGCTAGCCAACATAGTTGTAGTCCCTAAAAAAGGGAACAAACTTAGAATGGGTGTGGACTATAAGGATTTGAACAAAGCATGCCCCAAAGATTCCTTTTCGCTGCCTAACATTGATCGCATGATTGATTCCACGGCCGGCCACGAGACCCTCACTTTTCTCGATGCCTATTCCGGGTATAATCAAATCCAGATGAACCCGGAGGACTACGAAAAGACTTCGTTTGTCACCAAATATGGAACGTATTGTTATAATGTGATGCCCTTCGGGCTAAAAAATGCAGGGGCTACTTACCAACTCCTAGTAAATAAAATGTTCGAAGAACAAATAGGAAAATCAATGGAAGTTTATATTGATGACATGTTAGTTAAATCCCTGCGCGCAGAGGACCATTTGACCCATTTGCAGGAAACGTTCGAGATTTTAAGGAAATACAACATGAAGCTCAACCCCGAGAAATGTGCTTTCGGGGTCGGTTCGGGCAAGTTCCTCGACTCCATGGTATCACATCGGGGAATAGAGATTAACCCCAATAAAATCAAGGCCGTTATGGACACCGTGAAGGTCGTACAAAGGCTAACAGGTCGTATTGCAGCCTTAAGCCGGTTCATCTCAAGATCATCTAACCGAAGTCACAAATATTTCTCTCTACTCAAAAAGAAGAACGATTTTACTTGGACCCCGGAGTGCCAACAAGCATTAGAGGAACTAAAGCGATCTCTATCAAGCCCACCACTACTTCACACTCCAAAAACAGATGAAAAACCTTTTTTGTACTTGGCAGTATCAGAAGTCGACGTAAGAGGTGTCCTAGTTCGGGAAGAGCAAGGTACGCAATTCCCCATTTATTATACGAGTCGAACCTTAGGAGAAGCAGAAACTAGATATCTGCTCTTAGAAAAATTGGCGCTTGCACTGATAAGCGCCTCAAGAAAGTTAAGGCTGTACTTTTAATGTCGTCACATATGTGTGTTAACCACTTACACGCTTTGTAATATTTTGCACAGACCCGAGTTATCAGGCCGACTGGCCAAATGGGTCGTCGAACTCAGTGGGTACGATATCGAATATCAACCCCGCACGGCCATCAAGTCTCAAATTTTAGCAGACTTCGTGGCCCGATTTCACGCCAACACTCGTACCCGAAGTCGAAAAAGAATTGTTGAAATCAGGTACATCATCGGGGGTATGGATCCTTTTTACGGACGGGGCTTCAAACGTAAAAGAGTCCGGGCTGGGCATAGTTTTGAAACCACCCATGGGTAGCACTATTAGGCAATCTATTAAAACTGTTAGGTTGACTAACAACGAGGCCGAGTATGAAGCCATAATTGTAGGTCTCGAGCTAGCTAGAAACTTGGGAGCAGAAGTCATTGAAGTCAATTGCGACTCCATATTGGTGGTGAGTCAAGTAAACAAAACCTTCGAAGTTCGAGAAGGTAGGATGCAAAGGTATTTAGATAAACTGCTTGTCACTTTGCACCATTTCAAACAATGGACTTTACGGCATGTACCACGGGAACAGAATAATGAGGCCGATGCGCTTGCGAATTTGGGGTCGTCGGTCGAGGTAGATGATTCGGGGAATGTTGTTCAACTTTCGAGACCGGTAATCGAAGAAGGTCATGCCGAAATAAATTCTACAAGCTTAACCTGGGATTGGAGAAACAAGTATATTGAATACTTGGAGAGCGGAAAACTCCCATCGGACCCTAAGGATTCCAGAACCCTACGGACTAAAGCTGCTCGATTCACATTGGCTCCGGACAGAACACTGTACCGAAGAACGTTCGATGGACCGTTGGCAGTGTGCTTGGGTCCGGGAGATACCGATTATATCCTACGGGAAGTGCACGAGGGTACTTGCGGGAATCACTCTGGAGCCGATACGTTAGTTCGAAAAATAATCAGAGCAGGGTATTATTGGGTCGATATGGGCAAAGATACAAAGGAATTTGTTCGTAAATGTGACAAATGTCAAAGGTTCGCACCCATGATCCACCAACCCGGAGAACAACTCCACTCGGTCCTATCCCCATGGCCATTCATGAAATGGGGAATGGATATCGTCGGCCCTCTACCATCAACCCCAGGTAAAGCCAAATTCATTTTATTTATGACTGACTATTTTTCTAAATGGATTGAAGCGCAAGCATTCGAGAAAATAAGAGAGAAAGAAGTTATAGACTTTATCTGGGATCATATCATATGTCGATTCGGGATTCCTGCCGAAATAATATGTGATAATGGAAAATAATTCGTTGGCAGCAAAGTAACAAGATTCCTCGAAGACCACAAGATAAGAAGGATACTATCGATGCAATACCACCCCAGTGGGAATGGGCAGGCCGAATCAACAAACAAAACTGTCATTCAAAACTTAAAGAAGAGGTTGGACGACGCTAAAAGGGAGATGGAGAGAAATCCTGCCCGAAGTCCTTTGGGCATATCGGACAACGTCAAAATCCAGGGCGACCCCATTCTTCTTAGAAGTACACACCCCACGACGTGATGAAGGCTATTTTCTCTACGTCTTCTTCATCCATCTAGATCTAGCGATATCCCGCGAAATAATCAAAAACATATTGGAACTCACACTGGGCATAATTGTCGATCAAGATATGTATGTTTGGCAGTAGGAAATTATCCTTGGTACTTGCTTTGTTTAGATCTCTGTAGTTGACGCATACCCTGACCTTTAAATTTTTCTTGGGTACTTATACGATATTGGCTAACCAAGTCTGATATTCAACCACTCAAAGAATCTTGGCATTGATATGCTTGGTAACCTCCTCTTTTATTTTCAAACTCTTGCCTGGCTTGAATTTCCTGAATTTTTGCTTTACTGGTGGACACATTGGGTTGGTAGGTAGCATATGGACCACTATAGATGTGCTCAACCCTGTCATGTCGTCATAGGACCAGGCAAATATGTCTTCATATTCTTTAAAATATCTTATATACTCTTCTTCGTCGTACGGTGATAGGTGGATGCTAATGCGCGTCTCTTTGACTGTTTCAGAATTCACCAAGTTAACTGCTTTGGTTTCCTCCAAATTCGACTTGGGTTGGCTCTCAAAATCCTCGACTTCTTTGACGATTTCTTCGGGTATTACATCATTTTCCCATTCCTCTAAATCTCTTTCATTATGTTGTGTTATCTCATTATATGTCATAGATGTAGAGTCAACGGGATAGGAAATAATTATACTGGAAAAATAAAAATAAAATAAATAAAGGGAAATAATGCATTAAAATTTAAAATGTTTCAAATAAAACATAACTTGAAGTCTCGAGTATTTATTTCAAAATAGAAATACTTAATGTCTTAAATGCTAGAAAATAATTTTAAAATCGTGCTAGTTTGCCAAAGCTACCCAGGTGCTCTACAAGTCGGGGATGGTGTAGCAGTCCAATTCTCTAGAACAGCTCCATCTCCTGACATCTGGATGGTGAGATCCTCCACCTCCTCTCCCAAAATCACATTGCAATCCATGTCTTCTTTGGTCAGGAACAAACTTCTTATACCAACTAGAATCTCATCTTCTTCAGAACCCCAAATCACGTCGGCCTTACAGAATGTTTGGTACAATGGTGATATGGGTTTGGGTAGTGTATAGTAGAAATAATTCCATGGAGGCAGCCAATCCTGATATTCTTGCATGGTGTATTCATACCCAAGACTGAAGGTGGTGTTCTGAGTCTGCGGTCATATTGGTTCTGTTATCCCCTAAAGCTTAAGGCCGAGACCTCGGCCTGGCTCATATACCAACCATAGCAACATGCTTAGAACTTTTTCACTCCACCATCGCCCTTTCTTAATGGTGTCCACCCGTTCAATGCTATGGAATGCCTCTCCTCCTAGCTTCCTCTTGCCTTCAACTACGGGTACAGTTTGGTTGGTATAAATAGGATTGTTACTATCTCCATGAATGACCACCTCCTGATGATTCCACTCAAATTTCATAGCCTGATGTAGAGTAGAAGCAACTTCCCTGTCCATGTGTATCCATGGTCATCCCAGTAACAGGTTGTAAGTGGTAGAGATGTCTCATACTTAGAACTCAACATCGAACACAGTTGGACCTATTTTCAAACTCAAGTCAATTTCTCCGATTGTAGGTCTTTGTGGCCCATTAAAGGCTTTCACGTTCATGCTCCTTTGCCTTATTTCGTGTATACCTATACCCAATCTTCTCAGCATGGTTAGATGGCATATATTTAAACTCAACCCTCCATCAATCAAAACCTGAGCAATGAACTTGTCTTCATATTGCACAATAATATTCAATGCCCAGTTATGGCTCAAACCCTCTGGTGGAAACTCTTCTTCATGGAAAGTGATTTTATGTTTTTCCAGTATTTGTCCCACCATGTTCGCCATTTCTCCACTAGTAATGCCAATGGGCACGTAAGCATCACTTAATACCTTCATCAAGGCATTCTTGTGTGCGTCTGAATTCTACAGTAGCGATAGAATCAACAACAGAATATTCCTTGTCCTATACTTTCCTCCACAAGTCATCAGAACGTGTTTACACAAAAGGTGGCATCGGTGCAGTCTCCTTAATTAACCCTTCTTGGGCAAGATTCTATGGTGTGCACACTTTTCCTTCCTTGAGCAGCACCTGCTTCTTCTGCCATAACCTTTCCTTTTCTTCTAGCTTCAACCACATAGTCCCATAGAACATCTTTAGGGTGATATGCATGTGACGGAGCTATAATCACAGTGAACGGTGGCCTAGATATGGCCACTTCGACTTCAAACGGTGACTTGGTTTTCACAAGAACTGGCGAGGGCACTATAGAGGATGTCACTACTGTCATGCCCCGACCTCAGGGAGTGCGACCGACGCTCAACTGAGTAAACTCGGTCGAGCAAGCCTAATTTATATCAACCTCTCATCATTACTCATTCATGATTTATCATAAACATAATTAGATCTTGACTTTCAAATTGAATACATTTGGCTCAATGGCCTAAAATTCTCCTCATGATGGATACATAACTTTATAAATAACTGTAAATACTTGTGAACATAAGTACATGACAAAACTCAAAACTTTAAATACATGACCTACAGTGTACATGGAGCTTCTATGACAATAGATACCTAAGTACTTAAAACGAACTAGACTCAAACACCGACTAGAACTGTAGCAGGCTCACCATAAGCTGAGTAGTGAAGCAGATCCCTATCAAGGATCCATATCATCTAATAGAAGTTTACCCACATACATTAAATGATGTAGCCCTCCCGGCAAAAGTGACGTGAGTACATGTGGAATAGTAATCGTATGTAAAGCAGACAGAACAACATATGAAAATATGGTAACTCAAATAAGAGGCAAATAAAGCATATCAAGAAACTACAAAACGTCCCATAGAATCACATTTCCAGTCTTATTATACTTGCACCATTCTGAACTTATTTTGGGATCAATTGAGCCATATGAATTATGTGTGAGATACAACATATAATGTAAACGTAACAACATGTACAAACAAGAGCAATGAAAGTAGCACCTAAGGTTCGTGTTTGCTATGTGTCTTACTAGACCGTCCATAGCCCTTTCTTTCTATGCACCTATGCGTTTCATAGACCTTCTATAGTGTTCACCCACACTATACACATATATGTTTCATAGACCGTCCATAGTGTTCACCCACACTATATACATATATGTTTCATAGACCGTCCATAGTGTTCACATATTATATTATACACCTATGCGTTTCATTGCCCGTCCATAGGATTCATATATTATATTATACACCTATGCGTTTTATAGCACGTCCATAGGATCGCATATATAATACACTTATGCATTTCATATCTCATCCATAGGATTCATTTATATTATATTATACACCTATGTGTTTCATAGCCCATCCATAGGATCACATATACAATACACCTATGCATTTCATAGCCCGTCCATAGGATCACATATACAATACACCTATGCGCTTCATAGACCGTCCATAGGATCACATATTGACATATATCATTCAGCACAAAGATTATTCGTAATAGTCAATTTATAATGAACAACGCGGGACTTACAAGAACATCGGGGGATTCAATTCTAAGAAGGAAGTTTAGCCAACATAGCTTGTTTGAGCTTCCCTTAGATTACCACAATGTCCCAACACTTCTAGCATTCCAATCAACTAGAGATATAACAAAATTGAACAATAATTAGGGAGAGATTCATGGTTTCAGCTTACTTAGGCATTTCATCAAGCACTAGGTGTGCAAATTACACTACAAGGTTTCCATTGTGGAATCCTTTCATCCCACACCAAATCATTCACCCAATTTTGTTCGACAACCTCCCTACCACCCTTATGGGTACATTCATGCACAAAGAGTACCTCCCACACCTAAGAATCATACTTCTCATGACCTAATTTTAGTCCAAATCCTGAAATATAGGGCTAGGGAGTAGAACCTTACCTCTTAGAGGAAGCTCTTGTGATTGGCTTCCTTGATTCTTGAAGATTGGGGCAAGAATGGATGATTAGCATGCTAGGTCTTCTCCTTCTCTCTCTAAAATGGATCTCTCCTCTCTCTCTAGAAAATCTAATTTTACCTTGTAAAATAACCCCCTAAGGCCTTATATCAAAATATGGTCGAATAAGAAATTTTCCAAAAATGGCCCACGAAGTCAATTGTGTGGTGCAATTATGTGGTAGTAGAATCGTTACGTGGGCAGCAGAATTCTTTTGTGGGCAGCAGAATCGATTATGTGGCTAGCAGAATGATTATGTGGGCAGCAAAATAATTATGCGGCTAGCAGAATCATTTTGCGACCTGCAGAATCATTTTGCATCCAGCAGAACTGTTTTTCAAAATTTGCCTATTCTCTGCTCCACTTTGTGATGCTTATGAGGTCTGTGGAACCGTTCTACGATCGCAAAATTGACCGCAGAATCGCCTTCTTCTTCCAAAAATTCCCATCTACACGTTAGTGCATTCTTCTACCCAAAAAGTCTGTACCGTGGCTCGTTTTCTACAATCCTCAAACCCGTTAGCCTACCTCGGCACCACGAAACCTTAAATTTCTTGTTGTAAATTTATGGGTCCTTACAACTCCATTGTCTCCGTCCCGAATAAGACCAATGGACCTTTTTTGGTCTGATTCCTTATTAGTTTAAATCATGTTTACCCCATCACCCTATGGTTGGGAAAGAGGTTGTTGTGGACATTGGTTAGGCTCTTTCAACTATATCACCTTGGTATCAATCATCATTTGAATCTTATCATTCAACGTACAATATGTTTCAATGTTGTGCATGCCAGAGTGATAGGCACATATTTTGTTGGGGTTAATCCACCGGGCTAGTTTTTATTTGCCACTGCAAAGATAGGGGTAATGTAACCGGCAGCTTTCAGCCTCTTATACAGTTGGGCTATAAGTTTCGCACGAGGGGTGTATTACCTGAGTGGTCTGCGGTAAAATTTGGCTTGGGGTTTAGGGTAATTCTGTCAGGCAGGTGGGGGTGAGTAATAGTATGATAGCTGGGTATTATAGGTATGGTAGGTGCTAGTAGGATAGTGGTATTTTGGGATGAAGGATGATATATTGGTGGGGGTGTTTGATAGGTGAGTGGAGATTTCGGCCCTTGGGCTACCATCGTGGTGCCCACTTCTTTTTTCTTCAAGATTCCTCCACATTGTAGAGCTTTGTTAGTAGCTTGCAAAGCTTCAAAATTGGAGACCATGACACTTTTGATACCTTATTCAATTCTTTCTCCTAGATTAATTATGTCAGAAATTTTTTTGTTTTTAATGACCATCAGCCTTTCTTAATATTGCGGGTCTTGAGCTCGCACGAAGAACTTATTCATCTGTTTTTCCTCTAACGGTGGCCTTACCTAAGAAGCTTCAGATCTCCAGTGGGTAGCATACTCAAGGAAGATTTCGTGGGCTTCTTCTTGAGGTTTTAAATGTAGAACACATCTGGAGCATTTTTTATATTAAACCTAAAGATGTCCATAAAGTCTGATGCCATACTCGCCTAGCTAGACTATTTCTTCGGGTTTTGACTGATATACCATGACAAGGCATCTCCTGTGAGACTTCGCATAGATAACTCCATGCAGATTTGCTCATTTTTTCCTACACCTATGAGCTTGTCGCAATAAGTTCTCAGGTGTTCTTTGGGATCACGGGTACCATCAAATATCTCGAACTTTGGAGGTTTGTAACCCTCTGACAGTTCGACACCAGATTGAATGCACAAATCTTCATAGTTCATTCCATCAATACCTTTTCCTCCTTGACACTCTAGATACTTCCAGATAGCTTCTTCAGCTCCTCGGCCATGTTTTTAATGAGTAAGTACTTTTCAGTGGGTTCAGGTGTATATCGGGTTTGTTGCAGTGTATATGGCAAGGTTTCTTCGTATATGGGGTTGCTTTTGTGAGTGACAGGGACTTGAGGGTACGAGTGATCAATGATGGATACATGGGGTGGATCATGGGCTGGTTGTGGTGCATTTTGAGGAGAGGAGTAAGTGGCAATTTGTAGGTGTTGGGTTGTGTTGTGGTGGTGATGTTGTGGTACTTGTAGTGGTGGAGGGTTCAAGTTTTATGGAGGTATTGGATTTTGGTACTGTGGAGTGGTAGGATGGTTTTGTGGAGCTTGTGGTTGTGGGTTCTAAGGTTGCGGCGGGTTCTCAGTAGTGGTGTTTTGATGGTTGATATCTGGGACGTTTAGGGGGGGGGCAAGTTGGCAAGATTGCGAACATGCTCTAACTTGTCTTGTAGTTCCATGATCTTTTGCTCTAAGCGCATAATCAGCTCATTTTTCCCCCGGCGCGTTTCTCCCATCAGATGTTTCTACATTTTCTACCAAATGAGTGTTATCTTTCTTGTTTCCACTCAAGTTGTCCATTTCTCCTTTACCTTTGCCTTTGATTCTGCTAGGAGGTGGAGGACCTCTAGATCTTGTATGATATGTTGACATTGCCAGATTGCACAAATCAACCATTAGGAATGGGAATAATAAAAAAAAATCAAAACAAAAGATAGCCAAGTGAGTAAGGTAAAAATGAAAAACAGCATTCTCGTTGCGCCTGTGGTAGGCTTAAATCGACAAGTGAACTTGGAAAACTTTGTGTCAACGTTGTTTCATCATATTGACACGAAATAAATCAAACTATCCTATTACTAAAACGAAATAGGGAAATAGAATTACTAGTAGCTCAAGGCCTTATTATATCAATTCTAAACAAAATCTAACTACAAAAATAATCTTGAAGTCTCATAAAAGAAAATGCCCCTATTCTACTTGATCCCGGATGGCCCTTCTCCATGTCTTGCCTTCCTTTATCCTTCGATCATGTTCCCGAGGTCGCACATGCCAATCAACAGGTAGGACATTGCCAACTTTCCACCTTCATCATATCACATACCCTAGCAGTCTCAGAGTCTCTTTCTTACTTTTTCCCTCTATCTCCATCAATCCTTGCTCCAAATATTCCAACCTTTCAGTCGCTTTGTTTACTATCTCTCTCCATTCTCTTATAGCTTCCATGTTCTTCTTGTGTTGCTCCCTATGCTTGGCTTCAAACTCAAAGACCCTCTTGAGTAGCCTTTTGTATTTTAGTTGGTCTTCGGCCTCTTCATCTATGATCCTTCCCTTTAGCTTGATACCTGATTTGACATCCCCGATTATGTCGTCTTTCAGCTACGAAAGATAGTAGTACATGTGTCCGGCATAATATCTATCGGGCTCTATGATCTCTTCTTCCATGATGAATTTCTGATTCCACATATGTTGGACTTCGAACTTGAAGGGTATGACGTCCCTTTTAAAATATGTCTTCTATTGTGTCATGTTGGATACTTGTGTTATAACCGGCTTTCTTCGAGCTTGTCTCATTACTCTTATTGGAGCATAATGGTAAATACCTTGCAAGCCTATCAATATCAGATTAGTAGCCTTCTTGGACCGTATTATGAACTCCATGCTTGAAAACTATTTGAACCTCCATTGTACTTGCTCCTCGATCAAATTGCTGAAGAGGTGTGCCCATCCTTTAGAATTTGTGGGCCTTGCGAATCTTTCAGAAGCAAAGGTCATCTTCTTTGGGTGGTGGCTAGAAATATAATCATTCACCGGCCTGTGAATAAATTCCTGGTGGCAGTCGCCTCTTTGGAGGTGTTCTATCAACCATATTTGCAATAAAAGTTTTCTTCCCTCAAAGTAACTTTCCCCGTGCTTGCATCGGTCTAGGGATCGGTATAATTCTACCAATATCATGGGGATAATAGTACAGGCTTGTCCCTTATTTTCCTCCATCATGGTTCTGGCTACCATGGCTAGTCGTGTATGGATCTTTCCCCCTTGCATTGGGAATATCAGCAGCCCCAAGAAACATACAATGGAAACAAACCCTACGGTGTATCTATCCAACAGAAGTAAGGGCCAATTCTTCATGAAATAATCGATATGATTTGTTGTGTCCATACCGTTCATACAGAAAATTTAAAGAAATGTATGACTTCTTCAAACAACCAAGTTCATTATTTTTCTTGATTCCAAACATTTATAGGAAATCATGGAGTGTACGATTTTCTGGTACCAGAAGACCGGGACTATCCCAGAGGATTCTAGCAAAACCTCCAATTTCCTCCAAGAGTGGGGTCATCTCCAAGTTTCCGAATCGAAAGACGGCTCTCTTCTCATCCCAAAACATGATTGCGGCCTCAATCGGTTTCTTGCATGGCTGGACAACCATCAAGGATGGAAAGTTACCCAGTACCCTTCTCATGTGATTCCTCTCACATTGAGGAAAGTCGTTCCACCAATTGATCAACTTAGATGGAATGCTTTGGACCATGCCGAACCTACGGATATCGTGCTTTATTTTTTGCATTAAAAAAAAGAGTTGAACCTACCCCCTCCTAATTTGATTAATTAAGTGATAATAGTCAACATGTTGGAACAATTTCTCCAAGTTACGCACGTAGTATGAGAGTATCCCTTTGGATTGTATAAAATCGTTTCGGACTTTGGATGAGGTTTATCTAAACAGATTTAATACACAACGGATATTTAATCTATCTTAGGTTTAACATGATGCATGCAGAATTTCGATCAGAGTAGGTTTCTAGGGGTCCAACTTTCGACTGCATTGTTGATCGTCAACTAATCTGCCCCTCTCTAAGTGGACAACTTGAGAGGGGAAGGCACGGGACTGTCGACTGCACTGCTGATCAACTAGTCTACAGCTAATAAGCCATTTCAATTTTAAAATGGGTATTTTTGGAAAGCACGGACACTCATCAAGCATCGCTATATTGATAATATGCACGAGTGAAATATGATGTTGAAAACATGCTTATGTAAAAGCAATAACACATAGCCAAATAATTTTACATGATGAAGAAACATATAAAGACTATACTTAATAACGTGGTAAATAAATAATTAAGGAAAAGCAAAATGGTCAGCATGATTCTCAAATAAACATAAAATTCAAAAAACTTGATTGAATTCAAATGAAGTCAAATAAATCAAATTGATAATCCCACACAAGCAAACATTTTTTTATAAGACATTTTTTTTTTAAGTTACGGAATGATCAAGTAACATAAGACATCACTTATAACCCTATAGGCATAATCTCTAGGTATGAGACCCTAAGAACATGATCTGTAAGTGTAGTAGTCCAACAGTCAAATAAATTAGCATAAAGGAAGTCCTATAGGTATGGTCTATGGGCAGCGTTGAAGACAGGAGAGCAAATTATCACATAACAAATCCTATAGGCATGTTGGCTGAGTGACATTATTTAATTTGTAACATATTAGGAAAACTATGCAAGCAGTTTCCAATTCACATTAGTTAAAATCCTAGGCTCATAATTTCTTGGTGAAGTGGGCATGAAGTAATTACTTTATAATTATAGTAGCTAGTAGCATATGGCATGAAGGAAATTGAGGATGATTTGCAATGACAAGTAGCAGGTGAAGACGTTTGAACCTGTAGGCATGTTATCTACCCAAGCGTTCAAACATTAAGCTATCCAGGCCCAATCCATTATTTTCCTCGTTTATCTGTCCTTACAAGTTATTACAAAATAAAAAAAAATAATTACAGGCCCAATATGAATACACAAATAACCAGGTTGTGTTTCGGGGCCTTCAATAGTCTTTTACCTCTTGCAAATAGCAGGCCCAATCTCCAAGTACACGGAAAAAATTTGATAGTACAGTTTTAGACCCAATACCATTTCAGGCCCAACAGACCAGACCCAGAATCAGAAGCAACTCCTTATTCCCTTTACTACTCATGAGAAAATAGCTAGCAATACAGATGAAATCATATAGGCAAGTTTTCTTGATGTTATGTCATGACATTTCTACTTAGTCAAGAATCGTACAGATATACCCATAAATAGGCTTCAGAATTAGATAGCAAAAGTAAGAGAAAGCAAAGAGGTTGACTTCATGTTAGAATCAAATCATAGCACAATCAAATGCAAGTCCAACAAGGGGAAGCCCTATGTGCATACTTCAAAGTACAACATTAAAGGAATATAAGGAACTCAAAATGAGGTTGTTCAATAAGTGGAAACAGGGGAACTAATAGGGTAGATACTCCTCACAGATGCATACTAAGAAACAAACAAACATAGATGTTCATGGATAGTACTCAGTAACCTACTAGTTAGTAGCCCTAGAACTATCTAAGTAACCTTATCCCTTGCTAAAGTTCAATGCCAATGCAGTAAGGAGCACACGAAGAATTTTGTCGATTCCATAAATCCAAACAAAAGACAAAGTATTGTCTCCACGACATCATAAACAAGTGTAGAGGGTAGAGTCAAATTATCAGTTATACATGCGAGAGTATGGGTGCAAGGTGAGTTCAAGATTTACATGCAAAGACCGTTAAGAGGTAAATTTAACAAAAAAAAACCTATAAGCATGATGTTCTACTTGTTTTTAAGGTAATACGGGGATAGTCAAATAGAGTAACCTCATACAAATTCGTGCGGGAAAAGAAGACAAAGATACATTTGTCAGAGAATCAGGTAGTCTAAGGATTAACAAGATACAATGCTCCAAATTAGCATATAATGGATGGCCTTAACTCTCCTAATTCATGATTTCATTACTCAGACTGATAATCATTGCACAAAGACTGATTCAGGCATTTGAAGTTAACATAAGAGATTAAAATTGTATAGTGCAAGGAACTAACCAGTTGTAGAGAGAGGCGGGTAAATAAGAAAAATTAGAAATCCAGTAGCAATTCAACAGTGAATGCAAGCAAACAAGCTTGAGCAGCAGAAAACCCAGATTCTCCCGCACATCAGAGTTCACAAGAGACTCAAGGACTCTGAGCAATGCTTGTGCTGAAGGAGGTTTATAAAACAATATTCGAATGGCCTTTCTTTGAGCTAGCCAAGAGCAAAATCAAAACAACAAGAGTTCTCAGAGAACCAGAACAACAAATAGAACAAGTGTGAGTGAGATAGAGCAGTGACTAAAGTTTGTCCAAAAGGGGAATTAGGGAGGGGTTGACATAGTGCATGATTAGGCAAACAAACAAGGAAAGAAATCAATCAGACACAAACAAGAAAAAGAAAAATTACATGCAATCAGTGAGACAACTTGTAAAGGAAAGAAATCGATTCTCAAACCTTAGCTAGGGTTCCACGATTGTAAATCAGCTTGTGAGTGGAAGAATTGTCTCTTCTTGCGTGTATATATATGAGATATCGTCTAAATCCCAAAGATTGAAGTTGGTCGGGCCTGATTCTGAGTGATAGTACTTGCCAAAATCGAGCAAGTACTAAATAATACCACAAACGCATAAGTAATAACGAGATAACACAAATAAGGTAAGCATATCATAGAATGATTCAATTGTCTAGTCGGACTTGAAAAGGGATTGGCGATAAGACGTCTAGGGTTCAGAGAGAGGATGAGAGAAGATAGGATCAAGAGGTGGCTGAAGTGAGGGAATCAAATTAGGGTTTGGGGTCGGGTATAATAAGAAAAGGGGGAAAAGGTTATGAGTCGTTGATCACTGGAGATGAACGACTGGATTAAAAAATATCAGGTAAGGTAGGAGCCGGGTTTGGATAGGGTTGGTGGGTTGGTTTGTCCGGTTTGGGATTGGGATTGGGCATAAGGGTTTTGGACCCTTTGGTCCGAAATTCAACCTTAATTGGGTTGGATTTATAATATGCAAAATTAGAAAAATAATAATAATAGCTAACAAATATATAAAAATGTTATTTATGAAATTAAAGACTTTAAAGTAATATAAATAGTATAATAAATATAACTATTGTAAAGAATATAGGCTATTATCGCAAATAATTCATCAATAAAAAAAATGCAATGCAATTATAGGAATGATATAAAATATCATGAAATATGCATAAAGTATTATAAAAAATATAAATAACTAGTTTAACTAGTCACTCATAATTAATTTTAAGAAAATAATAAATAGATTATCTATCAATTATAAATGCTAGAATCGATTAAAAACGCTTATAATATTAAAAAAGAATATTTTTATGAAGATAATAAAATGATATTAAAACATGTCATGGAGTAATAATGCAGGGAAATATCCTATAAATAATACTTAAAATATATAAAACAATACATTATAAAATATAGCAACCCACAAAGGCTAAATGAAAATCATGGGGGCAAAATTGAGTATCAACAATACTTAGACATTTCGGATTATGACCAAACATCACGCACAAGTTTCAATAAACTAAATGAACATATCCAAGGTTTCAAAACCACAATGGAACTCCTATAACACCAAAGTCCACTACAAGCCATAGCAAATTCAAAAAATTTCAAAATGTAAACTTTCGACAATAAGTGTTGAATCGCTTCCGAGCCGACCAAAACTCAACCCGAACATGTGCACAGGTCCGAAATCACCTTACGAACCTATAGGAACCTTCAAATCCCGATTTCGAGATCGTTTACTCAAAACATTGGTCAACTTTTTCAAATTGAGAATCACTCTTCCAACTCAATCCCAAACTTCTAGAATATCGAAACCACTCATACACGCAAGTCATAGTGCATCATATGAGGCTACTCAAAGTCTCAAACCATCGAACATATTGCTAAAACTCAAAATTATCGGTTGGATCATTACACAAAGATAAATTGAGGTAAATACATTACAGTCTGGTTATGTCATGGCGTCGTCTATAATTAGGTTGGATTTTTTTTTGTTCTAAAGTTGTGTTGGATATGTTGCGTATATTGGGTTTCTTAATACCGGATGAAAGTTTGGCCCTCTTATGGACATTGGGTTTCTTAATAGGGAGTTTTTCCTATATATATACCAAATTAGGAACTTATTTATCCATTTTGTCTATGTTTCATAATTTTCAAAAAAGTATTTAGATTTTTCATATAAATTATATATATTCCCCCTTAAAAGACTCTCACCCCATTGTTAATGCCTTCAATTAAGAGAATCAATTATATATATCCTTTTCTTTTTTCTCTCTTCTCCTTATTCCATTTGCCCTAATTTCTTCAGTATGCAGATCTCCTCTTCACTCTCTCTTAGCTAGTTGCACGTCTTCAACAAGAAGCTGGTAATTGTGCTTCAGTTGTTGAATGATTTTGGTTGGACCCCTCAAATACTGGATATAATATCATACAAAATATTCTATGTTCCTATAATCTTTATAATATTAGCAAAGTGATCCCTAATCTAACAAATCTAGTAACATAGAACTACTTTCTATAATAGCAAAAAAAAATACTTTTTCTTTGCAGTTACAAATCTATACACACGGCATAGAATGTCATGTGATGACAAAAAAATTCAGTTGTTAACCAATTCAACTATTCAAAAATCCTTAGACTCTAGCAAAATTATTACTAATAGGATAATGACTCGTACAAAATCCAAAATGTAAAATTTGTCACAAACTTACAATTGTGCATGGCCATATACAACAAATATATAATAATCATTCATTTGTGATATGATTTTTGCAATAATTATGATACAAATACAATTATGATACATCCGTGATACAATTCTGATCTTCATCTTATTCAAGTTTCAATCACAACTCTAAACTTAAATTCTGATACAATACTATATTATAATTGTATTAGTATTAGTATTGTTTCAGGTATTATTTTAGGTATTGATATATCATATACAAGTCATATATAATTTTGATATAATTGTGATACAACTATGAAACAAATCTGATATAATTATGATACAACTATCATACTATCGTAATACAATTCAGAAATTTCTTCTTTTTCGAGTTTTAATATGAAATTTTACCTAAAACCAACTCTAAAGTTAACCAATCTCTCAAAATTGAGATATAAATTCCAAAATATATTCTTAATTGTTTGCAAGAACATCCAATTCATAAAACCCGAATATTGATACAATTATCATACAATTATAATACAATCTTGATACAATTCTGAAACTTCTTCTTTTTCGAGTTTCAATCTGAAATTTTACCTAAAAATAATCCTAAAATCAACCAATCTTCCTCAAAATTGAGATACAAATTCCTATGTATATTCTCAATCGTTTGCAAGAACGTCCAATCCAGACAAATCACAAATTCGCGAAACTCAAATATTGAATTCAAAACTTCGAAACTTTTTAATGACTGTCAATAGAAAACCCTTTACTGTTGTAATTTTAGAGATAATACCAATGAATTTGTGTGATGAGGGAGAGATTTGGGTTGATTTGTGTGCAAGAAAAAGAAATATTTTGATTTTGTTTTATAATGGTATGAAAAGTGATTTTAGCGGCTTTGATAAGTGATATACATGAGAGTCGGAGGGTGACGGGGCGATGTGGTTGTGGTGGGGGGAGGGCTATATGATTTAATTATATCCTAATTTTAAGAAATGCTCTCTTTATTAAGGTTTTGTATATAAGTAGTAAATATAGATAAAAATATAATTTTTAAGGAACCTAAAGAAAAGTCGTAAATAAATTTCTATTATAGTATAGCTAGGTAAATTTGACTTCTTGGATACCAAATGAAGATTTAACCCTCTTATGGACATTCTGCAAAGTCTCATTGTTAGATTAGATCACTCTCTTCCTTTGTCCAAATGTAAGTGTCCAGCTTTGGTCACATACGACTATCCAAGTGAGAATTGAAGTTTTGTTTTGTTCAAAATTCAAATACAGTCAGCCCAAAGTGGAGAACTAAATATCTGGAAAACTTAAACTTTCTTTAATTAATATTTTTCGTTGAAAAATATCGAATAACGAGAAAATTTTAATTTTAAAAAGTGTGCAATTTTTGACATCCTAAAGTCGAAATTGTACAGTACTTCCACTGCTGTACCGTTAGAAGAAAAAAAGTGAGTGAGTTGCTAGTTCCATATGAGCCTTTCAAACGATTTCTTTTATTAGTGTATTGCAAATTTCTACTCTTGTGAATTGGAATGCACTGAAAAAACAGGTAAATATAACCTTCCACTACGTCATGATTTTTGAAGAAAAAAGTGTTTTTAGCTGCTTGGCCAAACCGAGTTCAAATACGAGCGACCATTTCTATAAACACACCTTTTTAAATTTGTTTTGTATGTTTCAGCCAAAAGTAGCGGATTAAATTAAGCCCCTGCACAAACACCGCCAAGATGTTTTACGTCAAATATTATACGAGCAATCATGTATGTAACGTGAACCTGTTGTATACGGTCGAAATAGATTTCGGCCTTAGCATGTCCGATCGAGTTCGAACGGTGATCTATCGAAGTAAGATTCCGAAGGAGGAACGAACTAACCTCGAACCCGGGGAGGCCGATCTGTGTCGAGTTCGATATCATTATCGAGCTCGAATCAAAATCGAACCATGATGCAGAGTAGATCTATCGTTATGATAATCCAGAGACCAACCAACTTTGCCCTCGAATCAATTCGAGGGCTTGAGCCAGGATCGGGCTCGAACCAAGGTCACGAGTTCGAGCCGAGATCAAGCTCAAACCAAAATTAAGTATTCTAAGCAAGATCGAGCTCGCAGACAAAAGTCGTTCCAATCCCACTAGAGAGAATCTTGGCAGAAATTATGAAAAAGCTGACTTATCATTGGTCTCCCACTAGATTTTTATTTTATTATGCTTAGAGCCAAATCTCTCCACTATAAAAGGGCTTGGTTACCATTCCTATAAAATAAGTTTTTCTAAGGCTTACATTGTAATAAAAGGGCTATATTCTTCTACAATAAAGAACCATTCTTTCAGATTTCTTAGATTGATTCTATTTGTTGAATCCTGAAATTCATTGTTCCTGATAACCTTATCTATTTTAGCATTCTCCCCGATCTATATTTACACTTTTATTTATCCTTGCATTTTGTGTTAAGTTACGCCACATATCCTCGGAACTGCGTATAAATTCAACTCTATCTATTTTTTGGGTAAACAGTTTGGCGCCCACCGTGGGGCCGATGATAACAGTGGTCATTTGATACAAATCTGAAAAACACGTCATTGTGCTTTGCACTTATTTCCAAAAACATCATGAATTTCGGATCAGCTACGAATAACCACCAATCAAATGGCTTCACCGATCGATTACGAAGCCAGCCTTCAAGATGAAACCAACAACTTGGCACCCAGGGTCGGAAGGCCAGTTAACGATAGCTTGGCACCCGAGGCTCGAATCGAAGTACCCAAAATTCGAGCCGGAATACCATTAGATGTCAATTCACAAATAGCTTTGTAGGCGAACCAACGTTCCGAACCGGAAAGAAGCATTCAGGGCGGTACTCGATCCGTAGCCCGAGACACCTGAAACGCGGGGGAAATCGGGGCCAGCTTACGTATGATCGTCGAGATGCTACAAGCCCAACAAGTAGCGATAGCTCAGCTACAGAGCCAAACTCGCGCACAAAGCAGGCCGGATTCCAATCCACTTCGAGAAGTCACCCCCAGAACAGAGCCCGCCATAGTGAAATCTAACGAGCAAGAATCGGGGACTACTCCCGGAATTACTAAATTGCTCGAGGAACTCACAAAACGAGTTGAAACCAACGACAAGAGGGTGGAAAGGTACAATGCCTGGGTCGATCAAATCCCGGAGTCTCCACCAATGATAATGGGGCTTGATTCAAAAAAATTCATACAAAAGCCTTTTCTGTCGAGTGCGGCACCGAAGCCAATCCCCAAAAAATTCCGTATGCCCGAAATTTCCAAATATAACGATACGACTGATCCTAACGAACATGTCACCTCTTACACATGTGCTATAAAAGGCAACGATTTGGAGGACGATGAGATCGAATCCGTGTTGTTGAAAAAGTTCGGGGAGACCCTCTCGAAGGGAGTGATGATCTGGTACCACAATTTAACGCTGAATTCCATCGATTCTTTTGCCATGTTAGCAGATTCGTTCGTAAAAGCACATGCTGGTGCCATAAAGGTTGCAACAAGGAAATCAGACCTCTTCAAAGTAAAGCAAAGGCAGGATGAAATGCTGAGGGAATTCGTATCCCGATTTCAAATGGAACGCATGGAATTACCCCCGGTCATGGACGATTGGGCCGTACAAGCTTTCACCCAAGGGTTGAACGAGCTAAGTTCGACAGCATCACATCGGCTGAAATAAAATTTGATCGAGTATCCAGCGATAACTTGGGCAGACGTACACAACCGACATCAATCGAAAATTAGGGTCGAGGATGATCAGTTGGGAGCTCCGCACGGACCCATTCATCAAAACAGGACAGTTATTAAAAACCAAAAGGAGATCGACAGAGAACAAAGGTCGAACAGAGACCGATATCGACCATACGTCGCGGATTATGAACAACGGTTCAGCACGCAATGCAGTTCGTAACAATCGAAGGATTGATCGAGGACAAAGTTCTCGGGGGCTTATGAGTAAGAGCGGCTTCGATAAATATGTCGATCCTATAGAAGCACCTCGATTATCGGAATATAACTTCAGCATTGGTGCATCGGACACATCAAAGACACCAAATGGCCTCGACCTATGCACACCGATCCTGCCCGAAGAAATCCCAATCAAACGTGCGAATATCATGGTACCCATGGCCACAGAACGGAAGATTGCAAGCAACTAAGAGAGGAAATAGCTCGCTTGTTTAACAAAGGGCACCTTCGGGAATTCCTGAGTGATAAGGCGAAGAACCATTTTAAAAGCAGGGATTTCATCAAGCAAAATGAGCAAGAAGAACCGCAGCACGTCATCCACATGATCATCGGCGGCATCGATACCCCTCAGGGACCAGTACTTAAACGCACTAAAACATCAATAGTGAGGGAAAAGCGATCTCGGACTCAAGATTACGCTCACATATGGACTTTGTCCTTTGATGATGAAGATGCAGAGGGGGTCATCCAACCTCATAACCACGCACCGGTAATATCCGTACTCATGAATAAAACTAAAATTAAGCGTGTGTTAATCGATCCAGGTAGCTCGGCCAACATCATCTGATTGAAGGTAGTAGAGCAGCTCGGCCTACAGGATCAGATCGTAGCCGCAACTCTGGTCCTGAATGGGTTCAATATGGCATGCGAAACCACCAAGGGTGAGATAATCCTACCAATAAACGTGGCCGGGACCATCCAGGAAACAAAGTTTCACGTGATCGAAGGCGATATGAGATATAACGCCCTTTTTGGAAGGCCATGGAACCACAACATGAGAGTTGTGCCTTCGACCCTACACCAGCCCCTCAAACTCCCAACATCGGGAGGTGTCAAAATGGTGTATGGAGAACTGCCAACCGCAAAGGAAATGTTCGCCGTCGACGAAGCTAAACCAATGTCCTCACTTTTGCCGATAAAAGGATCGGGCCCGGAAGAAGAACGGGACACCAAATAGCAATCACAGACATCGGCTTCGACCCAGCCAGACAACCAGAAAATCGAAGAGGATGATGATCAAAGGGTCCCTCGATCTTTCGTGATTCCCGATGACTCTGACGCCACCAAATTAACAATCGAGGAGCTAGAGCAAGTCATATTGATCGAGCACTGGCCCGAGCAAAAGGTATACTTAGGAACGGGGTTGAGTCCCGAACTCAAGAAGAAACTCATTCAATTTCTTATCGATAACATCGATTGTTTTACATGGTCCCATTCAGATATAACAGGGATCCCGCCGGACATAACGACGCATCGGCTAAGTTTGGACCACAGGTTCATACCGGTGAAGCAAAAGAGAAGACCCCAGTCAGAGAAAAAGCACATATTCATAAAGGACGAGGTAACCAAGCTTCTCAAAATAGGGTCCATTCGGGAGGTGAAATATCCCGAATGGCTAGCCAACATAGTTGTAGTCCCTAAAAAAGGGAACAAACTTAGAATGGGTGTGGACTATAAGGATTTGAACAAAGCATGCCCCAAAGATTCCTTTTCGCTGCCTAACATTGATCGCATGATTGATTCCACGGCCGGCCACGAGACCCTCACTTTTCTCGATGCCTATTCCGGGTATAATCAAATCCAGATGAACCCGGAGGACTACGAAAAGACTTCGTTTGTCACCAAATATGGAACGTATTGTTATAATGTGATGCCCTTCGGGCTAAAAAATGCAGGGGCTACTTACCAACTCCTAGTAAATAAAATGTTCGAAGAACAAATAGGAAAATCAATGGAAGTTTATATTGATGACATGTTAGTTAAATCTCTGCGCGCAGAGGACCATTTGACCCATTTGCAGGAAACGTTCGAGATTTTAAGGAAATACAACATGAAGCTCAACCCCGAGAAATGTGCTTTCGGGGTCGGTTCGGGCAAGTTCCTCGACTCCATGGTATCACATCGGGGAATAGAGATTAACCCCAATAAAATCAAGGCCGTTATGGACACCGTGAAGGTCGTACAAAGGCTAACAGGTCGTATTGCAGCCTTAAGCCGGTTCATCTCAAGATCATCTAACCGAAGTCACAAATATTTCTCTCTACTCAAAAAGAAGAACGATTTTACTTGGACCCCGGAGTGCCAACAAGCATTAGAGGAACTAAAGCGATCTCTATCAAGCCCACCACTACTTCACACTCCAAAAACAGATGAAAAACCTTTTTTGTACTTGGCAGTATCAGAAGTCGACGTAAGAGGTGTCCTAGTTCGGGAAGAGCAAGGTACGCAATTCCCCATTTATTATACGAGTCGAACCTTAGGAGAAGCAGAAACTAGATATCTGCTCTTAGAAAAATTGGCGCTTGCACTGATAAGCGCCTCAAGAAAGTTAAGGCTGTACTTTTAATGTCGTCACATATGTGTGTTAACCACTTACACGCTTTGTAATATTTTGCACAGACCCGAGTTATCAGGCCGACTGGCCAAATGGGTCGTCGAACTCAGTGGGTACGATATCGAATATCAACCCCGCACGGCCATCAAGTCTCAAATTTTAGCAGACTTCGTGGCCCGATTTCACGCCAACACTCGTACCCGAAGTCGAAAAAGAATTGTTGAAATCAGGTACATCATCGGGGGTATGGATCCTTTTTACGGACGGGGCTTCAAACGTAAAAGAGTCCGGGCTGGGCATAGTTTTGAAACCACCCATGGGTAGCACTATTAGGCAATCTATTAAAACTGTTAGGTTGACTAACAACGAGGCCGAGTATGAAGCCATAATTGTAGGTCTCGAGCTAGCTAGAAACTTGGGAGCAGAAGTCATTGAAGTCAATTGCGACTCCATATTGGTGGTGAGTCAAGTAAACAAAACCTTCGAAGTTCGAGAAGGTAGGATGCAAAGGTATTTAGATAAACTGCTTGTCACTTTGCACCATTTCAAACAATGGACTTTACGGCATGTACCACGGGAACAGAATAATGAGGCCGATGCGCTTGCGAATTTGGGGTCGTCGGTCGAGGTAGATGATTCGGGGAATGTTGTTCAACTTTCGAGACCGGTAATCGAAGAAGGTCATGCCGAAATAAATTCTACAAGCTTAACCTGGGATTGGAGAAACAAGTATATTGAATACTTGGAGAGCGGAAAACTCCCATCGGACCCTAAGGATTCCAGAACCCTACGGACTAAAGCTGCTCGATTCACATTGGCTCCGGACAGAACACTGTACCGAAGAACGTTCGATGGACCGTTGGCAGTGTGCTTGGGTCCGGGAGATACCGATTATATCCTACGGGAAGTGCACGAGGGTACTTGCGGGAATCACTCTGGAGCCGATACGTTAGTTCGAAAAATAATCAGAGCAGGGTATTATTGGGTCGATATGGGCAAAGATACAAAGGAATTTGTTCGTAAATGTGACAAATGTCAAAGGTTCGCACCCATGATCCACCAACCCGGAGAACAACTCCACTCGGTCCTATCCCCATGGCCATTCATGAAATGGGGAATGGATATCGTCGGCCCTCTACCATCAACCCCAGGTAAAGCCAAATTCATTTTATTTATGACTGACTATTTTTCTAAATGGATTGAAGCGCAAGCATTCGAGAAAATAAGAGAGAAAGAAGTTATAGACTTTATCTGGGATCATATCATATGTCGATTCGGGATTCCTGCCGAAATAATATGTGATAATGGAAAATAATTCGTTGGCAGCAAAGTAACAAGATTCCTCGAAGACCACAAGATAAGAAGGATACTATCGATGCAATACCACCCCAGTGGGAATGGGCAGGCCGAATCAACAAACAAAACTGTCATTCAAAACTTAAAGAAGAGGTTGGACGACGCTAAAAGGGAGATGGAGAGAAATCCTGCCCGAAGTCCTTTGGGCATATCGGACAACGTCAAAATCCAGGGCGACCCCATTCTTCTTAGTATATGGGTACGAAGAATTGATACCAGTCGAAGTATGAGAACCCAGTGCCAGATTTCAAATCGCGATGGAAGAATCAAATAAAGAGGCTGTGAATACAAGCCTCAAACTATCGAACGAAAGACGAGAAGCTGCTCTCGTCCAATTGGCTGCCCAAAAGTAGAGAATCGAAAGATATTATAATCAAAGAACCAAGCTCCGCCATTTCAATCCTGGGGACTTAGTGTTGAGAAAAATTACCATCAGTACCCGAAATCCGAACGAAGGGAAACTAGGACCGAATTGGGAAGGACCATATCAGGTGCTCGAGAACATCGAAAAAGGATTGTACAGGCTAGGCATTATAAACGGCAAACAGCTATCAAGCAACTGGAATGTATCATATCTAAAACGGTACTACTTCTAAAGTACAACCTTTCCATATCCATTTATATCTCAAAACCGACCCCTGCAAAAGTTCGAACAAGGGCTAAGACAGGTCTCTCTCTTGGAAGCACGCATTGCACTCTTTTTCCCTTAGACCGATTTTATCCCAAATGGGTTTTTCGGCAAGGTTTTTAATGAGTCAACCATTGATCGTGCAGCATTTACAACAATATCTGAGGTCTCGCAAGAAAGTTATTTCACAACAACAGGGTTCCATTAGGAAAAATTGTAAGAGCCAAATGGTCGAAGTGAACCATGCTTATATAGATTGGCCTGAACCCAGGCGTGTAATAACATGCGAAGAAAGTTCTCTTCTTTATCAGCGTCTTATATCCAAGGAAAATTCCTCTATTTTGAGATTTATTATGCAATCAGAATTAAGATAAACTTGACGACTAAGCCTACGGGCTATTTTTATTTCGAGTTCGAGCAAACACTCACTCGACCATTAAGCCTACGGGCTACATTGCTTCGAGTTCGAATCATTCACTCGACGACTAAGCCTACGGGCTATTTTTATTTCGAGTTCGAGCAAACACTCACTCGACCATTAAGCCTACGGGCTACATTGCTTCGAGTTCGAATCATTCACTCGACGACTAAGCCTACGGGCTATTTTTATTTCGATTTTGAGCAAACACTCACTCGACCATTAAGCCTACAGGTTACATTGCTTTGAGTTCGAATCATTCACTCGACTAAACCTACGGGCTATTTTTATTTCGAGTTCGAGCAAACACTCACTCGACCATTAAGCCTAGGGGATAGATTGCTTCGAGTTTGAATCATTCACTCGATGGCTAAGCCTACGGGCTATTTTTATTTTGCGTTCGAGCAAACACTTACTCGACCATTAAGCCTATGGGCTACATTGCTTCGAGTTCGAATCATTCACTCGACTAAGCCTATGGGCTATTTTTATTTCGAGTTCGAGCAAACACTCACTCGACCATTAAGCCTACGGGCTACATTGCTTCGAGTTCGAATCATTCACTCGATGACTAAACCTATGGGCTATTTGTATTTTGAGTTCGAGCAAACACTCACTCGACCATTAAGCCTATGGGCTACATTACTTCGAGTTCGAATCATTCACTCGACTAAGCCTACGGGCTATTTTTATTTTGAGTTCGAGCAAACATTCACTCGACCATTAAGCCTACGGGCTACATTACTTCGAATTCGAATCATTCACTCGACTAAGCCTACGGGCTATTTTTATTTTGAGTTCGAGCAAACACTAACTCGACCATTAAGCCTACGGGCTACATTACTTCGAGTTCGAATCATTCACTCGACTAAGCCTACGGGCTATTTTTATTTCAAGTTCGAGCAAACACTCACTCGACCATTAAGCCTACGAGCTACATTACTTCGAGTTCGAGGAAACACATACTCGACCATTGCGCCTACGGGCTATATTTCTTCAAGATCGAATCCTTGACAACTAATAAGCCTAAAGGGCTACATTTCCCCAAGTTTTGAGTAAGCGCTCGCTCGGTTACAGAAGCTACAAAGTCCAAACTTGATTAAATTATTTAAATCATTGTGAAAACATTCATAAGGCATGAATAAAGTCCTCGCCAGACAGGAAACAAAAATAGAAGCAAGTCGGCAAAAAGGGAGATATGTATATATACAAATTTATCTGCATGGGAGATTACAACGTAAAAACTAAAGAACTAAACTTCTCGACCAGGAGCGGTCTCTTCTTTATCAGGCTCCCCCACCCATTTTTGGATCCGCTCTTGCTCTCATCGTCATCGTCATCGCTATCTGAAACCAGAGCTTCAACATCGGCTTTGAGATCTTTGGCCCTTTTTATCTCTTTAGCGAGATCGAAGCCACGGGCATGGATCTCCTCGAGAGTTTCCCTTCTGGATCGGCACTTAGCAAGTTCGGTGACCCAATGCGCTCGAATATCAGCGGACTCGACTGCCTCTCTTACCTGGACTTGGGTAGCTTCAGCATCGGCCCGATAGACGGCCACGAGCACATTCGCATCGGCCTTTGCCTTTTCGACATCGGATTCGGCCTTGGCAAGTACAGAGGCCAACCGAGCCTCAAGCTCCTCAATTCTTCTTGCTTGAACCAGGCCTTTTTCCTTTATCTTCTGAAGTTGGGTTTCGGACGATGATAACTGGGCTCGAGCAGTCTCTTTTTCGGCAGCAAAGCGGTCCATACCTTCTTTCTACCGCAAAGACTCCGTTCTTATCACGTCGACCTCCTCACGAAGCTTCCCGAGCATCTCGATTTTTTGCTGCAGCTGTGAGACCGAAATTTTAGCTATCGTTCCGGTATCAAGCCCATAGGCTTTCAAAAGCATCATTACCTGCTCAGACAAATCGGTCTGATCTCGATAAGCCTTAGCCAGCTCAACAGGAGGTCTTTTATTTCTTCCTCTCTCTGCCCTAAAGAAAGTCCAAGGGAGTTCCTCTCGCCAGTAGCTCGTTGTAGGTCGGTCGCGTATCGATGCAGCTCATTCTGGGACCGAGAACATTGTTCTCGATGAACTGCCACTCCCTACAAAGAAACAAGAAGCAAAGTTAACGAAAAACAAACATGAAGATAGTACCGACAAAATAGTTTTAAAAGCTCACCTGATTCAAAGCTTGCCGCAATCCGTGAAAAAGATCTGATTCATCACCAGCACTGGCAACGTCCTCAATGCCGGTAAACATGTCACGAAAGGGATCTTCTTTATCGTGAGGCCTGTCTAGATCGAGGGCTCCCAGAGCTTGAGCTTCCCGAATCACCCCTGCGGAAAAAGCGGGAAAGGTAGGCGAATCCTCGATTGCCGCTGCCCCAAATGGCTCGCCTGGAGCATTCCCCTCGTTTCGAAGGGGTTCGAGGGGCTCTTCAATCATATCCTCTGCCGATTGACTCCGATGAGATGCATCTTCGATATCCGATAGTTCGGGGACTCTACCTGAATCTTTCTCTGGTATATCTTCAGTTTGAGGCGGAGCCTCATAGAGCATTATCGATCCAGCCGGTGATGAGGCATCGGTGGTTCTCTTCGTTCGGACCGCCAGAGCGCACTCATTGTTCTCTTTTTCTTATTCTTCATCTTCATCCCTTAGACGCAGAACAGATTCCACAGTCAAAGGAATGACATTCTTGTTCGGCTTACGAGCCGTCCTCTTCTTCGGTTTTGGATATTCGGGAACCGAGGCTCTCTTCCTTTTATTTTCCTTCACCGGCTTTGGGACAGAGGCCGAAATTCCCTCTTCATTAGGGCAAGGGCCTCAAAACCGCGTCTTTACCCAAACCTGCATATGGGAAACCTTAATAAACTATTTTGAAAAATGCCTCGTTCGGATCATCAAAGAGTCCGAGAAATGAGCTTACCGTGATTTTTGGCCTCCCACCGACCCTTTGACAAATCACGCCATGAGCGCTCGGCGTATGTGGAGGTCGAAACAAGGGCTCGTACCCAGTTTTTAAAATCGGGAACTGTTCTGGGCATCCAGGGAACCGCTATATCACAAAAAAAAGAGGAGTATCGATGAGAGAATAAATGAAAGAACAAAATAGAAGTAACAGCAAGAGCACACTTACGTTTCATATTCCACTCCTCCGGAAAGGGCATCTTTTCAATCGGAATCAGGTCCGAAGTCCTTACTCGAACGAACCTGCACATCCAACCCCGGTCCCTATCCTCATCAATACTAGAGTACAGAGCCTTGGTAGCCCGACGCTGGAGTTTTATTAACCCTCCTCAAAAATGTCGAGGACGATACAATCGGATAAGATGATCGAGGGTGAACGGCATCCCCTCGATTTTGCTCACAAAATATCGGATCAAGATAACGATCCGCCACAAAGAAGGATGGACCTGGCCTATGGTTACCTGATATTGTCGACAGAAGTCAATAATGACGGAATCGAGGGGACCCAAAGTGAAAGGGTAAGTATACACATTCAAAAACCCTTTTAAGTAAGAAGTGATATCTTCGTCAGGGGTAGGAATTATTATTTCTTTTTCACCCCAATTGCAATCTTTCTTTAGTTGATCGAGGTGCTTCTCGGTTATCAAACACATATACCTCGATACCAGCTCACACCGGCCAGGGACCGATGAACCTTTATCGACCTTAAAATCTGAAGTAAGGACACACACCTCGGGAACACACTCCTCAGGCCATGGTTCTGCCGGTGTCTCCTCGGCGGCACACAGTGAGGATGAAGCCTTCTCTTTCTGAGGAATGGTTTGCGATGTTTTTGCCATTTTCGAATTCAAAGGTGAGGAATAGAAGAAAGTGACAAAGATTTGGTAGAATTAAAGAAGGGTTTTTCACGGAAAGAAATCATAGATTTACTGGTAAGTTGGAGAGTACGAAGAAGAACTTGGGGAATTTGGAAGATAGAAGATGTAAAAGTGGTAAAAGATAAAAGAAAGGGTTATTTATAGGTTTAAGCGATGGCTGTTCAGTATCAACAGTGGCCGACCACCGTCTGACATGCATTAAATGCCTTAAAAGACTAAACCGACGGGACAGCTACCAGATGCGTCATGATCGAACTCAATGGAAATGACATGGTATAATCTGACCGAGCAGTTTTAAAAAAGAAATCATATTGTTTCTCGCCACATTCTTTTTGAGAAACGAGGGGACTATCTGTATATGGTCGAAATAGATTTCGGCCTTAGCACGTTTGATCAAGTTCGAACGGTGATCTATCGAAGTAAGATTCCGAAGGAGGAACGAACTAACCTCGAACCAGGGGAGGCCGATCCGTGTAGAGTTCGATATCATTATCGAGCTCGAATCAAAATCGAACCATGATGTAGAGTAGATCTATCGTTCTGATAATCTAGAGGCCAACCAACTTTGACCTCGAATCAATTCGAGGGCTCGAGCCAAGATCGGGCTCGAACCAAGGTCACGAGTTCGAGCCGAGATCAAGCTCAAACCAAAATCAAGGGTTCTAAGCAAGATCGAGCTCGCAGACAAAAGTCGTTGCAATCCCACTAGAGAGAATCTTGGCAGAAATTATGAAAAAGCTGACTTATCATGGGTCTCCCACTAAATTTTTATTTTATTATGCTTAGAGCCAAATCCCTCCACTATAAAAGGGCTTGGTTATCATTCCTGTAAAACAAGTTTTTCCAAGGCTTACATTGTAATAAAAGGGCTATATGCTTCTACAATAAAGAACCGTTCTTTCAGATTTCTTAGATTGATTCTATTTGTTAAATCCTGAGATTCATTGTTCCTGATAACCTTATCTATTTTAGCATTCTCCCCAATCTATATTTACACTTTTATTTATCCTTGTATTTTGTGTTAAGTTACGCCACATATTCTCGGAACTGCATATAAATTCAACTCTATCCATTTTTTGGGTAAACACTTGTAATGCAAATAACAGATGTTCAAGTATATCTCTATACTTCTTACATAAGCAACACCAACTGATTGTACGTTATCGTTGTTAAAATTGTATCCAAAACAAAAGCCAGCTTTTAGGTGCCTTGCTATTCCATATATGTCTCTCCCCTATTTAAACCTTATTGGAACTAAACCTAAAATTTTGATTCGGGATGGCTGGCTCTCACTATTTACCTGTAAAATAGTACAGTTGAATTTATAACGTGGTTTATAGACACGTAAATTAGTTTGATCCAAAATACGAAATAAATAAGAACTGAAATGAAATTATAAAATAACTTTAGAAGAAATACAAGCCTGGCTAAGCGCTTAGCTTCTCCGATAGCAGTAGCGAGAGCAATGTTAAGAATAAAATAAAGATAGCAATTTTATTGAATGGGGAGCAGATTATAGCTTTTTAGTACAGAATGTTTCGTGTCTTACAATGGATACTAATTCTCCTATTTATAGCTCTATTTAGGGAGACAAGATTCCCAAATCAATCTCCTCTTGAATGAGAATAAAATCGCCATTGATGGCTGCGTAACGATTGATTATAAATGCACATATTCCTTGTAACGGCTGCTCATTGAATGTTGTCTTTTCCAACCGATGTTTTACTTTAAAATCTATGTTGTCAGATTCGATGCCTTCGGGACTCGCTCGGCACCGATCATATGTTTGCATCCGGTGCCATCTATTTGTTGACTCACGTCTTACCTATCTTTAGTTCCATGTATCATCTCTTCATTTGTCCAACTGTCAATAACAAATTTTACCCCATACATAAAGTCCCCCTACTTTTCGGTGACTCAATTTTATGTTATCGAAAAGTAGATAACACCCCTTTTTTGGCGGGAAAGTTCTTGAATGGTTTCTGACACATGAAAGGACGCACGTCTTCTTGTATTTAATGACCCGAACACATGTTATTCCGTGATTTGGCAAATATTTTTGCCAGTTTTCAAGGTAATCATGACCCCTATTTTTGCCATCTATAAACTTCTGCATTACTCATCACTTTTGCCCTTTACTTTTACAAATCCTTTTTCTTCTTTGAATCTCCTTAGAACCCTACTTCAAAATTCCTCTTTCTCAGTACAATTTCACTGCTCAAATTGCTTACCATCATCATGTCTTCTAACACCGTTGTCCTTAGAAACTCTGGTCTTCTCTTTGGTGGAGGCCCTAAGAAGAACAAAACGAAGGAGGTCGATGTTGAATCCGGACCTCCTACCGTTAATGCCAATATTCCTCTCTAACTTGACTCCCAGTTAGATCTTCAAGTCCAAAAAAGAATCCATTAATCCTAAAAATGACAAACACTGGCTTGTTCGTAGATACCCTTCTTCCATACATCTTGCTAGTATTCCTGTCGTGATGTAAGATTGCGGTTGGAATGACATCGACACCATTGCCCCTAATGAGGTGGAAAGGGTCACCTTCTCCAAACCAGGGTTCATATATATTATACATACCCCTTCACTTTGGGATATTTTAATGAAATCGACCATATAATTTTATAATTTTGCCATTTGTATCAAATAAGCTTGGCTCAAGTAGATACATCAATTTGGCGTACAGTGGCCTGCCTCCAAAAATTGTGCTCCGAGACCGACCGAGGAAACTCTAACTCTTGCATACATTATCAATCTCTACTCTCCGAAGCTCTTTCGTGGAGGTGTTCTAACGCTCAGCAAACGCGGTCACCATGCCCACCTTACTAGTGGTGATGATGACAATGATCGTGGCTGGATGGAACAGTTTGTTGTCATCGGTACCAGGGATATTCTCTTGACAACAACATCTCTTATTCCTGAATCTTGGAATCTTCTTCGTAAGTCTCCGGATATCTTTTTTCTTTCCATGCTTAAAAAGACTCTCCAACTTTATTAACTTTGTATTTTCCTTATTACAGCTACTCATTGGGAACCACCACGGGTTCGGAACCTAGCCCAATAGGTACAAAAGCCTTTGGATATTTCTACACCGGAATCCTGAAGGTGGAAAGAAATGGCCCCCAGATTTGGGTGGAAAGAAAAAAATCATGATAAGTGAAGGCTCTTCCTTCCGTGTTTCATCTTTTAGCATGACTCAGAATCAGTTTGTTAACTCTCTTTTCGCAACATATAAGACTTCCAAAGGGATCCATTATTTGCCCCGCTATTGAAGTTCTCGATGACCCGGTATAAACTCATTTCTCCAATTCCAAATTAGGTTGGTTGATTTAACTTCACAATATCCGTCCACATCCAAAATCGAATGCAGTAATTGAACAACTGCACCAGAATTAGTTCCTTTCTTTTTCGTGGATGACCCCAAAGTGGCCAATGCGTCTGGCTCCATGTTTTCTTCTCGAAGAATGTGTATAATTGATAATTCTTTGAACTGGGAAATCATTTGCATACGTTCCTCCTTGATATCGAAAA
Source organism: Nicotiana tabacum (assembly GCF_000715075.1). Lineage (NCBI taxonomy): Eukaryota > Viridiplantae > Streptophyta > Magnoliopsida > Solanales > Solanaceae > Nicotiana > Nicotiana tabacum. The sequence goes on along the minus strand of NC_134093.1, from coordinate 49,349,658 downwards.
TTTTGTACCCCTAGTTCATTACCAGCTGGGAGTCGCACTTTGTCTCGATCACCTCGGAGCCTAGTCCCCGAGCTAATGCAAGTCCTACAACCAAAGCCTCGTGCTCGTCTTTATTCTTAGTTAAGGGTACATTTCTAATGGCCTGTCTCAGGGTTTCTCCCGAAGGAGTTATTAAAACTATCCCAAGATGAGGCCCTTTTTACATTGGAAACTCCATCCATTAACAAGGCCCACACACTTGATACCATCCCTAATGCTAACACTGCTTCTTTAGTAGCTAAAGGCATTAATCACGGACTAAAGTTAGCCACGAAGTCGTCCAAACCTTGTGACTTGATCGCAGTCTTGGGCTTGTATTTAATGTCAAATTCACTAACTTCGACTGCCCATTTAGCCAAATGACCCGATAATTTTGGCTTATGAAGGACATTCCTCAAAGAAAAGGTAATCCCAACGGCTATGGAATAACATTTAAAATAAGGCCTAAGCTTTTGACAGGCAACTACGAGAGCAAAGGCCAACTTTTCAAGGTGCGGATAACATGTCTCTTCTCCTGATAAAATTTTACTAACATAATAAATAGAAAATCATGTACCTTCTTCCTCCCTGACCAGAAAAGCAATTACCGCTACTTCCGAGACCGCTCAATAAATTAACAACTGCTCACCTTCCATCGGTTTTGACAGCAATGAGGGACTAGACAGGTACCTTTTTAAATCTTTCAATGCCTGCTGGTATTTCGGAGACCACACGAAATCGTTCTTCTTTTTCAAAAGCGCAAAGAAATGATGTCATTTCTTTGAAGACCTTGAGATGAACTTGCTTAAAGCCGCCAACCTGCCGATCAACCTTTGTACTTCCTTCATACTTGTTAATTGGTCCGAGATATCCTCGATGTCCTTGATCTTATCGGGGTTTACTTCGACTCCTCTTTGAGAGATAAAAACTCTCAAGAACTTTCTGGAACCAACTCTGAAAGCGCATTTTTCAAAATTGAGCTTCGTGTTCTATTTTATTAGAATGTCAAATGTCTCTTGTAAATGAGACAAATTATCACCGGCATTAAGAGACTTGAGAAACATATCATCAATATACACTTTCACTGTTTTACCAATCTATTGTTCAAACATCTTATTAACAAGCATTTGGTAAGTGGCTCCGGCATTTTTAAGCACGAAAGGCATCACATTAAAGCGGTATGTGCCAAAATTTGTATAAAAGAGGTATTTTCTTGATCTTCTAGTTACATCCTAATTTGATTATACCCCAAATACACATCAAGAAAACTCATTAACTCATGCTCGGCCATATCATCAATCATTTGATCAATGTTTGGCAACAGGAAAGAGTCCTTAGCGCATGCCTTATTTAAATCATTATAATCTACATGCATTATATATTTGTTATTCTTCTTAGATACTACTACAATGTTAGCTAGCCAATCGGGATAGCTTACCTCTTGAATTGAACCTACATTTAGTAATCGGGTTACCTCTTCCTTGACAAACCTGTTTATGACCTCTGCAGTCTATAGTTTCTTCTGTCTTACCGGAGGGAAGTTAGGATCCAAACTCAACTTATGCACATCCACTTCCAATGGAATACTTGTCATATCTGAATGAGACCATGCAAAGCAATCTACATTAGATTTTCGAAAATCAATAATTTTTAACCTGAGTTCGGGATTCAATCCCGTCCCTAAATGGAATTTCCTTTCTAAGAACTCCGAGAACAAGTCCACTTGTTCGAGCTCTTCAGCAGTTGATTTGGTCAAATCTGTTTCCTCCGGTATCTGAGAAGACCTTGGTACCTAATAAAGTTCTAATGACTCCTCTTATTCATTATCTTCTATTATGGTAGAAAAAGGCACTGGCTCCTGTAATTACTATTTACTTGTTTCTTTGCCCTTGCTGCTGGACAATGTAACTGTTTACATCTCTCTTGCAGCTAGTTGATCTCCTCTGATCTGCTTGACCCTTTCCGATGTGGTTTTCGTTACACCTTCGGCATACGTGGGAAACAGTATCTCTCCTCGAGTAGTAACACTTGTTAAGTTGAACCCAGCTAAACGCTTTATTGCCAGAACTATATTCCCGATTAACTTTGCTTGCTCCAAAACTAACCATTGTATGATATTGGCTGAACTATCTGGATCAACCAACACACGCTTAATTTTGAAATCTAGAATATTACGAGTAATTACTAGGGCATCGTTATGCGGTAAAAGAAGTCCATCAGCATCCTCTTTTGTAAATGTGATGTCATCTTCTAAAACTTCTCGGATCCTTTTTCCATGAGTTACTGATATCTTCGTCTTCTTTGTCACCAAAAACGTCACCCTATTTACTTTGTCTCCCCCAAAGATCATGTTTATCGTCATGCGAGGTGAAGCCGCAGCTGATTTTGATGGTTGTGAGACATCTCACTTTTTTCCAAAGTTATTCTTGGCCTGATCACTTAAAAACTCTCTGAGGTGACCATTCTTTAACAATGTTGCCACCTCTTCTCGAAGGTGTCAGTAGTCCCCAGTCCTGTGACCATGCGTCCCATGGAAATCACACTATATATTAGGATCCCTTTCGCTAGGATCTGATCGAATTGGTTTAGAGAACCTAGCCTCCTTTAAGTTTCTCATGGTCGACACCAATTCCACGAGGCTGATATTAAAATTATAATCAGACAACCTAGGATACGCTGAATCTCGGGACCCTGACAACTCTTTCTCCTGCAATGATCTACCACTCCGACCACGATTCGTCCTTCTATCGGAAGTGAACCTATCCGATGACTGGAATCCTTTATTACCATGCCCATCGGCCCTCTCGTAGGGCTGAAAATGACTTCTAGATGGTCTCCGGTCTACATCAAAATTAAGTTTTAAACTTATCTTGATTCTAATGACGATTCCGTCCTTTAGAAGACACCGAATAACCAAGTTGATCATCTTCTATTCTTATTTTTGACTCGTAGCGATTGTGAACATCTTCCCATGTGTTCGCCTGAAATTCTAGCAAGCTTTCCTTCAGTTTCCTGGAGTTAATGCCCGCTGCCCACTCATCTGGTACTGCCGGTAACAATATCTTTTCCTTATGAAACCGAATCATGAACTCTCGGAATAGTTCGAATTCTCCTTGGGTTATTATTAATAGACTCTCCTTCCTTGCTTGAACCTTTCTTTCTCCAGCATGAGCTTTAATAAAAGAATCTACAAGTATTTCAAAAGAATTAATGGAATTCTCAGGTAAAAGAGAATACCAAGTTAAAGCACCCTTCGTTGGGGTTTTTCCAAATTTCATTAACAAGAAGGATTCAGTCTCGTGTTGGTCTAAGTCATTTCCCTTCACAATCGTAGTGTAGGTCGTGATATGTTCATGTGGATCCGGAGTCCCATCGTACTTCGGAATATGCAGCATCTTGAATCTTTATGAAATCAACTATGGGGCTGCACTTGGTTTGAACGGCAACTGCGTATACTTTTTGGAATCCAGTCCTTTAAGCAACGTCGGCGCTCCTGGGATCTGATCAATCCGAGCATGGAATTCTTTTGCGTTTTGGTCCATTCATTCATTTGCCTCGTGAATCTCATGAGCTTGATTTTGAAATGGTCGTTTGCGTTGTTGTGGTTCCCAGATCCGCTACCGGTACCTCCTGCCTCGTTAAAATCGAGCTTCTCTGTTGGATCATTGTTACCAGTTCTTTGAATTGTTTAATTTGCAGGGACGCTCCGAGCTCCTCTATTAGAATTATTGGAAGCACCCGATAGTGCCTGTACAATTTTGTCATCACCTGATCTTGTCTTGAGAGGTGATCCATAATTGCCCTTTCTTACTCTCTCAATATTTTGACGGTTTTAATGTGTTCATCATTTGCATCATCAGCAATTGGACTCCTCACATGTCGATGATTTTGGCCTTCGCGAATTGAAGTTGTTTCATCCCCTTTATTGCGGATTTCGCTAGTTGAATCATCACGTTGGAACATATCCTCGCATTCTTTGTGCGCTCCAACATTATAAGAATTGTTGACATCGTTAGATTCAATATCTGATATTTCTTCTGTTAAGAAAGGAACTAAATTTTATTAGTAACAGATGAACGGATCAAAGCAATTATACAATTGACTATGCCCCACGGTGGGCGCCAAACTGTTTACCCGTAAAATAGTATAGTTGAATTTTTAACGTGGTTTATAGACACGTGAATTAGTTTAATCCAAAATACAAAGTAAATAAGAATTAAATGAAATTATAAAATAACTTTAGAAGAAATACAAGTCTGGCTAAGCACTTAGCTTCTCCGATAGCGAGAGCAATGTTAAGAATAAAATAAAGAGAGCTATTTTATTGAATGGGTGAGCAAATTATAGCTTTTTAATATAGAATGTTTCGTGTCCTACAATAGATACTAATTATCCTATTTATAGCTCTATTTAGGAAGACAAGATTCCCAAATCAAGATCCTCATGAATAAGAATAAAACCGACATTGATGGTTGTATAGCGATTGATCGTAAATACAAAGATTTCTTGTAACGGCTGCTCATAGAATACTATCTTTTCCAGCTGATGTTTTACTTTCAAATCTTTGTTCTCTGATTCGATACCTTTGATACTCGCTCAGCACCGGTCACATGTTTTGCATCTTGTGCCAGCTATTTGCTGACTCACGTCTTACCTATGTTTTGTTTCACGGGTCATTTCGTCATTAGTCCAACTATCACTAACCAATTTTATCCCATACATAAATTATTCATACTATGATTGTTGATGAGGTTAGTTCAAAGCATCCATGTGCAATTAGGGCCGTCAAAACAGGCTGATTCAGTCTAGCGTAGCTCACCTAATATTAATTAGAAAATAATATTGTATAGCTGCTGTCAAAATAAAAGTCGAATAATATTGTATAGCTGCTGTCAAAATAATCATTCATATATATATATATATATATATATATATATATAAACTTTATGCACTTTTGCGGCTAGCGAATGTAAATAATTTTCACCGCGGGCTAAAAGCGATCTTTGCCTATATAAATTTTGATAGATTAGAACAAGTTGTCTCTTTGTTTGATAATGGCCTTCAAAATGCTAGTCTAATCAACCTTAACCGGGTCACATGTCTATTTTGACGATTCTATTTGTAATAATTAAGCACTAATACTCATTAACACATAGGGGTAAAATTTACCCGTTAGTGGTATTTATGCAAGATACATGTCGTTTAAATAATATTTAAATGATATATATTCTCACTTTAATTTATTAAGTATCATGATTAAATTTCTTAATTTGATATAAACACCGGACTATTTATCATATGTAGAGTCAACAGCTCGTTTTGAGCAATTGTACATAGTTCGGTGGTTTGAGGTCGCGAATAGTTTCATATGGTGTATTGTGACTTGCATGTGTTGTTGGTATTGGTTTTCGAGTGGTTAGGGATTGCTTTGGAAGAGTGGTTCTCATTTTAGAAGCTTAAAGTTGGAAGAGTTGACCAAGTTTGACTTTTTGCGTATTTGATCTCTGATCGGAGTTTTGATGGTTCTGTGTCACGACCCAAAATCCCTCCCTAGTTTAAACCAGTTAATTATTAAACATAAACCGAAAATTCCTATACAAGCCAACAATCCAAAGTAGATATACAACATCCCAAAACAGGTAGTACAAGTCATAAGCCTTTCTAAGAGCCGTAAAGTAAGCAGAATTCAGTTAGGGTCTAGTGAAATAAAGTAGGCAAATCAAGTAACAACCCAATAATCGACCGCTCTCACACAAAGTTTATACAAGAATTACCCCGAGGTACCACACCTCATAATCACAAATCATGGGTCCCAAATCACAAACCCTAATCACTTAGCATCTTGTGCCTTCATTATCAATCACTGTCGCACGAACATCTCTTGTGTTATACGGACGACTCACATGCCAATACCATTAATACCTCATATCTGCACGGACAACTCACATGCTAACAGTAACAATATCTCATATTCGCACGGACAGCTCACGTGCCAATAAAAGCAATATATCATATCCGCAAAAACTATTCATGTGCCAATAATACAACTCACGCGCAGAAGGCAGGTAAACAAGAATACATATAAATAATCAACAAACATTAAGGTTCATATTCTTGGACTGATATAAGTGAAAAATTACGGTGTATGCTTGTGCAAGTATACTATTACAGCTCGAATCAATAAGTAAGATCAGAGACACTGAATGGAACATTGGAAACAACACCACAAAATCGTAATATTCATGACACACATGGTAGGCGCACCGCCACACAAATATCATCAATAACAATGCCCAAAGCCATCACGAATCATCCCAAACATAGCCCCCTGTCTCGCCGCGTGCGCAACAATAAAGTAAATGTCTGCCTTGTCTCGCCACACACGCATAACAATTATCCCACCTTGTCTCGTCACATGTGCAAACCCAACTTATATAGCTCGCCTTATCATGCCACATGTGCAAATATTAATAATAACAATAGCACAGACAACTGAAACATACCAAACCAACTCGAATTGACCTCAAATTGTAAATACAAGTCATAAATAACACAACGGACATATTCCAACTTTCGAAATCGAAATCCGACCCTGATATTAATAAAGTCAACTCCCGGTTAAACTTCTCAACCTTCTAAACCATTAACTTTCGAACTTTCACCAATTCATGTCGAACGACCTACAGACCTCCAAATCAATATCCGGACACACTCTTAAGTCCAAAATCACCATATAGAGCTATCGGAACTGTCAAAACCCCATTCCGGAGTCGTCTACACAAAAGTCAAACTCCGGTCAACTCTTTATACTTAAGCTTCCAACTTTGGGACTAAGTGTCCCATTTCACTCCAAAACGTACCCGAAACTAAAACCAAATACCCCGGCAAGTTCCATAACCATAATATAACATAAAGGAGGCAATTAATAGGGGAATGTGGATAAAATACTCAAAATGGTCAGGTCGTTACCTCCTCCCCCTCTTAAAACAAACGTTCGTCCTCGAATGAGTATAGAGACATACCTGAAATGGTGAAAAGATGAGGATAATGGCTATGCATATCATTCTCGATCTCCCAAGTTGCCTCCTCGACTGGTTGACCCCTCCATTGAAACTTCAATGAAGCAATACTCTTTGACCTCAACTTTTGGACCTGCCTATCCAAGATGACCACCGGCTCCTCAACATAAGAAAAATCTTTGTCCAATTAGATTGAGCTAAAATATAGCACATGGGACGGATCATCGTGATACTTTTGGAGCATAGAAACATGGAATACCAGATGAGCTGCAGCTAGACTAGGTGGAAAGGCAAGCTTGTAGGACACCTCACCAATCCTTTCAAGAATCTCAAAAGGTCTGATATACCTAGGGTTTAACTTGCCCTTCTTTCCGAACCTCATAACACCCTTCATGGGCAAAACCCAGAGCAACACCCACTATCCAACCATGAATGCAACATCACGAACCTTCTGATCCGCATAACTCTTCTGTCTAGATTGGGTTGTACGAAGCCGATCCTGGATTAACTTGACCTTCTCCAAGGCATCTCGAACCAAATCCGTGCCTAATAACTCAGCCTCTCTCAGCTCAAACCAACCACCTGGGGAGCGACACCGTCTCCCATATAGGGCCTCAAACGGAGCCATCTGAATACTCGATTGGTAGTTGTTTTTGTAGGCAAACTCCGCAAGCGGCAAGACCTGATCCCAAGAACCCCCAAACTCCATAACACAGGCACGAAGAATGTCCTCCAATATTTGGATGGTGCACTCGGATTGTCCGTATGTCTAGGGATGGAATGTTATGCTCAACTCAACCTGTGTGTCTAACTCACATTGTACGGCAGTTTAGAATCACGATGTAAACTACATGCCCCGGTCAGAAATGATGGATACCGGAAAGCCATGAAGTCGGACAATCTCACGAATATAGACCTGAGACAGGTGCTCTGAAGAGTAGGTAGTCACCACCGGAATGAAATGAACCAACTTGGTCAACCTTTCCACAATCACCCATACCGCGTCAAACTTCTTCTGAGTCTGTGGGAGCCCAACAATGAAATCCATGGTGACTCGCTTCCATTTCCACTCAAGAATCGCAAATCTCTGAAGTAACCCACCTGGCCTCTGATCTCATACTTCACCTGCTGATAATTTAGGCATCGAGATACATACTCCACTATGTCCTACTTCACTCTCCTCCACCAATAGTGCTGGTTCAAATCCTGGTACATCTCAGCGGCACCTAGATGAATGGAGTACCGCGAATTGTGGGCCTCCTGAAGAATCAACTCACGTAACTCATCCACGTTGGGCACACATAATCGGCCCTAAATCTGCAAAACATTATCATCTCTGATGCGATCATATTGAGAAGACCAAGAAACCACGCAAGACAGAACTCGACTCGGTTCTAAAACATTCAATTTAACAAACTGGTTGGCCAAGGCCTGAACATCCAATGCTAGTGGACTCTTTGATGCCGGTAGATATGCTAAAGTGCCCAAACACTCCGCCTTTCGACTCAAGGAATCGGCCACCACATTGCCCTTCCCGAGATGATATAGAATGGTAATATCATAGTCTTTAAGCAACTTTAACTATCTACGCTGCCGCAAGTTAAGATCATTCTGTTTGAACAGATGTTGTAGATTCCGGTGGTCGGTATAGACCTCACAAGGAACACCGTACAAATAGTGCCGCCAAATCTTCAAGGCATGAACAATCGCTGCTAATTCCAAGTCGTGAATCGGATAATTCTTCTCATGAACCTTTGTATGTCTAAACGCATAGGCTATCACCATATCATCTTGCATCAGCACCGTGCCAAGGCCAATAAGTGACGCATTACAATACACGGTGTAAGACCCCGAACCCATAGGCAACACCAACACTGGGGCAGTAGTCAAAGCAATCTTGAGCTTTTCAAAGATCTCCTCACACTCCTCGGTTCATCTGAACGGAGCACCCTTCTGGGTCAATCTGGTCATAGGTGTAGTAATAGATTAGAAACCTTCTATGAAACGATGATAATGGCCAAACCAAGAAAACTCCGACTCTCAGTGGCTGAAGACGCTCTGGGCCAACACTGCATCGCTTCAATCTTCTTTGGATCTACCTTGATCCCCTCACTCGACACTAAATGACCCAAAAACACCACTGAATCAAGCCAGAATTCACATTTTGAAAATTTTGCATACAACCTTTTTTTCTCTCAAGGTTTAGAGCACAATCCTCAAATGATGCTCATGATCCTACCAGTTACGGGAGTACACCAAAATGTCGTCAATAAACACAATGATGAATAAATCAAGATAGGTCTGGAATACACAGTTCATCAGGTGTATGAATGATGCTAGGACATTGGTCAACCTAGATGACATCACAAGGAACTTGTAGTGACCATATCGAGTCCTAAAGGTAGTCTTCGGAATATTCGGATACTGAATCTTCAGCTGATGATACCCTAACCGCAAATCGATCTTTAAAAATACTCTACCACCATGTAACTGATCAACCAGGTCATTAATTCTTGGCAATGGATACTTGTTCTTCACTGTAACCTTGTTCAACTGCCGATAGTCAATACACATGCGCATAGAACCATCCTTTTTCTTCACAAATAGAACCGGAGCACCCCAATGTGACACACTAGGCCGAATGAACCCCTTATCAAGCAACTCTTGCAACTGCTCCTATAACTCCTTCAACTTCGCTGGGGTCACATGATACGGTAGATTAGAAATGGGCTAAGTGCCCGGCAATAATGCAATACAAAATCATTGTTTATATCGGGCGGCATGCTCGGATGATCTGTCAGAAATACATCTGGATAGTCTCTAACTATCGGAAATAACTCAACGGTAGGAGTATCAACACTGACAGCTCTCACAAAGGCTAGATATGCCTCACACCCCTTCCCAACTATCCGTTGTGCCTCAAGTAAGGACACAAGCCTGCTAGGAACATAATCCAAAGTACCCATTCACTCCAACCGCGGTAAACCTGGCATAGCCAACATCACCGTCTTGGCATGATAATGAATAATAGCATGATAGGGAGACAACTAGTCCATGCCCAAAATAACATAAAAGTCTACCATATTGAGAAACAATAGGTCAACTCTTGTCTCAAAACCACCAATAACAACTAAACACGATCGATACACACGGTCAACAATAATAGAATCTCCCATATGCATGGATACATAAACAGGAGAATTCAAAGAATCACGAGATATACCCAAATACGGAGCAAAGTAAGATGATACATATGAATAAGTGGATCCCGGATCAAATAGGACTGATGTATCTCTATGACAAACCAGAACAACACTTGTGATAACTGCGTCTGATGTAACTGCCTCAGTCCTATCGGAAAAAGCATAACATCTGGCCTGGCCTCCCCCTCTAGGGCAACCCCTACCTGTCCTCCCCTACCCCTAGCTAGCTGTGTGGGTGGAGTGGCAACTGGGGCAGCAACCACGGCCTGAGAAGTCTGGGGACCCTGTGGAATACGTGGATCCAGAGTAGTCGGTGGAGGTGAACCCCTCCTAAGTCTGGGGCAGTCCCTCACCATATGACAAGTATCACCACACTCAAAGAAAGCTCTTGGTGGCGTGGATGCTGGGACTGGCTCGGGCCTGGTCGGCTGGACTGACCGCTGAAGGTACCCCGTGCAGGAGGTGCACTAGAAAGTGGTTGAGCAAAGTGGGCAACTTAAGACCTCGGAATACCCGGAGCACCAGTAAAAGCTGGAAGTGCTGAATGAACTGGACGACTCACATAGCCTCTACCATGACAGGCTGTAGCTGCAATGTGACCACTAATATATCCTCATGTACCTCGAAGCCTCTTGGCCTCCTTGTCCTCTCACGGCCTCACATACCCTCCAACCTCCGTGCGATCTCTACCACCTGCAGGTATGGGGTATCTGTCTCCAACTCTCTAGCCATGATGAATCTAATACCATAGTTGAGCCCCTCGATGAATCATCGTACTCGCTCTCTAACTGTAGAGACTAAGACAGGTGCGTGTCTGGACAAATCACTGAATCGAATAGCATACTCCGACACTATCATAGTACTATGGCGCAGCTGCTCAAAATCTGCACGCCATGCATCTCGAAGGGACTGAGGAACAAACTCTCTCAAGAATAACTCTGAAAACCGAGTCCATGTAAGTGAAGCTTCCTCGGCTAGGCTACCCTCCTCGTACACTCACCACCACTGATATGCCGCTCTGGACAACTGGAAAGTAGTGAAGGCAACCCCGCTCATCTCCACAATTCCCATGGTACAAAGAATACAGTGGCACTCCTCAAGAAAACCGTGTGCATCCTTTTGAAGCTAAACCGCTGAAGGTAGGAGGGTGATATTTCTTCAACCTCTCGAGCCAAAGCTGCTTCTCCTCAGATGTTGTTGTCGTAAGTGCGGGCTGAACTGGAGCACCAGGTTGTACCAGTATAATCTGTGGGACCTGATCGACATGGACCCACTGCTCTAGGGTACGGGCCGCGGGAGTCTGTGCTCCTCCCCCAGCCTGAGATATGGCTGGTGCGAGTGGGATCAACCCCACCTGAGATAGAGTACCGAACATGCTCAAGACCTGTGCGAGGGTCTCATGAAGTTCATGGGTGGCAACATGCGCCTAAGGCTCCTGCCCCCCAACTGGAGCTACCGGTGGCTCTTCTATCGTATCTCGAGCGGGTGCTCTGGCTGCACTACGTGCCCCTCCTCGGCCTCTACCCCAGCCTCTCATATCTCTAGCAAGGGGCACGGGTGTCTGATCGTTGGATCTAGCGGTGCGTGTCCTCACCATCTATGAGAGAATAGAAAGACAAAGATTCAGAATTTCAAGGTCAACAAATTCGCACGATAAGGAATCAAAGAAGTGAAGTTTCCTAACAATTCTATAGCCTCTCGAAGATAAGTACAGACGTTTCTGTACCGATCCGCGAGACTCTACTACACTGATTATGCCTCGTAACGCCTATGAACCTAAAGTTCCGATACCAACTTGTCACGGCCCCAATTTCCCTCTGTAGGATGTCGTGATAGTACCTAGTCTCTAAGACTAGTTAAGCCTAGCATACATGAAGAATTTAACTAAAATTGTAATAAAACATTCAATTTAAATAATAGCTATCATAAAAAGGACTCCGCAACATAACTGAACATAACATCAAAATCTGGTGATACCGAGTCACAAGATCTACACGAGTATACTGAACATCCCTATCCAACAGTATCTATAAAAAGGAGAATGAAATAGAACTAGATAGAGGGTGACTTTAGGCCTACGGACGCCGGTAGGTGTACCTTGAAGTCTCCGATCCAAGCTCGACTCATTGATGCCTAGGCTGGTATGAAGTACCTGGATCTACACAAAAAGTTATGCAGAAGCGTAGTGTGAGTAAACCACAATGGTACCTAATAAGTATCAATACTAACCTCGGTAGAGTAGTGACGAGGTCAGGTCAAGACACCTATTAGAATAAATAAAGAACTGAGCAGGTATAGTATAGTATGATAATGAAATAAGGGAAATGATACAAGGAAGAAATATAACAAGAATAACTACACTGAGACTAAGGCAATTATGACATCACGGAAGAAACACATAATAAGAGTGCCATGGAAATGATGCAAACAAAACACAAGTGATGTAATTGAAAGGTATCAACAAGAATCACTATCGAGGTATCGCCTCGTAGTCTTATTTCACAATTCAATCTTTCCTTATACCGCCGCGCGAGACTTACATTTGAAATAGATTTTGGAAATAGTTTTTTCTGAAATAGCTACACACACTTTAGCCCACCTTATGACATCGTGTAGCTTCACGTAGTTCCCCTACAAGAAATACGCACATAAGTCTCACCGTATGTTGCCGCATGCACATTAACCCCAAGTCTTATATCGCCGTATGCGCATCAATATCACATCATAATAACAACTTGCACCACAAATGCCCATATATCACAACTTGCCAACAATCAACAATATCAATGTTTCAACAATAATAGCCCATGCTCAACAAGGAAAATGTTTCAACAACAGCAATTTTGCCTCAATGTGATAACGGCTTTCAGTACTTCAATACCGATAACTCAACAATGAGAGATAATGTATAACCACGACATTAAATAAGAATAACTCGCAATGAAAGGGATAACATGTAACAATAACTTCAAATAATGGAAATCAACAAGGAAAGAGATAATATGAACTATAACTTCAGGTATGATAATCAATAATGAAAGAGATAACATGGACGATAATTTCAAATAATGATAATCAGCAATGAAAGTGGTAACATGTAAGAATAATAGAGGCAACAAGTCCAACTAAAGCATGAGAGCAATTTATCACTAAGAATTTAGAACAAGTGTTAACAAAATCATTTAAGGCATGAGAGGATAGACTAACACTAGTAAAAATAGATTGACTATGAGAATTTTGAACATGATACTACAATTCAAATAAAGCATGGAAAGAGACTAAGTAGCCTAAACTGGTCAAATATCATGTACAACCCATGTACCCACTCGTCACCTTGTGTACACGGCTTTCACATAACACAAATAAATCAATTCAATACCAATCCTACACGGTAGTTCCCCCATACAAAGTAAGGTAAGACACTTACCTCAAACCACGCTAACTCAATCCACTAGTAAGCCTTTTCTGCGATTATCCAACTCCGAACGACTCGAATCTAGCCAAAATAACTTGATACCATATATACAAACCATAGGAAACTATTCTGAATAATAAAGCTGCAATATTTAAAGAAACTTAAAAAGTCAACTCAAAAAGTCAACCTCGAGCTCGTATCTCGGAACCCAACCAAACTTACAAAATTCGAACACCCATTCGATAACAAGTCCAACCATGCTAAAATTGTTCAAATCCGACCTCAAATCGCCTTCCAAATCCTCAAAATATAGTTTAGGGAATTTTCACAATTATTTCCAATTTTTCTAACCCAAAACACTAATTAAATATTAAAAACAATGATGGGTTCATGTGAAATAATCAAATCCGAGTTAGAATCACTTGCCCCAATCAATTCTTTGAAAATCCCTCTTAAAATTGCCACAAACCGAGCTCTCTAAGTCCAAAAGGTAAAGAATGAAATAAAACCCTCGTTTTTTAAATTTAACACTGTTGCACCAGTTATCCTCTTTCGCGATCGCGGACAAACACTTGCAATCGCGGAGAACAATTCTTCCCGGCTCATAAAACCTTCTTCGCGATCGCGTGAAGCCAGTCGCGAATGCGATGACCAGCTTTCTCAACTTATGCGATCACGCCCCAGGCCATGCGAACGCGAAGAACAACGCGTGTCTTAGCCCCAGCCTCCCCTTCCTTATACGCTAACGTGATCTACCTCACGCGTTCGCGATGCCCAAGTTTATCAACCTACATGATCGCGCCCCTTACTTCGCAAATGCGAAGAGAAAACTCCCAGTAGTCCTTAAGGACTCTACGCTATCGCAGGAGAACCTCCACGAATGTGTAGAAGGAAACCTGAACAGAAAAACCAGCAGTCCTATTTCAAGAGCAAATGGTCCAAACTCAATCCGAAACATGCCTGGGGCCCCTGGGACCCCGTCTGAACATACCAACAAGTCCTAAAACATGATACAAACTCGCTCAAAGCCTGAAATCACATCAAACAATACTAAAACCATGAATCGCACATCGATTCAAGCCTAATGAACTTATGAACTTCTAACTTCTAAAACCAATGCTGAAACATACCAAACCAACTCCAATTGACCTCAAATTTTGCACACAAGTCATAAATGACACAACTGACCTATTCCAACTTTTGGAATCAGAATCCGATCACGATATCAATAAAGTCAACTCCGGATCAAAATTCTCAATCTTCCAGACCTTCAACTTTCTAACTTTCGCCAATTCATGTCCAAACGACCTACGGACCTCCAAATCAATATTCGAACAATGCTACTAAGTCCAAAATCACCATACGGAGCTAGTGGAACCCTTAAAACTCCATTCCGAAGTCGTCTACACAAAAATCAAACTCCGGTCAACTCTTTCAACTTAAGCTTCCAACTTTGGGACTAAGTGTCTCATTTCACTCTAAAACTCACCCGAAACCAAAACCATACACCTCGGCAAGTCCCATAACTACAATATAATATAGAGGAGGAAATAAATAGGAGAATTGAGCTAAAATACTCAAAGCGACAGGACGGGTCGTTATAATTTCAAATTTATTTGATCTTAATTATTAGTCATTAATATCTAATTTCTTTATTTATTTATTTTTAAGATTTTTCCATCACCTATCACGGAGACGACAGTGTGTGATACTCGATTGCCGGAGACGCGGGATCTTATTCAGGAGCCAGCTGAGACACTGGTTTGACTATATATTTTTTTAAGCTATTATGTTACTATTCTATATATCATATACTAAAATCTTCTAATATTTTGTAGCTTATCGCTGACCCATCGGATGCCTCTACTGATCCTGCTAGCCTTCCAGATGATCATGCTGTAGCGCATCCTTAAATAAAGAGGCTACGGGATGAGGATAATCTGGATAGCGTAGCTGATCGGGATGGTATGCACCTCAGGCCAGCCAATGCACTAGAGCATGCAGGCTGTGGGACACATTGATATTTAGTTTGATTTGTATATATGAATTAAACATTTTTTTAATATTATTGAACTTTTTACATTATAAGCTTTGTGTTTTCAGTTTTAATCTTATTGATTAGGTTAATACTAGAACATAAAAAATACGTCAGAATAACATACATTAAAATATGATATAAAAACACATAATACATGAAATCTGAAACATAAAATAAATACTACACTTAAAACAGCCATTTGTTCGTTTAGTCACTATCACCCATTATTCTCTGCTTCAACCACAGAAATATTTCTTACAACCGATTATTTTCTTCTTTTGCCTCTTTCAGTTGCTCATTCACTGCCGTAAGTTGTTCTTTGAGTTACTAGATTTGTATTTTGTACTCCCCGGTACGATTTTAAAAGTTTAGCAAACATGATTTGTAGTATTCCTGGTTAATAAGTTTGTCATACCATTCTTCAAAATCATATTGATTTTCGTCCTACAAATGATGATGATAAAAAAAACAAATATTAATGAAGATGTTATAAATAATCTATTAACCAGCATAAATTTCAATATTAATAACTCACAACTTATTTACATATCCAATGTCTGCGCCCTAGATTGCAAGTTGACCAACATGGATTAAAAATCACATGTTTCCCGCAGTAACACCTAGGCACCTCATCGTGTCCAGACATATCTTATTGATTGAACTTGAAAATTTATGGAAAATAGTATTCTTTGTTTGGTTAAGTTGTGATGATCCGAAATGAATAATGTAAATATGTGGGGTTTTATAGGTTAGAATGAGTGATTTTAGGTTGCATAACGCATATTGTTCATGATCCATGTTTCACTAATGAATGGAATAATTATGGTACAAGTGCATACAGGCTTTTTTCAGTTGGACAAGACAAGACGCGCATTAAATTTATACTATTTTCTAAACTGGTGTATAATGCAAATTGTTCATGTGCTATGTTTCACCTACAATGGTGTCACGGCCCAAAATCGGGGAGCGCGACCAGCGCTCAACCGAGTGAACTCGGTCAAGAAAGCATGTTAGATACTTTCTACCCAAACTCACTTATGAATAAAGATAATACATATTTTCGTTAATTAGACCATAAAGAGATCATGTATACAATACCAAATTATTACCACTAGTTACTTCATTTTAAAGTCTCAAATTTCACACACATTTTTCATGGTCTAGAATGGAACAAGTAATTTAAACACAACATAACATTGTTTGACTTTCCCAGCACCAATATACAACCAACACTATATCTACGGAGCCTCTAATAAGTACATAAGAGTATTATGATAATGCCGGCAACAAGGCTCCGGCTATACCTCAAACACAATACACAAGGAACAAAAGATACATGATCACAAAATTAAGTGGGGCTCACCAAGTCAGTTGGGAAGAGGGTGTACCGCTATCACTGATCAATGTCTCCTGTTGTGGAACCACCTGCATCCATTGAAGATGCAGCGCCACCGGCAAAAGAGACATTAGTACATATGGAATAGTACTAGTATGAATGACAAAACACCCTCTCAATAGAATGATAAATAATACAAGTAAGAATAATCATAATATCAGTGGAAGCCACAACAACATCAAACCTCAAATTAGGATCAAGATAATGTTCAAATAAATTTCTATATCTTAAGTTGGGAAATTTATGGTACCAAAATTCCACCTTTCGCAATACCGATGATCACAATATCAATACCAACGTACTTTTAGCATGAAGTCTGATCCCGACCCGATCGGCTAGGTCATCTCATTTGAGACATCAACCACAATCACAATTTCAATTATAATTTCCAGCACAATCACCACCATGTGTGTGGCATGGCGTCTGATCACGACCCGATCGTCTAGGCCGTCTCATTCGAGACATCATCCTTTTATACTATGACGACCCAGCCGGTCGTCTTGAGAGTTATAGCCCTGATCCCTTATTAACTGCTTCTCCCATATCTATTTCTGCTATTGTGCATTGCCAGGAGGTTTCATTTTGGTTTTTGGAAGTGTTTGGGATACTTAGTCCCTAAATGGAGGTTTAAGCCTTGGGATGAGCACCGTAGTCAGAACTATGTGAAGATGACTCCGAAATGGAATTCCGTCAATTCTGTTAGCTTCGTTGTGTGATTTTGGGCTTAGGCGCATGTCTGGATGGTATTTTGGAGGTCCGTAGCTCATTTAGGCTTGAAATGGCGAAAGTCAAATTTTTGGAAGTTTTGGCCCGGTAGTGGAATTTTGAGATTGAGCCCGGAACGGAATTCCGGAAATTGGAGTAGGTTCGTGGTGTCATTTTTTATTTGTGTGTAAAATTTGAAGTCATTCGGATGAGGTTTGCTATGTTTCAACATCGTTTGTAGAATTTGGAAATTTCAAAGTTCTTTAGGCTTGAATCCGTGCATAATTCATGTTTTTGATGTCGTTCGATGTGGTTTGAAGGCTTGACTAAGTTTGTATGGTGTTTTAGGATTTGTTTGTATGCTTGGTTGAGGTCTCGGGGGCCTCGGGTGTGTTTCGAATGCTCAACGGATGAAATTTGGACTTAGGAAAGTTGTTGAGTTCTACTGGTTCTGGTGTGTCGCACCTGCGGAGGGGAGACTGCAGGTGCAGACTCGTACGTGCGGAAGACCAGGTGCAGATGCAAAAGTTGGAGGATTGACCAGGGTTCGCAGGTGCGAGGAAGTTCCGCATCTACGATGCCCGCAGATGCGCCCAAGGATTCGCAGGCGCGGAGGATGACCGCAGAAGCGAACAGTGTTCAGCAGGCGCACACGCGTAGGTGCGGCCCCCATTGCCACAGATGCGGACCTAGCCCTTTTAAGTTATTCCGCACCTGCGAGGGATTTTCTGCAGATGCGGCATTGCAGCTGCAACCCAAGGCCTGCAGGTGCGAAGATCGTTAGGCAAAAAGGGGCAGAATCGAGGGTTGAGGTTCATATTCACAAATTTGATTTTTGAGCTCGGGAGAAGGCGATTTCTTGAGGGATTTTTAGATAAACAATTTGGGTAACAATTCCTAACTTATTTTTGGTTGTATTTCATTAATCTATTGTTGTTTTCTTCATTTAATTAAGGATTTTGAGTGAGAAAGTTAGGAAAATGGGGGCAAAGTTCCCCAACCGAATTTTTGGGTTTTGAGTGGGATTTAGACATTGGATTTGGATAATTTTAGTACGAGTGATCTCGTGAGTGAATGGGTGTTCATATTTGGTAATATTTACCCGATTCCAAGACATGGGCCCGGGGATACGTTTTGGGCATTTTTCTAATTTCTTACCTTAGCTTTGATTTCGTTAGCTAGATTAGATTCTTGTAGCTATAGTTATGTTATGTAATTGGTTTTGGCTAGATTTGAGGCATTCGGAGTTGAATATTCGTGGAAAGAGCATTGTGACTGATTGATTTGAGCTTGGTTCGAGGTAAGTGGCTTACCTAACCTTGTGTAGGGGAACTCCCCTTAGGATTTGGTACTGTTTAATATGTGAGCACCGTGTACGTGAGGTGACGAGTACGTACACGGGCTATTTATTGTAAAACTTCATTTTTTTCGAAGTCATAACTTGTTTTCTCCTTATTGAAACACACTAGCATATGTAACTATCCTGTTTAGACTAGAATAGCATGCCTACTTGTTTAACTGCCTATTTGGACTCTGTGCAGCATGTTTAGTGAAATTACCTGTTTTCCTTGACTTGAACTTAGACTAAACTGTAGGATTTCCTGATGTAATTGTTATTTCGATTGGTTGCGCTGCATATTTACTTTGGAACTACGGAACGATATTCTGGGAGATCTCCTTGTACTGCATATTTACTTTGGGACTACGGAACGGTATTCCAGGAGATCCCCCTGTTTTGCATATTTATTTTGGGACTACGGAATGGTATTCCAGGAGATTCCCCTGCACATTTACGTTTGGGACTACGAGATGGTATATCAGGAGATCCCTGTTGTTATCACAGTGTTCTGAGTTGTTGTCTTTTATTTGATTATGTTCCTGCTAGCTTTCCGTATTAATTTTACTACGATATTTCATTCTGCCTTATTTCATTATATTTATACCAGTAGGGACCTGACTTGATCTCGTCACTACTCGACCGAGGTTAGGTTTGGCACTTACTGGGTACCGTTGTGGTATACTCACACCCTTTTCTGCACATATTTTTTCATATGCAGATCCAGGTTCATCTTACCAACCTCATCACTAGTTGCACTCGTTGCTGCTTATTGGAGACTTCAAGGTACATCTACTCGTGCCCGCAAATCCTCGGAGCCCCCCTCTATCCCCTTATGTTCATTTTTCCTTCTTTCTGTAGAACTGATGTATAGAACGGTTAAGACTTCTTAGTACCTTATGACTTATGGTATTTCGGGTTTTGGAAATTATTTTGTACATTTTTCAGAGGTGTTAATTGTATATGCCGAGTGGCATTCAGTTTCTTATTAGATAATTGTGACTGTTAGTAGTTAATGTTCGTGTTTTTGTTTCATTTCTGTAAAGTGTTAGGCTTACCTAGTCGTAGAGACTAGGTGCCGTCACGATGGTTCACGGAGGGAGAAATTGGGTCGTGACAAGTTGGTATCAGAGCCCTAGGTTCATAGGAGTCGTGAGTCACAGGCCGGTTTATTAGAGTCTCGCAGATCGGTACAGAAATATCTATACTTATCTTCGGGAGGCTATTGAACTGTTAGGAACAAACATACTTCCTTTGAATCCTTGTCGTGCGAGTTATTGGCATCAAATTCTAAAAATTCTCTATTCTATTTTTTCTCGCAGATGGTGAGGACCCGTACTGAAGGATCTGACGACCAGACACATGCGCCCCCTGCTAGAGCCGCCAGAGGCCGGGGTCGGGGTAGAGTACGGCCACGCGGTATAGCCAGAGCACCCACGCGAGCTGCGACAGAGGAGCCCCCAACAGTTCTAGCTGGAGGGCAGGCACCGGAAGTCCCTATTGCTGCACCAGCCCTCCAGGAGACACTAGCCCAGTTGATGAGCATGTTCAGCACCTTAGCTCAGCTTGGATTGATCCCATTAGCTCCCGCCACATCTCAGGCCGGGGGAGGGGCACAGACTCTCGCAGCCCACACTCCTGAGAAGAGGGTCCAATTTGATCAGGCCCCAGAGTTCATTCTTATGCCGCCGGTAGCCCCGGTTCAGCATGAGACTAGGACAACCGCTTCTGAGGCGGAGCAGCTCAGACTTGAGAGGTACCAGAAGTATCACCCACCTAATTTCAGTGGATTGGCTACAGATGATGCTCAGGGTTTTTTGGAGGAGTGTCATCGTATTCTCCATACTATGAGCGTAGCAAAGACGAGTGGGGTTTCTTTTACCACTTTCCAGCTTAGAGGAGCAACCTATTAGTGGTGGCATGCTTATGAGTTGAGTAGTCCAGATGAGGCTGTTTCACTTGCATGGACTTAGTTCTCGGACATGTTTTTGAGAGAGTATGTCCCTTAGAGCCTCAGGGACTCATGGCGCGCAGAGTTTGAGCAGATGCGCCAGAGTGCTATGACTGTGTCAGAGTATGCAGTTTGCTTCAGTGATTTGGCCCAACATGCATCGCCCTTGGTTTCCACAGTTCGAGAGAGGGTTCGATGATTTATTGAGGGACTCCACCCCAGTATCAGTATTAGTATTGTCAGGGAGCTGGAGATGGATATTCCTTACCAGCAGGTTGTGAGTATTGCTAGGAGATTGGAGAGCATGCTTGCCTGGGACCGAGAGGAGAGAGAGGCCAAGAGGTCTCGAGAGACTAGTTCTTATTCTGGAGCTCGTGCCCCAGCAGCCCTCCATGGTAGAGGTTATGTAGGTCGCCCCGTTCATTCAGCTCTTCCAGTCGCCAGTGGTGTTCCAGCCCCTTCTAGGCCCTAGGAGCCTTATTTTGCACTGCCAGTATCTAGTGTGCCTCCTGCTCAGGGTACTTTTAGCGGCCAGTCCAGCAGACCTGGCCTGAGTCAGTCACAGCAGCCATGCCCTCCGAGGGGTTGTTTTCAGTGTGGCGACACCCGCTATATGGTGAGGGATTTCCCCAAACTTAGGAGGGTTGCACCTTCACAGACTTCTCAGCCACCACGTGCTCCACCAGGTCTCAGGCCATGATTCCAGCACTAGCTACCGCCCCACCTGCTCAGCCAGCTCAAGGTGGAAGACGGGGAGGTCGAGGTCGCCCTAGAGGGGGAGGCCAGTCCAAGTATTATGCTCTTCAGGCTCGTACAGAGGCAGTTGCTTCCGACTCTATCATTACAAGTATTGTTCCAGTCTGTCATAGAAATGCATCGGTATTATTTGACCCAGACTCTACGTATTCATATGTGTCCTCTTATTTTGCCCCACATTTAGGCGTATCTAGGGATCTTTTGAGTTCCTATATTTATGTGTCCAATCCTGTGAGAGATTCTCTTGCTGTGAATCACGTGTATCGGTCTTGTTTGATAGCTCTTAATGGTTTTAAGACCAGAGCCGACTTATTATTACTTAGCATGGTAGAATTTGATGTTATCTTGGGACTGGACTGGTTGTCGCCCCATTATGCTATTCTTGATTATCACGCTAAGACTGTGATGCTGGCTATGCCAGTCTTACCGCGATTAGAGTGGAGGGGTACCTTAGAGTATACTCCCAGCCTAGTTATTTTATTTCTTAAAGCTCAATGAATGATTGAGAAGGGGTGTGACGCGTATCTAGCTTATGTGAGAGGTGTCAGTATTGATACCCCTACAATCGAGTCAGTTCTAGTAGTGAGGGACTATCCATATGTGTTCCCAGCTGATCTTCCGGGCATGCCGCCCGACAAAGATATTGATTTCGGCATTGATTTGTTTCTGGGCACTCAACCCATCTCTATTCCTCCATACCGTATGGATCCTCCTAAGTTGAAGGAGTAGTTGCAGGAGTTGCTTGATAAGGGCTTCATTCGGCTCAGTGTGTCACCTTGGAGTGCTCCTGTCTTGTTTGTGAAGAAAAAAGATGGTTCTATGCATATGTGTATTGATTATCGCCAGTTGAACAAAGTCACAGTGAAGAACGGGTATCCTTTGCCTCATATTGATGGCCTATTTGATCAGCTACAGGATGCCAAAGTATTTTCTAAGATTGACTTGCATTCAGGTTATCATCAGTTGAAGATTCGGGAGCCAGATATCCCGAAGACTGCTTTCAGGACCAGATATGGTCACTATAAGTTTCTTGTTATGTCTTTTGGGCTGACCAATGGCCCAGCAGCTTTTATGCATTTGATGCACATTGTGTTCTGGTCCTATATTGATTCTTTCATCATCGTATTCATTGATGACATTCTAGTGTATTCCCAGACTCGGGAGGATCATGAGCAGCACCTGAGGACTGTGCTTCACACTTTGAGGGAAAAGAAGTTGTATGCAAAATTTTCTACGTGTGAGTTCTGGCTTGATTCAATGGAATTCTTGGGCCACGTAGTATCTAGTGATGGGATCAAGGTAGATCCAAATAAGGTGGAGGCGGTGCAGAGTTGGCCTAGACCATCATCAGCTACAGAGATCCACAGTTTCCTTGGTTTGGCAGGATATTACCGTCGCTTTGTAGAAGGATTTTCCTCTATTGCAGGACCTATGACCAGGCTGACCCAGAAGGGTCCTTCGTTCTGGTGGACGGAAGAGTGTGAGAGAGCTTTTAGATGCTCAAGACAGCTTTGACTACAGCCCAGTATTGGTATTGCCTTCAGGGTCGGGGTCTTATACAGTTTATTGTGATGCGTCGCGAGTTGGCCTCGGTGCGGTATTGATGCAGGACCGTAGGGTGATTGCCTAAGCGTCCAGACAGCTGAAGGTGCATGAAAAGAACTATCCTATCCATGACCTTGAGCTAGCAGCTATTGTTCATGCTTTGAAGATTTGGAGGCACTATTTGTACGGTGTTCCTTGTGAGATCTAAACTGATCACCGGAGTTTGCAGCATCTGTTCAAGCAAAAAGATCTTAATTTGCGTCAGAGGAGGTGGTTAGAGCTGCCCAAGGATTATGACATCACCATTTTGTACCACTCGGGGAAGGCCAATGTGGTGGTCGATGCTTTGAGTCGCCGGGTAGAGGGTTTGGGGAGTTTAGCATATCTACCAGCAGTAGAGAGGCATATGGCATTGGATGTTCAGGCCTTAGCCATCCAGTTTGTGAGATTCGATATTTCTGAGCCAAGTTGAGTATTGGCTTGTGTGGCCTCTCAATATTCTCTTTATGATCGTATCAGGGAGCGTCAGTATGATGACCCCCATCTGCTTGTCCTTAAGGACACGGTCCAGCACGGTGATGCTAAGGAGGTCACTATTGGGGAGGATGGTGCATTGAGGATGCAGGAAAGGTTATGTGTGCCCAATATGGACGGTTTGCGTGAGCTGTTTCTCCATGAGGCTCACAGCTCGCGGTACTCCATTCATCCGGATGCCGCGAAGATGTATAAGGACTTGAGGCAGTAGGTGAAGTATGAGCATCAGCGACCGGGTGGGTTGCTTCAAAAGATAGAGATTCTGGAGTGGAAATGGGAGCAGATCACTATGGACTTCGCGGTTGGACTCCCATGGACTCAGCAGAAGTTTGATGCAGTTTGGGTGATTGTGGATAGGCTGACCAAGTCAGCTCATTTCATTCCTGTGATGACTACCTATTCTTCTGAGCAGCTGGCTCTAGTTTATATCCGAGAGATTGTCAGACTTTATGGCGTGCCGGTATCTATCATCTCTGAACGAGGCACGCAGTTTACATCTCAGTTCTGGAGAGTCGTACAGCAGGAGTTGGGTACTCGGGTGGAGTTGAGCACATCATTCACCCTCAGACGGACGGGCAGTCCGAGCGCACTATTTATATTCTTGAGGATATGCTTCGTGCGTGTGTGATAGAGTTTGGAGGTTCTTGGGATCAGTTCTTGCCACTTGCGGAGTTTGCCTACAATAATAGTTATCAGTCCAGCATTCAGATGGCACCGTATAAGGCTCTGTATGGTAGGCGGTGTCGGTCCCCAGTGAATTGATTCGAGACGGGCAAGGCCAGATTATTGGGCACGGACTTGGTTTAGGATGCCTTGGAGAAGGTGAATGTGATTTAGTACAGACTTCACACAGCCCAGTCCAGACAGAAGAGCTATGCAGACCGAAAAGTTCTTGATGTTGCATTCATGGTTAGAGAGCGGGTCCTGCTTCGGGTTTCGCCTATGAAGGGTGGTATGAGGTTTGGAAAGAGGGGCAAGCTGAGCCCAAGTAGGGGAGGTTGCTTATGAGCTTGCCTTACCTCCTAGCCTAGCAGGAGTTCATCCAGTATTTCATATTTCGATGCTCCGCAGCTATCACGGTGATCCGTCTCATGTGTTGGATTTCAGCTCAGTCCAGTTGGACAAGGATCTATGCTAGGTTGAGGAGTCAATGGTTATTTTTGACAGACAGGTTCGGAAGCTAAGCTCAAAGAACATTGCATCAGTAAAGGTTCAGTGGCGGGGCCAGCCGGTCGAGGAGGCGACTTGGGAGACCAAGCAAGATATGCGCAGCCGTTATCCTTATCTTTTCACAGCTTCAGGTATGTCTCTATACTCGTTCGAGGAAAAACGATTGTTTTAAGAGGAGGAGGATGTGACGACCTGGCCGGTCGTCTTGAGAGTTATAGCCCTGATTCCCTATTAACTACTTCTCCCATATCTATTTATGCTATTGTGACTTGCCGGGAGGTTTTATTTTGGTTTTTGGAAGTGTTTGGGATACTTAGTCCTTAAATGGAGGTTTAAGCCTTAGGAGGGGCATTGTAGTCGGAACTGTGTGAAGACGACTCCGAAATGGAATTATGTCAATTTCGTTAGCTTCGTTGTGTGATTTTGGGCTTAGGGGCGTGTCTGTATGGTGTTTTGGAGGTCTGTAGCTAATTTAGGCTTGAAATGGCTAAAGTCAAATTTTTGGAAGTTTTGGCCCGGTAGTGGAATTTTGATATCGAGTCCGGAACGGAATTCCGGAAGTGGGAGTAGGTTCGTGGTGTCATTTTTGACTTGTGTGTAAAATTTGAAGTCATTCGGATGAGGTTTGCTATGTTTCGACATCGTTTTGTAGAATTTGAAAAATTCAAAGTTCTTTAGGCTTGAATACGTGCATAATTCATGTTTTTGATGTCGTTCGATGTGGTTTGAAGGCTCAACTAAGTTCGTATGGTGTTTTAGGATTGGTTTGTATGCTTGGTTGAGGTCCTGGGGGCCTCTGGTCTATTTCGAATGCTCAACGGGTGAATTTTGGACTTAGGAAAGTTGTTGAGTTCTACTGGTTCTAGTGTTTCGCACCTGCGGAGGGGAGATCGCAGGTGCGAACTCGCACATGCGGAAGACCATGCGCAGATGCGGAAGATGGAGGCTTTACCAGGGGTCGCAGGTGCGAGGAAGTTCCGCATCTGCGATGCCCGCAGATGCGCCCAAGGATTCACAGACGCGGAGGATGACTGTAGAAGCGAACAGTGTTCCGCAGGCGCGCACGCACAGGTGCGGCCCCCATTGCCGCAGATGCGTACCCAGCCCTCTTAAGTGATTCCGTACCTGCGAGGGAGTTTCCGCAGATGCAGCGTCATAGGTGCGACCCAAGGCCCGCATGTGTGAAGATCGCTGGGCAAAAAGGGTCAGAATCGAGGGTTGAGGTTCATACTCACAAATTTGATTTTTGAGCTCGGGAGAAGGCGATTTCTTGAGGGATTTTCAGAGAAAGCTTTGGGGTAACGATTCCTAACTTGTTTTTGGTTGTATTTCATTAATCTATTGTTATTTTCTTCATTTAATTAAGGATTTTGAGTGAGAAAGTTGGGAAAATAGGGGAAAGGTTCCCCAACCGAATTTCTGAGTTTTGAGTGGGATTTAGACATCGGACTTGGATAATTTAGGTACGAATGATCTCGTGAGTGAATCGGTGTTCATATTTGGTAACTTTTACCCGATTCCGAGACGTGGGCCCGGGGAGACTTTTTGGGCGTTTTTCTAATTTCTTGCCTTAGCTTTTATTTTGTTAGCTAGATTAGTTTCTTGTAGCTATATTTATGTTATGTAATTGGTTTTGGCTAGATTTGAGCCATTCGGAGTCGGATATTCGTGGAAAGAGCATTGTGACGGATTGATTTGAGCTTGGTTCGAGGTAAGTGGCTTGCCTAACCTTGTGTGGGGGAACTCCCCTTAGGATTTGGTACTGTTTAATATGTGAGCACCGTGTACGTGAGGTGACGAGTACGTACACGGGCTATTTGTTGTAAAACTTCATTTTTTACTAAGTCATAACTTGTTTTCTCCTTATTGAAACACACTAGCATATGTAACTATCTTGTTTAGACTAGAATAGCATGCCTACTTGTTTAACTGCCTATTTGGACTCTGTGTAGCATGTATAGTGAAATTACCTGTTTTCCTTGACTTGAACTTAGTCTAAACTGTAGGATTTCCTGCTATAATTGTTATTTCGGTTGGTTGCACTGCATATTTACTTTGGGACTACGGAACGATATTCCGGGAGATCCCCATGTACTGCATATTTACTTTGGGACTACGGAACAGTATTCCGGGAGATCCCCTTATTTTGCATATTTATTTTGGGACTTCTCTACCCCCAATGCCTTTTTATAAAAATGGGATCGGGTAAAATTTCCAAAACTTAAACTTGCCAAAATCGGGTCTGCGATCGCAGACCGTACCGAGAACCATTATGCGGCCCGCATATCGGTCGCATAATTGACGCTCCAAAACTGGGGGTCATCTGGTTGGGTCTGCGGTGATTATGCCACCCGCAGACCTGTTCTGCGATCGCATAATGCACCGTATAACTGGTCTGCGATCGCATAGTGTACGGGGCCTTACAAATGGATTCTTTACGGTACAAGTGCGTGCAGGCTTTTTTAGGATGACACATTAAATTTATATTATTTACTAAGCTACTGCATAACGCATATTGTTCATGCGTCATGGTTCACTTACAGTGGAATCTTTACGGTACTAGTACGTGAAGGCTTTTTTAGGTCGACAAGACAAGACACACATTAAATTTGTATTGTTTACTAAGCTACTGCATAACACATATTTTTCATACGACATGGTTCACTTACAGTGGAATCTTTATGGTACTAGTGCGTACAGACTTTTTTAGGTCGACAAGACAAGATAACGCATATTGCACATGCGTCATGTTGAACTACCTCCTATTTGGTTCTTCTTAAGTTTAACCAAATATTTAGTCATTAATTTAAACAACCCTTTCCAAAATTCCACTTACATTTAATAAGTGGTTTAAGAAGAGGCAAAGGAGTGAAGGTAGTTTAAAAGATCCACATGGAACACGTCAGAATAGGATCGATCCCTTCCATAAAAAAACATGTTAGGTTGCTATACTGATTTGGTAGATGACAAGTGGTATGGTGTTCTACATCCCTACCCAAAAGCTCATATATATATATATATATATAAGTCCATCAATATAAATATAGATCTCAAAATTGCAGGGCACATTATTGAGGGGGGAGCGTATTCTACAAAGCCTGAAGGTATGCGAATTTGGGGTGAAAACCTACAATGGATTCCCCTATACTCAAAAAGATGTGATTATGAAGTATTATGTCATTGGTATGGGCTAGTTATACCATAAGCATTGTCTACAACATTCTAAACTAACACATACAAAGATGAACCAGAAGTTATTTGGCATTTGATGAAGGAGATTTTAGAGATGGAAAAAGCACTAGCCGTTCATCATGCACTAGATGATCTTAACTACCTCCAAGGAACAAAGGATCAGCATTGGGTTTTATTAGAGAATGAAAAATTGCATAGAGATCTTGATTATCCTGTATTCCTAACAGTTGTGGAGTGGGAGGGACTACCAAAATTTTCACCGCAGACGTTGGATATGTGTTACGAACTAAAAACACGTGACCGGCATTCGGTACTCTACCCGACCCGAGTGAACCATCCCATAAATTAATACTCACCTATGTGCCTAACAGGAGGATGTGAAAGCCTCTTCAAGTATAAACATTTTAAGATATAAAACAAGACATGAATAATATCTTTAAGTAAATATTTTTCTTTGAAAGAAAATTTCATAAATATAAAAGAAAGTTTCATTCATGCGTGCCATATTAGTAACCATAGGATTACAACCCAAAATAAATACTACTATTGTCTATGGAATCTCTATGACACAGAATGAAATAGCCAACCAAGGCATAACCCGATGGCTCAAAGGATAATAATATAATAAAATTCTTCACGGGTACGAGTGCGGAGTCTCACCAAAAGCTTCAACGGAAAATGTAGAGCCGCCCTAACCACACGGTCCAAGCTGCTCAGGTCCAGTCCCTGAAAACAGAAATGGAAATGTGGCTGAAAGGCCTAAGCTCCACATGCCTAGTACGAATCATGAACCGCTCCCCAAAAGAAAATAGGACAAGACTTAAGAAGATATAAGATATGCAATAACAATTGATATAGAAAGAAGCCTTCATATCCATTAACAATTTAGAAAATAAAATAAAATAGTATGGTAAAACATATTTCAAAGTCTTCTTTTAGCATTAATCTTTGCAAATTATGTTACATTTTTCATTTACCGGGAGCACTATACCATCACCGACACGAAAGAAGGTCAACTAGGTTATATACCTAGCGGCAAGAATCATATACCCTACTTGCTCAGGTCGTCTCATCGTTGTGCTGCATGAATCGACTCAGCCGTGCTAATAAAGTAGCACAATAGTACCCCCTAATGGGAAGTACTTTGTCATAGTTCCCAATCATAAAGTAGGTTCTACGCCTATACTGGCACGTGTAGTTTCATGACCTAATGAGAAAAAGTATACAAGGTTAATCTCGGTGAACTTAAGTAACTCCCAAAACCTTTATATTAATCAATGACGATGTTCATAGACAAATCAACTATTTGAGAATACTTAAATCCAAGATATTTCACAACTCATATATTTTTATTTTAAAAATACTACAAGTGTTATTCCTTATTTTTGTTTTAAAAATTTGAATAACATTTCAAGAAAATAATATTCATAGCAATTAAATCTTTTATGATACAAGAAATGGTACAATCCCAAGTCACTCATCCCCACAAGCTAGGACTCACATTTAAAAACTCAATTTAATCGTGTTTCGCTATGAGTATGGAGAAAAGCTCTGAGGGTAATAAGTTTCAACGTAACTCAAATAGCTTCCAAACTTACCCCAAATGATCCAATAATGTCAACGAGCCGCAATCTACATATACAAACTCACATAATTTAATAATGCGTCACAACAATACCAACTAAGCCAACTAAGTGTCTAACACTTAAGTCCAACTTAATAAGTTTATCAAAAATACTCATTTCATCATTTGAAGGTCAATCCTTGAATTATAACTTCAACTCATTCATTAAACTTGTTATTGGATCTAGTCGTTCCACTAGAAACTCAAAATAACATCGTTCAAGCAAGACCCAACATTATTCGTCATCCCTACAAACCAACTCTTCTAGGGTTTCATGAATAGAAGTTTAAATACAAATCTATCTTCATAAACATACTCTACTACGTCCATGGAGTATAATATATAAGTTTGGAGTGAAGAGAATACCTCTTTGTCAAACCTTGGAAAATTCAAGATTTGAGTTCTTGAAGTGTTCTTGAGACTTTCTTCAAGAATCTATAATTTCCATGTAGTTGAAGAGTTAAGAGATGTATTTAATGAACTAAATCAACCAAGAAATATTTAAATTCTTGCCTTAAAGGTGTATTAATGGTAGAGAGTTCTCTTCTCTCTCTATGTCTTCAAAGACAAATCCCCAAAATAAAAGACCAATCTCCTCCCATAATTGCCTTTAAAAGGCTTTAGAACTCGGATGTCGGATGGGACGCGTCGCATGCTTCATCTCGTGCGTCCCAGCTCCTTCAATTTGTGTGGATGCCAACTTTGGCGCTATGGGACAAGTTCACTACCTCAAATTTTGGAAGCTTCAAAATCGAGACATATAAACTTCATTCTTTGTTTGCTAATTTACCACTCTTGGACTTTGTATTCCTTTGTCTCCTTGTCCCCTTACTTCATGACATCCCTTACTTTTCCAATTCATTTTTAATTAGCCACCTTTGTTGCAAGCTTGATTTCTTTATTTTATTTTCACTTATTTCCATGCTTATTATTCAATTTCATGGCATTTAATAATTAATTCCTTGGCTCCCATAATGTGTATCTATCCCAGCCACTCCAAAACTCAAACATTCGTCCAAACCTTCATCTTTGTGACATTAATATTTTCCTTTCAAGAGTTGTTAATAATCCTTTTAGTTACCATTAATCCAACACTCATTCTTTGATAAAATAATTATTTCCAAATATCTCAATAACTTCGTTTTACTCAAATAATTCATGTACCTTGGGTTTGATCAAATTACATCCTTAAGCTCAAATTAAATCTAAATTATTCATAGAAGTTACGGGGCTTTACATTCTCCCCCACTTAGAAATATTTGTCCTCGAATGTAAGTCTTTAGTCACATTTAAATCCAAAAGTTTACTATCCAAGCTTTTCTTTTACTTGCAAATCGTTAATGCCTCAAAAATTGACTAACTCTCCAAATTCTAAAATTTTCGGCAGAATTTTCTTTGTTTCTAGGCCTACCTAAATTTTCAATCCACCTGTGAACCATGAGAATACAATATAAAATGTCCCACAAGGATCTACTCATCACAACTACACCAATAAAGGCCTCCACGATTTCACAACCTTCAAACACCATTACATAGCCTCTCTCGGCATCACGAAAATAAAATCTATTACCATGAGACAAATCTTACCATCATGAGAAGTAAATGAATCGATGACATCGGAAAATACCGAATCCCAACCCATACGTAAAATAAATCAATTAATCACTTTCCCCATGGAAGTAAAATATAAACTCTAAGCTCAAGATTTCTAAAAAGTAGTCATACATGAAGTCGCGAATAAGTGTAGGTATCGGATTTTCATATCTTTTTCAGCTTCCCAAGTAGCCTCCTCAACGTCATGATTACGCCATAAAACTTTAAGTGAAGCTATGTCTTTAGTCCTCAACCTACGGACTTGTCTATCAAGAATCTCAATCGGTTCTTCATCATAAGTTAAACCGTCATTTATTTCTACTACCTCCGGTGAGATGATGTGAGCAGGATCGAGAATGTACCCTCGTAGCATCGATACATAAAAAACAGGATGAACCGAAGTCATCGATGCAGGTAATTCCATCTTGTAGGCTACTTCACCAATCTTTTTCAAGACTCGATATGGACCAATGAATCTAGGACTTAGCTTGCCATTCTTCCCAAATCTCATAACGCCCTTCATTGGTGATACCTTCAATAATACTTGATCACCCTCTTTAAATTCCAAATTGCGATGATGTACATCTGTATAGAGTTTTTGTCGACTCTGAGAGGTCTTAAGTCGTTGTTGAATCAAAGCCACCTTCTCTAAGACATCATGCACAAGACCAGGACCAAGTAGTACTACCTCAGTCGGCTCAAACCATCCAATAGGTGATCTACAACGTCGTCCGTACAAAGCCTCATAGGGAGCCATCTGGATACTAGCTTGATAGATATTATTGTAGGCAAATTCAACCAGAGGTAAGTGTTCATCCCAATTCCCACCAAAATCAAGGACACTAGCCTGCAATATATCCTCAAGCGTCTGAATAGTTCTCTCAGCCTGTCCATCAATCTGTGGATGAAAAGCGGTACTCAAATTGACACTTGTACCCAATCCTTCTTGAAAGGACTGCCAAAACTGAGCAGTAAACTGGGCCCCTCTATCAGATATAATGGAAATTGGAATACCGTGAAGTCTGACAATTTCTTTCAAGTACAACTTAGCATACTGCGGTGTCGTGTCAGTCATATTTACCGGTAAGAAATACGCCGACTTTGTAAGTCGGTCTATAATCACCCAAATAGAGTCATGATCTAAGCGAGTACGAGTCAAACCCACCACAAAGTACATATTAATCATCTCCCACTTCCAAAGTTGAATCTCAATATTCTGAGCCAACCCACCAGGTCTTTGATGCTCAGCTTTTACTTGCTGGCAATTTAAACATCTAGCCACGAAGTCTGAAACGTTTTCCTTCATTCGATTCCACCAATAGATCTCCCTCAAGTATGTGTACATTTTTAGGGACCCTGGATGTATAGAATATCTCGAGCTGTGTGCCTAAGCCATAATTTCATTACGAATTCCATCAATATCTGGTATGCACAAACGACCGTTCATCTTTAACACCCCATTCTCATCAAGAGAAAATGTAAGGATATCTTTAGATTGTACGCCATTTAGAATATTCATCAAATTTGGATCTTCAAATTGCTTAGCCTTGACACGCTCAATAAGTGAGGAACATGCTATGGCACAAGCGGCAATGTCTTTTAGCTATCGGTAAATGTGCCAAAGTACCTCCTGACTTTTGGCTTAGCGCGTCGGCTACCACATTCGCCTTCCTTGGATGGTAATGAATGCTTAAATCACAATCCTTCAATAGTTCTAACCATCTTCTTTGCCTCAGGTTTAATTCCCTCTGCTTGAATATATATTGCATGCTTTTATGGTCGGTATATACTTCACAGTGCACACCATACAAATAATGCCTCCAAATTTTCAAAGCAAATACCACCGGCAAGTTCCAAGTCATGGGTCGGATAGTTCTTCTCATGGATCTTCAATTTTCTAGAAGCATAAGTAATAACCTTACCTTTTTGCATCAAGACACAGCCCAACCCAACTCTAGAGGCGTCATAATATACCACAAAGCCATCTGAACCTGTTGGCAAGGTCAACACCGGCGCCGTAGTCAATCTAGCTTTCAACTCTTGAAAACTTCTCTCACAAGCATCCGACCACTGAAACTTCATTGCTCTTTGCGTCAACTTGGTTAACGGAGATGCAAGAGTAGAAAATCCTTCAACAAACCGCCGATAGTATCCCACTAATCCCAAGAAACTACGGATCTATGTCGGTGTAGTTGGTCTAGAAAAACTCTTAACTGCTTCAATCTTTTGAGGATCAACCCTAATACCTTCACGAGTTACCACATGATCCAATAATGCTACGGATTCAAGTCAAAATTCACACTTAGAGAATTTGGCATACAACTTATGCTCCAGAAGCATCTGTAACACTATCCTCAAATGATTGACATGTTCCTCTTGACTTCGCGAATAGATTAATATGTCATCAATGAAAACAATCACGAACCTGACAAGAAATGGTTTAAAACCCCGATTCATTAGATCTATAAAGGCTACGGGTGCATTTGTTAGCCCAAATGACATCACCAAAAATTTATAATGCCTGTAGCGGGTCCGAAAAGCCATTTTGGGAATATCCTTCTCTCGAATTTTCAATTGATGATACCCTGACCTTAAATCAATCTTCGAGAAGTACTTCTCCCCATGCAACTGGTCAAACAAGTCATCTATTCGAGGTAATGGATACC
Organism: Nicotiana tabacum; assembly: GCF_000715075.1. NCBI lineage: Eukaryota > Viridiplantae > Streptophyta > Magnoliopsida > Solanales > Solanaceae > Nicotiana > Nicotiana tabacum. The sequence goes on along the minus strand of NC_134093.1, from coordinate 49,315,497 downwards.
TATTCTTGATAGTCACCTTGTTAAGTTGCCTGTAGTCAATACACGTCCTCAAAGAACCATCTTTCTTTTTCACAAATAACACTGGCACACCCCAAGGTGATACACTAGGTCTAATAAACCCTTTATCCAATAAATCTTTCAATTGCTCCTTCAATTCTATCAACTCAGCTGGAGCCATTCGGTATGGGGGGATAGATATTGGGTGAGTATCTGGCACCAAATCTATCCTAATGTCGATGATCCGATCTGGTGGAATACCCGGAAGCTCTGTAGTAAAAATATTAGGAAACTCATTAACAACTGGCACAGACTGAATGCGTGTTACCTCTACAGTTGTGTCAGTGACTCTGACTAAATGATAAAGACAGCCCTTTGTAATCATCTTATTCGCCTTAAGGTATGAAATAAACTTACCTCGAGGCTCAGTAATATTGCCTTTCCACTCACGAACTGACTCATTAGGAAACTCAAACTTGACCACTTTAGCACGACAATCAAGAATGGCATAACACTTGTATAACCAATCGATCTCTATGATCACATCAAAGTCAACCATTTCTAACTCAATGAGGTCTGTCGTAGTCTCTCAATCTTAAAATATAATCAAACAACCCCTATAGACGCGGGAGGCAATAATAGAATCTCCCACCAGAGTTGACACAGAAAATGGTCCAAGTAGTTTTTCTGGCTCTATCCCAAAATCCAAAGCAAAGTACGGAGTAACATAGGAAAAAGTAGATCGGGGGTCCACAAGAGTATAAGCATCTAGAGTACAAACAGTAAGTATACCTGTGACGATAGCATCTGAAGCCTCCGCAGTAGGGAGAGTAGGCATGGCATAGAAATAGGGATGAGACCCCTGGGAAGTTGTTGTTGTCTGTGGCACCTTTCCTGCATTGCACCCACTGTGGGCCCCATTACCCCTAGGTGGGGGCGGTGTAACCGAAGTAGTAGCCATAGATGGTGACAGATGAGCTATCGAACCCTGTTGACTATTAGGACAAAACTTTCGGATATGACCCATCAACCCACAACCATAGCACGGACCACGGGGTCCCCTGGTAGCACTAGACTGACGTTGATGAGAACCCACATTACTCTGAGCCTGTTGTCCAGTAGGGTGGTCACTCTGAACGGGCCTAGACTGGCTTCCATGTCCGGTACTGTATGCCACTGGAGGGCTACTGGAAGCTCTCTGCATCCTAAACTGCGGTGGGCTAGATGGCCCTCTGCTGCTCTGCCCCTTGCCCGAATTAGGCACTACACTGAAAGTGCCAAAAGTCCGAGCCTTTTTGTTCTGCTCCCTATTGGCCCTCTCCTCCTGATGAATCCTCTCAAGATCCATTGCTAAATCCATAAAGTCAGTAAAGGTGGTGTTTCTTCTCCCAGTAGCTGTATCTTTTCTGATTCCCGGAATCAAGCCACGAGCAAAGTGGTCAATCTTCTCATCCTCAGTAGGGATGAGGTGGGGAGCATAGCAGGATAAATTCTCAAATTTGATACTATACTCTAGGATTGTCATGGTATCCTGCTTTATGGTCTCAAACAATATTGCAAGGGCAGCTTTCACTCCCGGTGGTAACCACTTCTTAATAAAGATCTTCTTAAACTCCGCCCAAATCATTGGAGGTGCATCCTTCGGTCGACTCTTCTCTACCCCTTTGAACTAGAGGTTAGCAATGTCTTTCAACTGGTAGGCTTCCAATCGAACCACCCGATAGTCTTTAACTCCCAGCAAAGTAGTAGCTTTCTCAACTTCCTCCAAGAAGTCCTGAGGGTATGCAGTAGGATTTGTACTGGTGAAAACTGGTGGCTCAAGTCTCACAAATTTCATGGCCAACTGTGCCATGTCCTCAACCACTGGTGCTCTCATCCCTCCTTGTTGGAGTGTCTGAATACCCACTTGAAGTTTATGTTGGGTCTGCATAGCCATGGGGTCTGCAAAAGTATCCATAGCCTTCCTAATATCATTGAGGGTCTTCTCCAAGTGATTTGGTTCTAGAGGTGGAGCGGGTGTCTCATCAACTTTTTCCTCGAGCTCCTGGACCATCCTTAGAGCCTTTGGAACTGGCACGGTCCGTGCTCTTGCAGCCTTCGGAGGTCGGCCCCTAGGTCTAGCGGGTACCCCTCCCGAAGCTGCATCGGGTATAGGAGCAGCTTCCCGATTCATATTGCTGCCACGCGTGTTCACCATCTTCTGCCAATGGATATAGCGTACGAGTTAGGAAATATTTCTTAGCTCTATTGCACGATTCTAGAATAAGAAGAAAGAGTGAAGTGTTCTTATAATGTCCATATATCCTTGTCGATATAAATGTGGTGCACAACACACCAATACGGAGAAGTCTACCAGACACGATTCCACAGACTTCCTAGGACTCAAATTAGAACCTAGGGCTCTGATACCAAGTTTGTCACGCCCTAAAACTACGTGACCGGCACTCGGTAATCTACCTGACCCAAGTGAACCATCCCATAAATTAATACTCACCTATGTGCCTAACAGGAGGATGCGAAAGCCTCTTAAAGTACAATCATTTTAAGATATAAAACAAGACATGAATAATATCTTTAAGTAAATATTTTTCCTTGAAAGAGAACTTCATAAATATAAAAGAAAGTTTTATTCATGCATGCCATATTAGTAACCATAGGATTACAACCCAAAATGAATACTACTATTGTCTGTGGAATCTCTATGACACAGAATGAAATAGCTAACCAATGTATAACCCAATGGCTCAAAGGATAATAATATAATAAAGTTCTCCATGGGTACGAGTGCGGAGTATCACCAAAAGCATCAACAGAAAATGTAGAGCTGCCCTAACTACGCGATCCAAGCTGCTCAATTCCAGTCCCTCAAAACGGAAATGGAAATGTGGCCGAAAGGCCTAATCTCTACATGCCTAGTACGAATCATGAATCATTCCCCAAAAGAAAATAGGACAAGACTTAAGAAGATATAAGATATGCAATAACAATTGATATAAAAAGAAGCCTACATATCCATTAACAATTTAGACAATAAAATAAAATAGTATGGTAAAACATATTTCAAAGTCTTCCTTTAGCATTAATCTTTGCAAATCATGTTACAATTTTCATTTATCGGGAGCACTATACCATCACCGATACGAAAGAAGGTCAACTAGGTTATGTACCTAGCGGCAAGTATCATATACCCTACTTGCTAAGGTCGTCTCATCGTTGTGCCGCGCGAATCTACTCAGTCGTGCTAATAAAGTTGCACAATAGTACCCCCTAATGGGAAGTACTATGTCGTACTTCCTAACCGTAAGGTAGGTTCTACGCCTATACCGGCGCGTCTAGTTTCATGACCTAATGAGAAAAAGTATCCAAGGTCAATTTGGGTGAACTTAAGTAATTCCCAAAACCTTTACATTAATCAATGACGATGTTCATAGCCAAATCAACTATTTGAGAATACTTAAATCCAAGATATTTCACAACTCATATATTTCCATTTCAAAAATACTACAAGTGTTATTCCTTATTTTTGTTTTAAAAATTGGAAAAACATTTCAAGAAAATAATATTCATAGCACTTAAATCTTTTATGATGCAAGAAATGGTACAATCCCAACTCTCTCGTCCCCACAAGCTAGGATTCACATTTAGAAACTCAATTTAATCGTATTTCGATATGAGTTTGGAGAAACGCTCCGAGGGTAATAAGTTTTCACGTACCTCAAATAGCTTCCAACCTTACCCCAAATGATCCAATAATGCCGACGAGCCGCAATCTACATATACGAACTCACATAATTTAATAACGCATCACAACAATACCAACTAATTCAACTAAGTGTCTAACACTTAAGTCCAACTTAATAAGTTTATTAAAAATCCCCATTTAATCATTTGAAGGTCAATCCTTGAATTATAACTGTAACTCATTCATTAAACTTGTTATTGGATCTAGTCGTTCCACTAGAAACTCAAAATAACATCGTTCAAGCAAGACCCAACATTATTCATCATCCCTATAAACCAACTCTTCTAGGGTTTCATGAATAGAAGTTTAAATACAAATCTATCTTCATAAACATACTCTACTATGTCCATGGAGTATAATATATAAGTTTGGAGTGAAGAGAATACCTCTTTGTCAAAACCTAGAAAATTCAATATTTGAGTTCGTGAAGTGTTCTTGAGACTTTCTTCAAGAATTTATAATTTTCATGTAGTTGAAGAGTTAAGTAATGTATTTAATGAACTAAATCTACTAAGAAAGAATTAAATTCTTACCTTAAAGGTGTATTAATGGTAGAGAGTTCTCTTCTCTCTCTAAGTCTTCAAAGACAAATCCCCAAAATAAAAGACCAATCTCCTCCCATAATTGCCTTTAAAAGGCTTTAGAACTCGGATGTCGGATGGGACGCGTCGCATGCTTCATCGCGTGCATCCCAGCTCCTTCAATTTGTGTGGACGCCAACTTTGGCGCTATGGGACAAGTTCACTGCCTCAAATTTTGGCAGCTTCAAAATCGAGACATATAAACTTCATTCTTTGTTTGCTAATTTACCACTCTTGGACTTTGTATTCCTTTGTCTCCTTGTCCCCTTACTTCATGACATTCCTTACTTTTCCAATTCATTTTTAATTAGCTACCTTTGTTGCAAGCTTGATTTCTTTATTTTATTTTCACTTATTTCCATGCATATTATTCAATTTCATGGCATTTAATAATTAATTCCTTGGGTCCCATAATGTGTATCTATTCCAGCCACTCGAAAACTCAAATATTGGTCCAAACCTTCATCTTTGTGACATTAATATTTTCCTTTCAAGAGTTGTTAATAATCTTTTTAATTACCATTAATCCAATACTCATTCTTCGATAAAATAATTATTTCCAAATATCTCAATAACTTCGTTCTACTCAAATAATTCATGTAGCTTGGGTTTGATCAAATTACATCCTTAAGCTCAAATTAAATCCAAATTATTCATAGAAGCTACAGGGCTTTACGCATAAGAATGCCATATTATTGTAAAAATCAAGCAAGTGTTCTTATTTATGATAGCGATGAAATATGAGAAATGTGTATCAACTGGGGCCTAGATTGTGATGCCCTCGGTCCGGACAGATGCGAACAAGACAGTGACGAAGAAGATGAAGAAAATGATAATAAAGAGACCGACGAAAGTAATGATGAATTAGTCCCCGACAGTGACGATAATGACGAATGAAAATCATTATTTCTTTCTTCAAGTTTTTTAAGTATTATATTGAATCTTCAATGCTAAGTCTCAATTAGAGTTAACACTATTGAAAATATAATTTTATTTCATTAATACTACAAGCACGCACCATTACAGAAACTTATTCCTACTAAATATATTGCTACAAAAAACAAATTTTGTGCTTGAAAATTGCCAATATTGGATGAACTGCCACCTGGAGCTGAATTGTCACCGCTTCCCAAACTGGTTGTAGGACATTTACAGCGATCGTGTCCTGTTTGGGAATATATACCACATTTATGTGAATATACAGTATCACTAACATCCATTTAGTTCTGTATCCGCGTTCTTTTTTTCACCTTCCTAGGACGCACGAAATCCTTGTTAAAAACCATTTTAAATGGTTCCAGCGGCCGATAATGCTCAAAACCCACTGGTCGGAAGTGGCCGCTATAGGTATTTGTGTATGCAGCCACAATATATTCTTTATCAACATACCTCATCGCTGCAAATCCACTATGTTGAAAGCACTTCATGGCAAGTGATAAATCGGTCATTTCTCACATGAACATAATCGCGTGGATTCATTGATGGTATGGATATTATTATCACGGTTTTGATGTAAACCGGTGCGAACTTAAAAAATATCTCGTTCGCTGCAATATTTCAAAATATGTAAGCCAATGTGCCTGCTTCCTATATTTCTCAAATCGTTTCATCGTTTGTGACATAAATTGAACATCCTTTTCCAACAAGGACGATGCACTGCGGAATCTTTCGACAAACCTCTCCGCCAGCTGCTTGAATGACATCTGAACCATGGCAATAACAGGCAATCCACGGGCAGACTTCAACAACCCGTTGAAAGACTCTTATACATTTGTAGTCAAAATTTTCCATCTTCTGCCACTATCCTTATGCAAAGTCCACTTACCAAGCTCATATTGCATCAACCAATGATAAGTTCCTTCGTCTTCCTGCCTAGTCAATTCCATTCGCATCCTGAATTTACACTATTGATGGTCTGTTGTAGCCATCCACATTAAATCATATAAGCTCTTGTTCTGATAAGCCCGCTGGAAGTTGGTCTTCAAGTACCTAACACAGTAACGGTGGTAGGCGTACGGCTCGTTCCATGCATCCAAAGTACGCACGGAACTTAAAATCCCACCGTACCGATCAGATATTAGAAAATATTTGAACGCTGTCTCACAACGTGCTCCTTCAAGTGGTTTAAAAACATGTCCAAGTCTCTTGACTTTTATTGGAACAAATAGCAAATGCAAGGGGAAATATGCTTCCATTAGCATATATTGCAACGACAATCAATATCTTTATATCATACTTTCCATATACATGTGTGCCGTCTAAGGAGATCACCAGCCGACAATGAACAAAACCATCCATGGATGGTTTAAATGCCTAGAACACATATCTGAATATGTATTCTGATAAGTTAGGACTCTGATCGTGCTTCTATTCAACAACTGTACCGGGGTTAAAGTGTTGCAAAGTAGCCATGTACCTCGGTAGAGCCGCAAATGACTTATCCCAGTTGCATAAACAATCTCAAACGCACGTTTACGCCCGAGAAATGCCTTTCTTTTAGTAATGGTATACCCATATACCTACACAACTGATGTTATACACTTTTTCACCTTATACCTTATGGACGATTAAATATGTGAAATCAAGACAAGGGCAATCAAATCAACATTTAAGTTAAAATGATTCCCATTGAATGTGTCCATATCACAAGTTTGCTTGCTAATGTATTTTCCCACGATCCACATATTAGTTTTCAACTTTCTCGCACGCATCATCCACTTACAACCGTGGTCCCATCTACGACAAACAACCTTATATATTTGCTTAGATGACTCAATAACCTTGATCTCTTGAAAGTTTTTTATGCTGGAAATTCGCACCGCCTTGCTAAGGCGTGACTTCTCACCAAAAAGCATATTCTTACAGAGCTCTGTTGGTCTAGATTCATCCCACATTATTGTATGAATATCGTCAAGATCCCTTGTGAGGGCATCCACATCCGGCATATTGGGCAAGTGATCAAGGTAGGGAATCTCCTTTGAATGAAAGGGCATACGGGACTCGTACACTGTGGGTCTAACGGTAGGTGGAGTTTGCATATACGGAGCATGCTCAGTTGTGGCATCATGCTCCCTCGTCAAATCATGTTGCTCATTCTTACTCTCATCTGTGAAGTGTGGTTCCTCATTGTCGCTCTCATTAGGGAAGGGTGTATCATCTCCAGACTCATCAGCATTGTTGTCATAATTACTGTCATCTTCCTCACTATGTGCATCTGCCATATCCTCAAAATATCTTGTAGAGTTTCATCATCTTCGATGTTAAACTCGTCATAATAAGCAATCCTTTGCAGAGTAAGCGAATAAGGATATCTTCCGGTTACCTTAATATTACGAAACGCTTACTCACACTCATTCTTTTACAAAACAAAGATACCAATTTGTCGTACTCCAATGTGCATGTGGCAACTTAACAATACTCTGTGGAGAACAACTGTAATGTATTGAGTTATTCTCTACCACAACCTCACCACCCCGATATAATGCAACCCTAATTTTTCGCTCTTCAGACATTCTAGTAAAGTTCAAAAAATATTAATGAATATGAAGTGATACAAAGGATGTTGAAGAATGAATTTTTCAGAATAATTTGTTGAAGAACGAATGTTGTATCTTAAGTAAGCAAATATCCAATGCGAGGGAATGGCAATTGGTATATATAGCGCATGTATTATATGCGTTGTACGTATATCGCATATAATACACGAGCTATACTATACTCATCAATTATTATGGGTCAACAAATAATAAGCATAGCGCATGTATTTCATGCGTTATACTTTAACGGAGCAACTGACCGTTAAGGTATAGCGCATGAAAAACATGCGTTATATATAAAAATGGTATCAACTTTTTTTTCCACTTATTTTTGTGTGTTGAGTCCAATATTGCATCATTTTGGTTCGGACTCCAAATATATAGAGAGGAAAAGAGCCGCACAGACAGGGATCTCTTAGAGATGTCTCAAATAATGAGTAATTCTTTTTTCCCTTCAATCACATCATCATCAGTGAAAGAATTGTGATTGAAATAACCCCTAGTTGTACTCTAGCCAATTTCGAGACAAAACTCCATTGCCACTTGACATTCAAAAAAAAATAAAAAAATACACCCCTGCCATAGAACTTTTCTTTTCCTTTTCCTTTAACCATACAACTTGTTAATCAATAAGTGACAAGATGGTTCCTGCTACGAAATCAATATATGAACAGGGCGGAGCTACATGCTTCGAAATAGTTTAATTGAATTCTTTCCTCCGAAAAATATACTTTTGCAAATATAGGATAAAAATGATTTCTTTTGTGTACGTATAAATTGTTGAATCCTAATGTTGACATTAAGAAAGCTTCTAGTGTAGAGACGGAGTGGCTCAAAAGTTCTCTTAGGTCACAGACTCAAATCTCTATTGTGATATTCTTACATTTTTTTAATCGTCTCATTAAAATTCTTACTTATGTCATTTTCGTCATGCAGTAGCGTAGTTATACAGTAAATGGTGGTCAATTGAATATTTCTCTTTGAAAAATTATGTCATGCATACAAAAATTATACTATCTATATAGGTTAAAATTGCTTTATATATATATATATAATTTACATTAAATCCTAAGCGAAATTCTTGCCTCCGCCATCTTCCCATATATATGAACACAGGAAACAAACTTAAAAGATGGATTTGGAGGTTATTTGTAAATGTGTGGCATGGTTCTGGTCCCAGAAACAAAGCAAATGGAAGTGTGGACTGTCCAAATGCCATTAGAATTTGAAGCAATGTCCCATTCATTAAAAGTATGAATACCAACGTTAGTGCTCTCTCAGAACTCATGAAAAGAAAAAGTAATTTATTAAAACAAATGATAGTATTAGTTTTTCTGTTTTATGTCGAGCACTCTTTGCTGCAAAATTACAAAACTGAAATAGACGTGTCTTATTAGAAAAAGAAAAAGAGTCTTACTCTAAATCATGACTTCTCCCATTATCCTGTACTTCTGCAGCAAAAAATCTGCAACTTGTCTTTTTTTTTTCTTTTTTATGTTACCCCTTTAGATTATTTTTTTTTCAACACCTTAAATTTTCTTTTACCTGTCCATTATCTATCAACTTCCAGCCCCATAAAAAAGTGAAATACACAGACAAGGACATAATCAAGAAAACAAGCCTTTTATCCAGAGATATTCCCTGTCTAAAGCGGCAAAGAGAAGCAAAGAGTCTGCAGGATTTTTGTTTAGTGTTTCACTGCCTTAAAGCGAGATGAGTAGTTTTGGCCATCTTTTAACACTTGGTTAAATATTGTCTGAACTTGTATTTGAGAAGAGTTAAAAGGAAAAGAAGAAATTCCATAAATAAAGACTGTAAAGAATGGAGCTGGGACATGGGAATTAAAAAGAGAGTGGAGAGAAGCAAAAAAAAAACACATTTAAGCAGGAAATAGGGCAGGTCAAAATCTTTGCGGAGTAAGATGTCATCCATCCCGGCCCTATTTGTCATTTCTAGAAAATTGAATATTTATAAGTCCATAATTTTGAGTTAATTATTTGCAAAGGATTTTGGATTAATTTTTCTTGTAATGATGAGATGTTTATTGCAACTTTCACACGTTATATGGATTTGAAAATAATATAACTTCCCTTACATATGAAGTATAAGTGACTAAACCTACATCTTCTTCAACGTAACCTTTGACTTACTATTAATAGGCCATAATTGATAATTGTCACATTATGGAAATGTCACAAATAGGAACAGCAAACTAGGTTTACTAACTAAATTGTCTTGTTCCTAAGTCCTAAGTCCTAACCAACCAATTTTCTTCTGACCCAACTTTTGTAAATTCTAAATCCAGTAAAGCAAAGGTATGTCACATCTTTAGGGTCCTCACAGTCATAATAAGTCATATCAAATCTTTAGGACCGTTAAAGAAGTCATATAATAGGAGCTGTTACTTTTCCTTTTAATATTCGCCCAATATCTTCCCTTGCTTGGTTTATGTAAGCTTTCATCACATAAAACCATACAAGGTAAGTATTTTGCTGCAGCCCAACCACTCATCCTCCTAAAATCCATAATTTGAAATAGTAAAAAGAAAGAAAAAAATAAGACTGTAAATTTAATACCGGTCTAAAGAATGTGCAAGAATTAAACTAGAAGTTTCTGGTTTTTTTCCTCTCCTCTCGTGCAATTGACCGTCTCAATCAACCTTGTTTCGAACTTTCACTTGTATTCAATCATTGGATTGATGGAATCCGTTTTCTGCCTCTATATATATCATATTTTGAATCTGCATAAAATAGCGCAAAATATAGCTCAGTAATCAAGGGGTTCAAAACCTTGTATTCAAAGCATAGCTCAGTAATCTGCCACTTGCCACAATCTCTTTTACCTTAGGCTTTCTACTAAATATTTAACCTCCGTCCAACCAAAAATGGAGCACTCTCTTGTAACTCTCTTAGCAAGAGATAAATCCAACTACAGAATTATCCCTAGCAGTAGCAGACACTGGAATCTGTAAAGCTAAAGTCTTTGGTTCTGACACAGCTAAGTGGTAAACAAAAACTGAAAATTTGCTATTACAGACAATAAAAAAGAAGAATGTGAACGGTATCCTTCCAAGAATAAAGTATTTCTGAATTTGAATCATGCTTTCCCTCCCAATATGACTTTAACTGTTATCTCTGTAAAATTTGTCTATTACTTTATCTTTAACCTTACAGAGAAAGAAAAAAAAAACAAAAAAATAGCAGACAACAGGGCTAAGGGAGTAACCCAAGAAAAGCGACTTTCAGGTAAATCATTGGCAAAAGACAGTGGAGGTGTTTCAATTAATAAATCTTTTACTATCACGTTTGCAATTGAGTATACATCAGATGATTCAGAATCTCTCTTCATTTCATTAAAAACAAAAAGGGAAAACTCAAACATGATTATTTTTCACTCATGTCCTCATGCTCTTCTTGTCATTGAATCTCTCTATCCTATTCTTAACTAATAAAAGAATCTTGGAACAAAAATCATTGTCATTTTCCCACTTGGCAGTCCTTTTTAACTGATCTTGGTCTAGTTCATCCTGCAAATAAATTGAAAAAAGAGGTACACATTTAGTAACCAAAAACATCATAACTACAGCTAATCACACATAAGTATAGATGATGGTTATAAACCAGCTAATAATTTCTCTAGAGATATAAAACTGAAGTGAATTACCTTATCACAACAGAAGAAAGATGATAACCATGCCAAAAGAGACACTGCCAGTGGGAGTTTGTTAATCAAACAGTCGATCGAGTTATGCTCCTAAGTTCTACTGAAAATGTTCATTTGCAACGAAAGAATGTATAGTCCTCCTCCACGTTGCTTCAAGTTAAGTTAAGTCATCAAAATTTTGAATATACACCTGGCCAAAGAAAGAGGACGGATATTTTTTTAGAAAAAGTGAAGGTAAAACTTGCAGAATCAAGAAAAGGACTAACCTTTTTCGGTTAGTGGGATAAGGACGGTCCCAAGCACCCTTCAGGTTTGAGGTTAGTCAAAGTGATTCCCGCCTGAATCTGGGGACCAAAAGAGAAGCATGATAAGGACCATGCAATAGTAGGTCCAAATGAAAATTCAGAGGTAAAGACAAATCCGGAGAGACCAAGGGACACGATATCAAGAAATAGTACTAGTATCTACAGCAGATTCAAAACATATGCTAAAAACAAGAAATTAATTTGCTATTGGATAAGAATCCTATGAAGAATCTGCATAACTTATAACAAACAAACATTTTATGGATGGTTAACTTTCTCCACAGAGTGATAAAGATCAGTTAAGAAGTTCGGAAGAAAAAGAACTGAGCTTTTCTTTCTTCATAAGCCGCTTCATGCCAAAATGTAACCGAGAGGAGTACTTTATTTACCAAATCAACCATTCCATGTAGAGATAGAAAATTACATCCACATAAATAAAAGCAGTCGTGAATATAAAAATGTTCCTAGAAAGAAATAGGGAGCATACCAAAAGCTGAGGTTCGGTATCATCCATTCTCCATCAAAAGAAGCAGAGTTCTGTATAACCGTGTGAGTATGGCAACAGCTCTTCCACCTCAATTCTTGAGCTTGAACAACTCATGCTTTTCCTCAATCTGCTAGGGACCGACTCCACTTCAGCCCAAAACACACTGGAAACGGGTCTATGATCTGAAAATCTAGACTCCCCACGAACATAAGATAATTGTTGAAGCCCACCTCCATGCCACAATATCCGATCACACCTTTATACAAGACAGGGAAAAAATCAGTTCTAGTCTCAGACAGATAAATTAACCATTTTATTGATAAAGAATGCATCGGCATTTATCTTGTTCACTTATCTTAATACTTCTGCCTATGTGCTATTTTTAGATTTCATGAATGAAGTTGACATTTATAAAGGAAAATCTTGTACCATGCAGGTGTTCGTCGTTTCTCTTTTGGGTGCATGTCATCTCCTGAATACCTATCTGAATTCCTTGAATATTTATATGTCGGTGGGAAATATATCTTTCCTTCCTTCCATCCCACAAAAACCCGACCTCGTCTCTGTTCTATACGCAGCTGTCAAGGAAACTCAAACAAGATTAGTTCAAAATTGTCGTATGATGATTTCCAAACTGAATTTTAGAAAATAAAAGTTGGACAAAAACTCTACTCCAATTGTGAAAATACCTGGTCATTTTCCAACAATGCCCTCCAGTTTTGCATCTCAACAAGTGCTTTGGCAGAACGGTACGAGAGTGCAATTCGATAATTCAGGTCCCCGAGCCAAATAATTCGGCTAAAGAAAAAGGATAATCATTTAGAAAACATAAATATTACATATCTCAGATAAACTCAAATGGACAGTAGAAATTCACATTGTTCACTGTCACGACAAAACAAGAGAATTTGTTCCTTATGTTCTACAGAACTAATTATATAAACTTTATTTATTCCATTTTCCCGCTTTAATGATCTTGATTTTAACATCAGAATTTAGGAGACAGCAACTACAGTTACTTGTACAGAGTAAATGGTGGTCTTACTCATGTTCAAGAATAGTTTCAGGGGACTTCTCTTCATCCGCACCATTTACTCGCGGAAACCTTGTTTTCTTTAGGATCTCCATCACATCTGCATTTCTGCGTAATTCATCACCTTCTTTCTGACCAGAGGTTAAGTGAGTGCACACAAAGCAAAAGCTTGTCTGATGCAACAGCATACTTACTGAAATAGATCCCTGCAAAACCGCACATGGAATAACACGTTAAGTAATGTATACTTTTCCAGATCAATAGGAAGAAACACTTAATTCAGCCAAAAAGAGCAATTCTTTTCCAATCAATATTACCTTATTTCCAAGGTAACCCATCAACCCTCTGCCAACACATGATACTTTCATATTTCGGACATGCTCCCTCAACTCACTTCGCACCCATACAGTGAGAAAAATGCCAACCATCTGTTTACTGGCTACCAAACAGTATCTTGAATTTCTGGGCAATCTATTACCATCTTCACCCGTCACAGGTGAATACAAAACAGTACTTGGTGAATCTCCAGGACCATAATCTTCGTCTGAAGAGCCCCATCTGGAGAAATCACTTGGCCTCTGTCCCCAAGAGTAGTCACTTGGCCTATGACCAGATGAATAATCACTTGGCCTGTGACCAGAGGAATAGTCACTTGGTCTGTGACCAGAGGAATAATCGCTCGGTCTGTGACTAGATGAATAGTCACTTGGCCTGGGACCATAGTCACTAGGTCTGTGCCCCCATCTTATGTTAGGATCAAAATCACTCTGTCTATGTCCAAAAATTACTCGATCACACACGCTGTATCGTCTATCAAGGCGAGGTTGTGAGATGGATGGATCATTTTCCATTCTCCAGCATTGAGGAGTCTGGAATGAACGACGAGGGAATAAGGATGATGCCTTGCGTCTACTTGACCCCTCAAAGTCAGCATTCCACTCAGCAATTGGATCTGGGACAGGAGAAGGAGTATAGCAGCTGCTGCCTCCACTAGTACCAGGACCATTGTTAAGTGTCTTCCGGATCAGAGATAGCCATTTCTTGGCAGGGCCATTGTCTTCAGCGCCAAGAATATTACCAGCATTTAGAGGAACTATTTCTTGAAATCTGAGTGTAAACGCAAATTTTTGTTTCAGTCAGCTACTGTAAAAGGACAAAACCTGTAAGAATACGTAATGACAAATCTAGAACTTCATACCCAAGTACATAGATATCTGCAGGTGGTGCTGAATGAAGCCAATCATCTAGATTCAAATTACTCGACGGTGATTTTCCACCCACGTTCCATGTAGCTACGAAAACGCTGTGCCAGGAAGGGATAAAGAGAGCATCAACAAGAAGGAAACACAATCATGCTTTTAGCCCTTTAGAAGAAAAGTCTGGAATGACTTGGAGATTTATGAAGAGCACAAACCTGTAGTTGTGTACATTTATAATCTGAGGGTGATCAAGATCTGCTCTTCCTCGTCGAGGACGCTCCATACTCCGACTCGAATTTGATTTCTCTACTTATTCGAGAGGGGCAAGGTGACATGAATTAATCAGTATAGAACAGACTTACATATAGATTGGGAGTTATATTTCATTTACATTCACCAGTACCCTGTCACTAACCTGTTATGGTTTTCTTAATTGTGCAATGCTCCCTCTCCGAGGTGCTCGTTCTCCACTCATCACCACCTAAAGTAAGGAGGACACACATTTATGCTTCAAATCACAGTTGAAGGGTAGGTAAAGTTGGTAAAATCAACCAAACTCTAAGTAACAGAAATAGAAATGATTGAATTTGACTTTATCTTGGTGGCATTTTTTTAGGAAATGTAGCCATTGATTTCAGTAGGAGATAGAGAAAAAGAATAAATTATGACTTGTAGAAATTTTGTGATTACCCTTACAATTTCACATTATAAGGCAAAAAACTTCAACATGTGCTCCAGACAGATAAATATAACCTTCCAGAATTTAGGACATGAAAGACAAAACATGAGATTTCCCATCTAACCACCCACCCCTCCAAAGCAAACAAGAAACAGAAAAAGAGAAAACAATAAAAGATTCACCTAAATTTGTTAGCAGTTGCCAAGGAGAAAACCCCAATTAACAAAAACTAACCAAAGAAAAAGAGAAGAAAGAGAATAAGCACAAAGGTTGAGGAAATCCAACCTCCATAAACAACTTCATCAGACTGGAATTCTTCAGTTTTGCCCTTAATATTGAACCACTTTCTGACAAGTTTCTTCGACCAGGAGAGCTTCAGACGATCAAAGCAGAAACAAAAAAATGTCAACTTGGAGGAATGCAAAAAAAAGAATTTCTAAAAATTACAATTTCCAAGAAATGAAAGCAAAACAAAAAAGAAGAAGCTAAACACAAGTAATTCATTCACCTTGCTTTTCTTGGAATTTTCATCTCTCATTGTTTCACTATTCCTTCATGCACCCTTCTTTCTATTCTCCCCCACCTTCTACTTCCCAAATTATACTTAGAATCATACAAATTAAGATCAGAAATCAAGAAAGCTCAGAAATTAGCAAATTGCAAATGGGCACTCCTCAAATCTTGCTCTGATTACAAGAGAAGTTCAATTTTCAAGCATTACGTGAATCTCTAAAAGCACAAATATTGTTCCATTCTTGGCCAAAACCACTCTTCAGCTATATCGGTATTCCCTTGTTTTTAACACAAAGATTACACTATATAGAAGAAAGAAAAAGGGGGCTTGAAACCAAAAACACAATGACCAAGAATAGAGGACAACTACACTACTTTAAGTTAAGCACAAGACAATGTAGGCCAAAAATAGATATAAGAAATAAAGAGAGAAAAAAAGAATGAGAGAGAGAAAGTAAAAGGAGGGGTCCTTCTCTTCTTTCTTGAACTTAGTAACAGCAACAAAGTAAAGAATTTGAACAGAATAAAGTGCACACACAATCACACACACTGAAGACTGGTTTCTTTATTTTTTAAATTTTTTGTTTTCTTTGCTTTTAGTATGTTTCACCCAAAACCCAATGCCCCATATGTCGTTTTGATGTGATTGGAAGTATAAAACGACTTGGTCAGCTACACTAAAGATGTGCTGCCATTGGTCAGCAAAAGGTTGAGAGGGTAGAAGATCTGGTTAGACTAATACTACCCCATCTTTAGAAACAAAATTTCTTTGGTCTTACAAAAATCAAAGTTAAAAAATAAAGGTACTTAAAGAAGGCAACTAAAGATAAAGGCACAATGTGATGTTGTTGTTGTTGCAGTAATTGTAGTACTATTCTTTATCACATATTATTGCTATCTGTTTTTCCTTTTTTATTTTTAAAAATTTTATGTTTCCTTAAGTCTGTTTGCTTTTGATGTTTCTTCTTCTTCTTGGTCTTTGTTGTTAATATTATATACTCCTATGCAAAGGAATGTTTTAGGGAAGAAGGAATTGTCAATTGTTTGTGAATATAGGAATGCTTCTCCAACAGGCTTTCTGGGATTTAATACTCTCTTTTTTTTGTTCTTTGTAATAAAACTATTTGGGATAATGGCATTTTTGTTATCTTTTTATGGTAATAATGTAGTGTGTGAATCAATGCTCATAGTAAACGAGAAGATAACGAATCAATTGTAAAGAATTAAGTACTAACATTTCGAAGAAGTCATACTCTGATGGGAATAACGAATAGCCAAAAAAAAAACAGCCAGCGAATTTGTGCAAGAAATTTTATGTGAATCAAATTCATCGAACTTTGTCTCCATGTTGCTAACGTAAACTGCAAATACAATGATTGTTTTAAGTACAACGCACACTACTACTTTGTAGTAATGGATGCAAAATAAATATAATGTGTATCTATTTACCAAAACTGTTTGACTATATAATGGCTCAACTACCATTCGCCCAAAGATGCTGTATCCTTCAAGTAACAGTACAATAGTGAGGAAAAAATAAAAGGTTTTGGGCAGAATATGGTTGCAACCTTAACTAAAACAAGGACTAATGAGTAAATGACAATTATCTTTTCAGAAACTATTTCCTTGTAAAGCATTTAGAACCTTCAGTTGAGAAACCAGGTTTTAATCAAACAACATGGAGAAAAAAGAAAAGGAAGATAACATCATTGATAAACCGTAAAAAATGCATTTTTTCGAGTGTACGTTTATCTCATAGCGTGTGAATACGGGAGGTTAAATGAGTTTTTGTAATGAATTATGCTCATTACATGCATTATTATGTGTAGGAGCGAGTTGGACGAAAGATGAGCAAAACAAGTTGATTAGGGACCAAGAGACAAAAGAAGAAATTTGCTCGTTCACTCTCGTGTGCACACAAGAGACTGAACAAGCTAGCTGAGGGGAGCTTGAACAAAACAATGGATTGAGGCAAAAAGGCATGGAAGTGCACGAGAGACCTAGAAGGAAAAGAAAAGGAGAAGAATTTCGCTCGTTCACTCTCGCGTGCGCACGAGAGAATGAACGAGCTAACCTAAAAAGGTTGTTCCGAAGTTGGCTTGTATTATTTCGCCCCATGCAAACCCTATACCATATAAATAGTCCTTAAACTCACTTTTGAAGGGGGAGATTCGATCTAAGAAGGCAAGAACACGCCAGGAGCAAAGCGGAGAATTCTTCTACGAATTTTTCACTTTCCTCTTTCAATTTTTCATTATTGGATATGAATTTTAGTATTGTAGTTTTACATACTATTATGAATAGCAAATTTATTATTTAGGGTTTTGATGGAACCTTTTGTTCGATAAATTCTTGTTTTGTTTTTATATAGTTAAGCCGTTGAATTTCTCTACTTGTTCAACTACGTGTTTATTGTTGTTGATTGAATGACCATCAATTGACTGTGCATATTTAGTGTGTATTGCTTGGAAAAGAGTCCACATTTAGGTAGTTGTTGAACAACATCACTCCTAATGTTTGTGAGGAATCAATACGGAGGGTCTAAAGGTGGGATTAGGAATAACGAAACCTTGGTCTGATCTTAGTGAGTGGTAGCGTAGTTTGAAAGAATATGTCTAGTAAATTATGGTAGTTGCTCGAAATAGAATTACGACACCCGAAGTACTCACGACCGATAGAGAATACTTAGGCGATATTATAGGAGACGTAGAAGGAAGGATTCCGACAATCGGAGAAATTATAACTCTAGGCCTCCTTAGTCTTATCTCCAATCCTTAGCATCTCTAGTTATTAATTGATAAGTTATGTGTCTTGTTATGTTTTGATAATCTAACAAACGTAATGTTAAGAACCAGATGGGGAACCTGCTCCACATCCTCAAAGTTCTCAAGATCATCAAGTCTCAAGTCTGGGACATGTTCCAACACTCAGAGTCAAAGAAACAACAGAGGGAACAGATAGACATCAGTTCCCTTGATGACTGTACCAGTCAACTCCCCACAACTGTAAAGTGGCTTCAACTGTGCCTCAGCACACACACAACAGTGTATACAGTGCACCAGTCACTTTATGGGGAATGCCCTTGTATCAAACATGCTTACATCATTCGAGTGATGTCACTTATGTAATATTAACATGAAGCAAAGGCAAAACGTCACACTTGCACATTCCAGAATTCATCAAGCTCCCTCTCAAGTGTGTTGCCAATCTGCAAGTGACATTCAAGGTGTCAAGAATAAAGAACAACATAACGAAGGACCTATTTCCTACATCGAGTCATTATATGTCCTTAGTTGTGTTGTACCTTTGTTAAAGTGATTTACTTGTAATTCCTACTTAGCTTAGTTAGAAGCATTGTGTTGGAAACCTTTTGTAAAACCATAAACATTGTGTTTGTGTCTTGGCTAGAGTTAGTCGAGTTGTAAGATTTGTAATAGAGTTATTACAAAGGAGCTTGTAATAGAGTTATTACAAGTTAGCGAGGGATTATGAGGTTAATCCCTAGGTTATAATAGTTTGTAATCTGAAGTTTGCTCAGTAGTGAAGTTAAAATCCTACGAGTGTAGGTCGTAATTTTTAATCCCGTGAGCTGGGAGTTTTCCACGTAAAACTCTATTGTGTTGATTATTAACTGTTGTGTGTGTGTGTTCTGTGGGAACTAATAGAGAATCTGGTTCTCTATACAATTTGGTGGACCCTTATTTTGTATCAATTGGTATCAGAGCAAGTTCTTTCTATCACGCTAACACCTATAAAGGATCCTCATGGCTGCTCCACCAAACTTCGAAGAAGGTCAATCCACCTACATACCACCAAGATTCAATGGCCAATACTATGGATGGTGGAAGACAATGATATGTGATTTTATTATGGCTGAAGATTCAGAGTTCTGGGATGTTATCTTTGATGGTCCTTTCATTCCTCTAAAAACCATTGGGGAACCAGAAGTGACAGTTCCCAAGTCTAGGAAGGAATACAGCGATGCTGACCGCAAGGCTATAGAGAAAAACTTTCGAGCAAAGAAAATCCCTATTTGTGGCATTGGGCCAGATGAATACAACAGGATTTCTACTTGTCAATCTGTCAAGGAGATCTGGGAAGCTCTCCAAACAGCACACGAAGGGACAACTCAAGTCAAGCAGTCAAAGATTGATATGCTAACCACTAAGTATGAACTTTTCAGGATGAAGGACGATGAGTCCATTCAGGACATGCACACTCGCTTTACCTCTATCATCAATAAGCTCCATTCCTTGGGAGAAATCATTCTAAGGAACAAACTTGTCAGGAAAATACTCAGCGTATTACCTGGTTCCTGGGAAAGTAAAGTAAATGCTATCATGGAGGCAAAGGATCTACAAAAGCTAACAATTGATGAACTCATTGGTAATTTGAAAACTTATGAAATGAAGAAGAAAAAGGATCATGAGAGAAGAGAGCCCAAAAGGGAGAAGAACATGGTCCTCAAGACAAACAACAATAAATCAAGTGGTGAGGATACTGATATGGCTTACTTGACAAAGAGATTTCAGAAGATGGTCCGCAGAAATTGAGGTATTCCAAAGAAGGGCAACTCCAACAAGCCAAGAGGATATGACTTATGTCATAAGTGCGGGAAGCCAGGACATTTCACCAAGGATTGTCCCCTCCTCAAGTAAGACCAGTACAAGCACAACATAGATAAAACAGCCAAGAGGAACCCGGTTCCTAACAAAAGATTTAAAAGAAAAGAAGCCGCTGACAATATTGTGAAACTAGCTCTTGCTGCATGGGGGGACTCTTCCAGAGAATCTGGAGAAGATGATGCACAAGGTGACACCTCCATGATGACAGTCGAAAATGAAGCAGCTGATTATGATTTCATCTTTGCCCTGATGGAAAAAACTGACGATGATGAAGATAATGATGATGATGAGGTAAACGTTCTAGACGTTCAAAGAAATCTGAAGTCTTACTCTCAGAAAAAGCTTATATCTTTGGGAAATATTTTAATTGACACTTATTACAATCTTATAAATGATAAAAATGCCTTAACTATAGAGCTAGGAGAGGTGGAAAATGAGAGAGATAATTTGGTAGTTGTAGTGGCCGACCTAAAAGAAACTATCGAGAATCTAGTAAAAGAAAAAATGTTATGATTAAAAAGGTTGAAAACATAAAGAATGAGATAGATGACTCGTTAGTAGTCGTCATGGACCTAAAAGAAACAATAGAGGAATTAAAAAGGGGAAACAGTTCTGGGACTGTCCAAAAGGGGAAGGAAGTTGCAAGTGAGGCATATATTAAGCTTGAAAATGAACTTCAATATGTGAAATCTAGTCTGTGTGCTAAACTTGAAAGAAACAGACAACTTTAAGAAGATCTAGGCAGAGTTAAAAATGACCTCAAAAAATCTCTAAAGTGGACCTGGTCCTCTGATACAATTGCTGCCATGCATACAAGTAATAGTGGGAACAGGCAGGGAGTCGGGTTCCAAAGGAAAAAGACTCCCTACAATTCACATAGCAAATATGTTACTGTCCCTGATAACTAGCTTTACACTTACTTTGGCAACACTGGTCACTTTAAAGAAAACTGTAAGGCTAGAATTCAGTCCCAACAGAGAAACAAGGTGTTTGTTGAAAAGGTAACTATTACTAAGGAACCTGGTCCCTCCGTTAAAAAACGTATACTGCCTGCCTGGACAAAAAGAAGTTTAATTCGACCCTTTCCTCACTACAAGGGATCCAAACTTTTTTGGGTTCCTAAGTCTAATGGTACATGGATAGTGGTTGTTCTAAGCACATGACTGGAAGCATCGATGATTTCATTTCACTCAAAGCCCTACAAGGAGGGAGTGTGTCCTTTGGCAATGGCAAAAAGGGATACATTCTGGGAGTAGGAAGAATTGGGAAGTCACTCACTCACTTAACTGAAAATGTGTACTATGTGAGCGGCTTGAAATATAGTCTACAGAGTGTTTTCCAAATCTGCGACAAATGAAACAAAGTGGAATTTGTGTCAAAAGTCTGCACAATCACAAATCTTGTGACTAGTGAAGTGGTCATGATAGCAAAAAGATACAAGAACATTTATGTTGCTAATTTTGAGTCCCTTGAAAATGGGGATCTCACTTGTCTGAGTGTTGTTGATGATGATGCTGAACTATGGCACAGAAGATTGGATCATGCAAGCTTTGCTTTGCTGAACAAACTGGTCAGGAAGGACCTGGTTCGGGGCATGCTGATGTCAAGTTTCAAAGAACACAAGGTGTGTAATGCATGTGTAAAAGAAAAGCAAGTCAGGTCTTCTTTCAATCCCAAAAAGGAAGTAAGCACCTCAAGGCCAATTGATCTCCTCCATATGGATCTTTGTGGACCTACGAGGGTGCCAAGTAGAGGAGGAAAGAAGTACATTTTTGTTATAGTGGATGGCTATTCTAGATACACCTGGACCTTGTTCCTCAAAACCAAGGATGAAACTTTTCTAGTGTTTGTTGCTTTCGTGAAGAAGATCCAAGTGAAGCTGAGCCACAATGTTGCGTGTATAAGATCTGATCATGGCACAGAGTTCGATAATGCAAAATTTGATAAATTCTGTGCTGAAAATGGCATAAGTCATAATTTATCAGCTCCAAGAACAACTCAACAAAATGGTGTTGTGGAGAGGAAAAAATAGGACTCTTGAAGACATGGCGAGAACAATGTTGATTGACAGTGGCATTGCTAAAAACTTCTGGGCAGAAGCAGTTAACACTGCATGCTATTTGGTGAATAAGTGCATGATCAGGTCCCTCATGAATAAGACTCCGTATGAACTGTTGAACGAAAGGAAACCCAAGCTAACACATTTGAGAACATTTGGCTGCAAATGTTTTGTCCTCAACAATGGTAAGGAAGCTCTTGGAAAATTTGATGCCAAAAGTGATGAAGGAATCTTTCTGGGCTATTCATCACAAATCAAAGCATACAAAGTCTACAACAAAAGAACTCAATGTGTTGAGGAAAGCATATATGTGATCTTTGATGAATCACACCACCTACGTGGGAAAGATTCACATGATAAGATTGATCAAGACGGAGAGTAGTCAACGGTCCCTGGTGAAGTCATTGATATGGCAAATGGAAAGGCTGACATGATGAGCTACGTGAAGGAATCAAATGATGATGATACAGCTGTATCCCCAGCTGATGTAGAGGAACCTGGTTCCTCGATCACAACAACTGAAGCTGAGAACGGAGTTGCTGATGTTGTGCAAGAAACCCCAGATGTTGAGCTAAGAAGCGGGACTCACATCAACTGGGTCATATTCAGAAGTACCTGGATCCTCTCACAATGAGATTCAGGTATCTAACTGGAAACACAAAAGTTTACACCCTCTTCAAAATGTGATCACTCCTCTCGACTTAGGGATCCAAACTAGATTGAAGTCGAGAAACTCACTTGCCTTTTCAGGCTTTCTCTCTCAAATTGGGCCCAAAAATATCAAGGAAGCATTGAAAGATGCTGACTGGATTACTGCTATGCAAGATGAACTCCATCAATTTGAGAGGAATAATGTATGGCACCTGGTTCCTCGACCTGCTGACAGAACTATTATAGGAACTAGGTGGGTATTCAGAAACAAACTTGATGAGTTTGGGAACACAACAAGGAACAAAGCAAGGCTGGTAATTCAAGGGTACAATCAAGAAGAAGGGATTGACAATGATGAAACTTTTGCCCCAGTTGCTCGAATGGAGGCCATCAGAATCCTTATTGCATTTGCATCTCATATGGAATTCAAATTGTTCCAAATGGATGTCAAAAGTGCATTTCTGAATGGCTTTCTAAAAGAAGAAGTCTTCGTCAAGCAACTTCCTGGCTTTGAATGTTATGAGCATCCTGAGCATGTTTTTAAACTCGATAAGGCCTTATATGGGCTGAAGCAGGCTCCTCGTGCATGGTATGAAAGGTTGTCCAAATTTCTCATAGAAAATGGTTTTACAAGAGAAAAAATTGACAACACCTTATTTCTGAAAAAACGGAGGAGGAACCTGCTCATTGTGCAAGTTTATGTTGATGACATACAAATGATTCTCTGTGTGAGGAGTTTGCAAAGCTCAGGGGAAGTGAGTTTGAAATGAGCATGATGGGGGAATTGAATTTCATCTTAGTCCTGCAAGTCAAGCAAACTCCTAAGGGCACAATGATAAGTCAGCAAACGTACATCAAAGAGCTTCTGAAGAGATTTGAAATGGAAAGCTCAAAAGTCATTGACACTCCTATTGCCACTGCCACTCGACTGGACATGGATAAACCTGGTTCCCCTGTGAACGAGACCATGTACAGAGGTATCATTGAGTCACTCTTGTATGTCACAGCAAGCAGACCAGATATCATTTTTAGTGTGGGACTATGTGCCAGGTTTCAATCAAATCCAAAAGAATCTCATCTGAAGGCTGCCAAGAGAATCCTGAGATATCTAAAGGGAACACAGGACTTGGTTCTCTACTACCCCTCAGGAGACATCTTTGACTTGATCGGGTATGCTGACATTGATTATGCTGGTTATCTGGTGGATAGGAAAATCACTTCTGGCATGACATACTTTCTGGGATCGTGTCTCATTTCATGAGGTATAAGAAAACAAAACTCAGTGGCTCTTTCAACTGCAGAAGCTGAGTATGTGGCAGCTTCATCTTGTTGTGCTCAATTGTTGTGGATCATGTAGCAGTTAGAAGATTTTGGCATATTTTCTGATTGTGTGACACTACTATGTGATAACACCAGTGCTCTCAACATGGCAAAAAACCCAATTCAGCATAAGAGAACAAATCACATTGACATGCGACATCATTTTCTCAGAGACAATGTTGAAAAAGGGCTTATCTGCATGAAGTTTTGCAACACAAAACATCAAATTTCAGACATCTTCACCAAAGCACTGAGCAAAGAGCACTTTGAAAAGAATCGTCTGGAACTTGGGTTAATAAAATCAAGCTAAGAACCCGGTCCCTCGATGATTGGTTATGAAAGAAATGTACAGGTAAAACAGCTAAAAAGTATTTTTTCGCAAGGTCTAACTCATTTCTATACCATTACAGGTAGACACGCATGACAATTACAGAGAAAACAAGGAGCTAATGTATTGCACTTTGGCAAAAGGATGAGGCTCACATTTAGAAAACTAGTCACGGAACCTGGTTCCTTTGACACAGGTCAGTAGTTCCTTTGTACTCTCATGCACAACTTTTTAAACAGCTAAAAAAGGTGCCTAATCATTAAATTGTCAGTTTCTTTTCTTTGGAACCCAAACGTCCTACCCGTTACAAAATGACTTGTCTACCCAGAAAATCAATACCCTTTTCCCAACAGGTCCCTCACCCCCTTTTAATAAACCCAAACTCTGTCACTCTCACAACTGTTCACATCAAAAGCCAAAATTTTCCTTTTCTCTCAACAATCAAACACTCTCTTCGGTCATAAACTCTCATTACACTCCATAATGTCTGAGAATCTCGAAACCTCAAATGTCCCTAGTATCATCCCTATTGTATCTTCATCTCTTGAAGCACCAATGACAGAGTCTAAGTACCCTACGCCACCCAGTCCAAACCCTAAGCAAGATTCCTAACCACCCACTGCCTCTTCTCCAACCCAATCAAGTTCTGGTTCTCATCGGAGTAGCAAAACTTTGAATCCCAAGTGATTTATGGCTACGACCTTTCCCTCTGCCTCATCGGAAAAAATGGCTGAGGGAGAAATAGTAGAGGGAGAATAAAATCAGGAAGTTTCCAGTCTGCATTTGGAAGAGAGTTCTGAGGAACAACAAGGTGTGGTTCGTACTGGTGATGAATCAACAATGACTACCCCAGGTCTCAATTTGAATATTGCAGATCCTATAGGTAATACTCTTCTTATGCCTTCTGAGTTTACCTTGGAGTTAAAAACACAAGAGGCCATAGAGAATATGTTGTCAATAGCTCTTGAGATATATTTGGTTGGTGGTTATGAAGGTGTGTCTGAAACCAATGAGTCTTAGGGGGGAGGTGATAGTCTACAGAGAGAGGGTAGGGAATTGGTGCCTGTAAAAAATCTGGCACCTAAAAGTACTACTTGGGAACTACATGAGGGACCTGACCCCTCTGCCCAAGAGGATCCCTCTGCTCCTACTTGTGATGAAACCTCATATTGTTCAAAAGAACCCCATGTCAATACTGATCCCGCTCCCTCCCCTCATTTATATGCTGAGCCATTAACCATTGTCGCTCCTGAGATGAGATTTCTATCTGAGGAAGAGAATGAGGGTAGTAAAGAAGACTATGACAATGTGGCCCTTGCAAGCTTCATTATTTCTAGGAGTAGAAGGTCAACTACCAAAACACCCACTCCTAAAAGACCTACTACTAGGCTGCAAAGGAAGGAAGCTCTTAAGTCAGCTCTGAAGAAAAGTAAGAAAGAAAAGAAGAGGAGAAGGTTGGTAAAGGGTGGAAAGTTAGTACATGAAGAGGTAGTGCCTAAAGCACTTGTTTTCGACGTTGATGACGAGGTGGAGGAGGAACCCAGTTCCTTAGTTCGTAAGTCCTCCAAGAAACCTACTGTTCCAAAGTCTGGGAAAGAGTCATATGTGAGAATGATGGAGGTTAGCAATGTTGAAATGGGAGAGTCTGGCTAGAAAGTGGCTGAGAAATCTGTGTCTGAGAAATCTGCAAAGAAAGAGAAGAGTGTGCAAAAATCAGTAAAACGGAAGGCTGGTGCCAACGAGGAACATGGTTCCTCCAAGATGACCAAGGTGGGTGTGGCCAAGAACAGAGGAAGGGAAAATCTGAAAAACCAGAAGGTGCTGTGGGGCAGAACATTTGCCTCTGATATTCTTGACATGGCAGGGATGCGCCAACTGGTTGATATCTGTGACTCTCAATAGTGGACACATATGTTCACAAATAAGAGTCCTAAGGTGTATGAGGCAGAGGTGCGCAGTTTCTATGACGACTTCTTCACAATCGAGGATAACAACATCTGCATAAAAGTCAATGGGGTTGACTTTGTGTTGGATGAAGCTATGTTGGGAACCATCTTGGGTGTGCCTACTGAAGGAATATCCTCCATTAAGGGGACTTGTTCTTCAAACTTCAGAAATGCCATCTTGAAGGATGATGCAGTGCAGCAGGGGGAACGGGTACACAAGAAGGCCCTGCTTCCAGTGTACCAACTGTTATTCGAGATGGTGAACAAGGTTCCACTCCCTCGTGCAGAAAGGCATTCCATTACGTCATGAGCAGACTTATTCCTCATGGAGGCACTGGATGCATACTCCACTATCAATCTGCCGGGTATCATGATTGAACACATGAAGAAAGTGGCAGATTTCAAGGATGGTAATCATGTGCTGCCCTACGGGTTTCTAATCACCAACGTATTTGAGTTCTTCAAATTCCCTTTGGGAAAGGCTACGGTGGGTACTCGCAAGCAGAGCTTCTCTAAAACTACCTTAGAAGAGTGTGAGTGCATCGATAAGAAAGGAGGGGTTGGCAGCAATTCCACCATCTCTTAACTAATTGAAGCTCAGAATATTACCAATGAAGAGATAAGGAAGTTGAGGGCAAGGAATGTTATCCTTGATGGACAACTTAGTCAGGCCCAAGAGGCACCTGGTTCCAGTAGCACACAAATCGCAGAGGTTGCTTGTCTGACCAAAACAAATGCTGATCTTAGGAGATAGGTCGGGGACTTGAAGGAGAGGTTACTCAATGAGCAAGGGTCCGCAAATGCTCGAATGGATATCCTCCTTAAAACTCTTGCCTCTTCATATCTGCCTCCCCCTTCCAGTGCTCCTTAAGCTCGTTCCCTTCCCAGTGTCAAGTTTACTCTGTCTTCGCTCTGTTTTGGTCTCCCTTGTTTGGACATTTTTAGTGACTGGCCTTTTTTTGTTATTTTATTTTGTGGATAATTCTGTAACAATGGTACTGCTCCTTGTTTATTTCCAAAATTAATGAATATCCTGTCATTTTTGCTATTCATACGTTGCTCCTCTGCTATGTTTTTAGTCATGTTTGTGTGCACACA
The DNA here is from genome assembly GCF_000715075.1 of Nicotiana tabacum. Lineage (NCBI taxonomy): Eukaryota > Viridiplantae > Streptophyta > Magnoliopsida > Solanales > Solanaceae > Nicotiana > Nicotiana tabacum. The sequence goes on along the minus strand of NC_134093.1, from coordinate 49,287,735 downwards.
TGTGGCATGAGTTAAGCCTGCTAGACTTCTTTATGCTTATTACTTGTTACTAATCTTTTTATGATGCCAAAAGAGGGAAAAGTAATTGAAGGAGGGAACAAAGGGGGCAACAGGTTCAGAGGGAATACGAAATTCTTTTTTGGTACTATGTATGGTACTCTGTTTCTTAGGAGGAATTTCAATTATAAGTTTGTCATCATCAAAAAAGGAAAAATTGATAAGTTATGTGTCATGTTATATTTTGATGATCTAACAAACTTAATGTTAAGAACTAGATGGGGAACCTACTCCACATCCTCAAAGTGCTCAAGATCAACAAGTCTCAAGTCCGGGACATGTTCCAACACTCAGAATCAAAGAAACAACAGAGGGAACATATAGACATCAGTTCCCTTGCTGACTGTGCCAGTCAACTCCCCACAGTTGTAAAGTGGCTGCAACTGTGCCTCAGCACATACGCAACAGTGTATATAGTGCACCAATCATTTTATGGGGAATTTTCTTGTACCAAACATGCTTACATCATTCGATTGATGTCACTTATGTAATATTAACATGAAGCAAAGGCAAAACATCATACTTGCACATTCCAAAATTCATCAAGCTCTCTCTCAAGTGTGTTGCCAATCTGCAAGTGACATTCAAGGCGTCAAGAACAAAGAACAACATAACGAAGGACTTGTTTCCTGCATTGAGTCATTATATGTCCTTAGTTGTGTTGTACCTTTGTTAAAGTGATTTACTTGTAATTCATACTTAGCTTAGTTAGAAGTATTGTGTAGGAAACCTTTTGTAAAACCATAAACCTTGTATTTATGTCTTGGCTACAGTTAGTCGAGTTGTAAGCTTTGTAATAAAGTTATTACAAAGGAGCTTGTAATAGAGTTATTACAAGTTAGTGAGGGATTATGAGGTTAATTCCTAGGTTACAATAGTTTGTAATATGAAGTTTGCTCAGTAGTGATGTTGAAATCGTACGAGTGTAGTAGTGATTTTTAATCCCGTGAGTTGGGAGTTTTTCACGTAAAACTCTATTGTGTTGATTATTAACTGTTGTGTGTGTGTGTTCTGTGGGAACTAATAGAGAATCTGGTTCTCTATATAGTTTGGTGGACCCTTAGTTTGTATCATTAATTTAATACTTTAATTTGTTAGTTAATTAATTAGACATAAGAATCTTAATATTCTTAACTTAGAAATTGTTCGAACTTGTCTTCTTAGTGATAGTGAATAGTTATAGCTAAACCTTAATTCTCTGTTGGATTCGACTCCGGACTCTTAGACTGGATTATATTTGCAGTTTGACCGCTTATCTTTTTGTAGGACTAAAGTTGGGCGTGATCAATCATCCTATCAAATTAAGTTCTTAAAAATTGAAATTTCTAAGCAGCTTGACAAAGTCAGAGAAAGAAATTGAACTTAATCCGTGCAAAATATTGTGACTTTGCATGTCAAAGGTGTAATAATAATGATAATAAAAATATTATTAATAATATTGTTATTATCATTATTATTATTATTTTCCTAATGTGTTATTTCATGTTTGCTATCTTAAAAATGGCCATAATCTTTCACAAATTGTCAGTAGTAAGTAGTCTATTTGATTTACTAAACCTTATTCAGCAGAAATAAGTTTCAAGATCTTATTGCAATATGACTCAAGTACAGAATGAATAGAGTCAATGTAGTAAGCAGTTAGATACCATTGATCAAGTTTAGATTGAGAAAGCAGGGGAATCAACTCTCAGTAAACTAGCGGTTGAGTCAATTACATACTATGTTCTGGTCTACTATGCTCGACTATAGTGTATTCACTACTAGAAATTCGGCCAAAATCGATTGCGGCCAACCGATCGAGTTCGGTCGGTCAAAAAAACGATCAAAGTTGGTCGATTTTTTAAAATATTTTATTTTTTAATTTTTTTACACGAAACCGACCAACTTATGACAGTTTGTTTTGCGCAAAAAAGCGGTAAACTATTTTAGCGTCCCGAGAAATTTATTTTTTAAGAAACCGACCGAAATCGGTCGGTTATTTCAGTCAGTCATTTTAAAAAACCAACCAAAGTAATTTTATGTTTTTAATAAAACCGACCGAAATCGGTCGGTTATTTTCGCGCAAAATACAATTAAAGAGTACAAATAAAATAAAATAAAGTCTTAAACCAAAATGTACTAATTGTCTAGTGGTATAATAGTATTTTGCCACAGTACATACCCTGGTTCGATTCCCAGACAGTGTATTTTTAATTGCATAATTAAAAATACCGACTGACTTCGGTCGATTTTTTCGGCAGATTTTTTCTTTTTGGGTCGTTTGTGAAATTTAATTGACTGACCGCAATCGGTCGGAAATTGCGACCGACTTTGGTCGCTATTTATTACCAACCAGCCTAATTTTGACGGATTAAAGTCGGTCAGAAATCAGTCGGTTTTTCCAGTTTTTCGACCGATTTCGGTCGGTATTTCTGGACGGTTTTAGGCAGTTTTCTAGTAGTGATTGTTCATACACTAGGTTAGTATTATCAATCTAGTCTAAGAGTTCGGAGTCGAATCTCACATAGAACAAAGGTTTAACAACAATTGTTCGCTATCACTAAGAAGACAAGTTTGAACAATTTTTTAAATAATAAAGTTTGAGATTTTTATTTTAACAAATCAACTAACAAATACTAGAAAGCAGTAAAATTATCGACTAACAAGGATGACGTTGGATACAAGATTCAGGAGGCCTGGAATTATGATTTTCCCAATTTTTAGGATCCTTCCCGCTACGTTTTCTATAATTTTGCCTAAGTATTTTTTTACCGATCGTAAGTACTTCAGGTATCGTAATTATCTTCCGAGTAACTACAACAATTTAATAGATATATTCTTCCGAACTACGCTAGCTGGCACTATCTTAACACTCACTATGACCACCTCAAAGTTTTATAATTCCTAAACCTACCTTTAAACCCGCTGTATTGATTCCTTAATACGTTAGGAGTGACATTGTTCAATAACCACCAAAATATGTACCCTTTCCCAAGCAATACATAATAAATAGGTACAGTCAATTGATGATAATTCAATCAACTGAAATAAGCACATAATTAATCAAGTAGAGAAATCCAAAGGCTACATTATATTAAAATATAACAAGAATTCATCCTCCGTAAGGATCCATCAAAACTCTAGATAAGAAATTAACTAGTCATAAAAGTATGTTAAAACACAATATTACAATTCATAACCAACAATAAAAAATAGGAATAAGAAGGAAAAACTCGTGGTTGAATCTTCCTCCTTGCTCCTAGTGAATTCTTGCCTCCAAATGTGTTGTTTAGCCCTAAAGTAGTGACCGTCCCTAAAAACTAAGTTTATGAGGTATTTATATGCCAGGGTATAGTCTAGGCCGAAATAACAAAGTTCAAAAGTGACTGGGACTCAAAACTGCTCAAAAGACTCGTCAGTGCTGAGGGCGTGGGACGCCAATATTTCAGTGCCAGACGCCATTAGAGGCACCAATTTCGCTCCGCCTTGTGCGCGCTGTTAGGGGCGCCAATCTTGATGTGCTGGACACTGCCTTGCGATATCTAAGGCCGTGAGTTTTTATGACCTTGCATTATTATGGATGTTGACTTTTCAATGCCTTGCAGTATCTTCTTTTTGTGCTCTATTTTGTGCTTTTAGGTATCATTTCATGCAACTTTTTCTCTACTTCATATACATGTGTTTCTACACAAAAATTAAACTCAATCAAGCTCAAACGCCGTTCGAATTATTAATATTACATACAAAACATAGGGTAAAGAATGGTATAAAGTATAAAAATCTAGCCACACATAAATTATTATTAATATTATTACAGTATTAATTTAATTTAGAAAGTATTTGTTGGACAAGTTTGAGGCTCAAAATAGGCAATGGTGCCCTGGGAGACAAGGGCAGCTGTCTCAATTTAGGTTGTTATGGTCCTCTTTTTCAATACATCGTTCTCACACAAGCCGCCAAGTTTCGTGGGGTTTCAACCCTAATTTTTGACCGGTAAATTCTTGTTGATTTAAAGCTTCCTCTTTAGGAATGTGACTTATCATTAAAGGGGTTTCTCAAAGCTTTTTTCCCCTTTAATTTCCTTGTTATGGGGAAAACGAACGGACATGTTTCATAAGTACTATCTACGTAGCTAGTATTGACTATACATCAAGATTAATGTTAATTTAGGAATTATTTGACTACAAATATAGTTCAGTCGAAACATGATCCGCTCATGACCAATTTCTTAATTATATATTAGTACGAATTTACAATTGTTTATAATTATATAGTATATAGTTCAGTTTAAGATATACTAAATGCAAATGTACACACTTGTCAATATTCTAGATTTGCTCCTGACTACTAAGGCCGTGCCGCTCCCTCATCCGGCTACATATATTCAGCTAACCGTTTTTAGCTGAATATATAGTTAATCATCCACTGAATTAAGCTTTTTAAAAAATATTTGGTTGACTGGTCATAAACATATGTGCAACAGAAAAAGAGGGACTAATCTTTCACGTTTTCATGATTAATGGGCCTAAGTAATCAATAAGCACAAAATCATATACTACTAAAGTATAGCAGTTAAATTACTTTAATTCAGCTGACGGCGGAAGTGCTTCTATTAGGACCCATATAAATTATAAGCCATAAATCATGTCACAGACAAATGAGAAGGAAATCCATATTACTACAAACTCCACTACCCAATGTATCTTCCACTACCGTGAAGCCATTTGGGTCCTCAATTTTGTGATCATTAAGGTTTGGAAAAAGAAAATTCCTTTTTTGTTGTCCTCTGGTTGTCACAGTTTGTATATATTGGGTGGATATCATAGTTGTCAAATTTAATTAAGAGCCCTAATTATAGTTCAATGAGTTTGATTTATAGCGCCTAATGGAATATTATTTGTTTATAATAGGTGATTATATAAAGATATATTCCCATGCATGACACCAAAAAAGACACACATTCTTATGACGACGATTCATAAGTTAAATCAATATGTAATCAAAATTTAAATAATGGGAAAAAATATTTTAAACTTCATATATAGTACATTTCCATGAAAAGAGACGTACTGAAAATAAATAAATGACAAGCCATAACTCACAGAAATGCTGACTACTATTTTAATGGGTGATATTGTTACGAATAAAATTAATTAAATTTATATGGCTACTGAATGTGGATAACAACTTTTTCCTTTAAGAATATGTTGAACAAAATCAACCAAGTTGAATATATATATATATATATATATATATATATAAATGTGGACTTTCTAATCAAGGTTATCTAATCAGCATAAAATCAATTAACCACCTTGAAGTGGTTGTCATGCACTTTTCCATTTGTAAAATGGTTATTGCGATGCACTTTTTCTTTTTCTATAGCTTCTAATACGTTGTCATGAATCATTCAAGACGCAGAACATTATATTATACAAAAAAATAATATGACAAACGGCAATTAATAAGTGATGAAAATTAACATGGCTAGTTTTTTCGACCCACTGATATTCAATAGCTTTAATTTTTGGTTTCATTTGCCTTTTTGTTTGTTTTCTAATGGAACGAGGAATTAGGTCTGCAGGAAAGTTGTTTGGATTCAAATTCTATTGGGATGGTTTGAGTAAGCAATTAAGCTCCTCAAATTAGGTTATAAGCATATTTGACTTACTCACACAGTTTGTACATATCAAAAGTTCTTATAAGCTAAAAATCAGTTAAAAGCTAACCATAAGTTGGTATCAATTTTTTTGCTATTTTTCCTTATATTTTCTCTATTTCTCAAAATTCTTTTTCCCAAGACAAAGCTCCTAAATTGCTCTCCATTCATATCTTTCACTCCTAGTTCTCCTCCCTGTAAAGTATAACGACCTGACTGGTCGTTTTGAGTAATTACATCCGGTTTGCCAGTTTGAGGTCATGAGTAGTTTCACCTAGTGTATTATGACTTACGTGCATCATCGGCTCGGGGTTTTGAGTGGTTCGGAAATGATTTTAAGGAGTGATTCTCATTTGAGAAGCTCGAAGTTGAAAGAATTGACCAAGATTTGACTTTTGAGTATTTGACCTCGGATCGGAGTTTTGATGATTCCAGTAGGTCCGGATGATATTTTTGGACTTGGACGTATGCCCAGATTTGCATTTGGATATTTCTAGAGGGTTTCGATATCATTTGGCGGAAGTTGGCAATTTAAAGGTTTGGAATTTTCTTAGGTTCGACTATGGTTTGACTTTAAGGCTATCGAGTTCGGATTTTGATTTCGGAAATAGGTCCGCTTCTTCATATGGAACTTGCTTGCAAAATTTGGCTTTTTTTTGGAGTTGATTTGATATGGTTAGGACGCATGGTTGCGATTCTAGAGGTTCTCTAAGTTCATGGGGGTTTCCATGCCGTTTGGCGTTCGATTCGTGATTCTAGAGGTTATTTTGATGTTGTAATCGTGCGAGCGAGTTCGTGTTATGTTTTTGGACTGGTGTGGGTGTTTAGTTTGGAGCCTCGGTCGGGTGAGTTTCGAATTGGTTTCGAAATGATTTTATATAATTTTTGAGTGCTCGTACTGGTTCCATCGCATTTGCGATATTTTTGTCGCAAATGCGACTATCGTATTTGCGAAGTAACCCTCGCATTTTGCGAAACTGGGATGTTAGGGAAGAGTCCGCATTTGTGAAGACATTCCTCGCATTTGCGAGTGTGAGCTATTTGCTTTTGCGAAGATTTCTTCCGCTTTTGCGATGGCAGCTGTTTTCGCATTTGCGATATGCCTTGTCCGCTTTTGCGGGGTTCACATTTGCGAACCCCATGTCCCAAATGCGACATCTGCAGCTTGCATATAGCTGAGTAATTTCGAGACTTAGCTTTATTTTGATATATTTTGAATCCTAGCCTCGATGGGAGACAATTTTGTGGAAGGAGTTTCCTACCAAACTATTGGGTAAGTAATTTTAATCAACTTTCAATTATATTTCGTAATTATACATAAGATTTAACATCAAATTCATGAGAATCTAAGGGAAAAATTTGGAGATTTTGTCAAAGTTTTGAAAAAAATAAAAATTTGGGATTTGAGAGTCGAATTGGACTCGGATTTGGAAATAAAATATGTATATGGACTCGTGGGGCTATGGGTAGTCAAGACTTACCCTTAGACCCGGGTTTTGACCGGGCGGGTCCGGAATTGGCTTTTGTTGACTTTTTAGAAATTGTATAAAGATCATAACTTTGTTAATTGGAATTATTTTCTCTTGCATTGTTTGATGTATTTAAGTAGTCTTTGGCTAGATTGAATCGAGCGGAGGTGAATTTGTAAAGGAAAACTAATTTGAGTATTGATTTGGCCGAATGAGGTAAGTATCTTGCCTAACTTTGTTGAGAAATTTTTTTTTACTAATTGCCATTATTTGCTACATGCGGGGGTGATGCATATATGAGGTGACGAGTGTATATGCATGTGTCAGGGTTATTTATGCTCGGAGGTAGATTATACGATTAATTGTGCCTTGTAGAATTTTGTGACCTTCTCGTTTCATGCCCTACTTGACTTCTAGATTACCAAGAATATGAAATTAAATGCTAGGAACCAAGATTTAGTTCATTATAACTTGATTAAAATTTGACGAATTTTTGTGAAACCATTGATGTGTTAAATTCGGTCATCATTATGTTTAATCATTAATACATCGCGACGACCGGTATTCTTGAGATATTGGATTCTATACTTGAGTTAAAGATCATTTTTTTAGACTTGTCAAAATACTTGAATAATAAAGTACTTGAGGTTTGTTGAATTGTTATTGGCTGGTAAGCTGTGATTGATGTTCATTTGGAATATTCGCTTAAACACTCTTCTTGATGTTATTTATACTTCCTACATTGCTTGTCATTGGTATACATATGCTTGGTGAGGAAGAGCGTAAAGCACGAAAGGTGATGTCGTGCCATTGCATATACATTATCATATGAGGAAGAGTGTAAAGCACGAAGGGTAATGCCGTTCCATTTTATTTACGTTATCATATGAGGGTAAAAGTAAAAGCACGAAGGGTGATGCGGTGCCGTTTTATTCATATTATCGTGTTCTCATTTACATTAACATGTGAAGATGAGTGTAATAGTACGAAGGGTGATGCCGTGCCATTTTATTTATATTATCATATTTTTATATTATCATGGATTTATGGCACGAAGGGTGTTTCCGTGCAGGCGAGGACGAGGGACATGCATTATATTGTGATATTTTTTCATGGTGTATACGTTCATGCCCTTACCTTGAGTTGTTACTGTTGTACCTAAGTTTTCTATGTGACTTGTCGTTGTTGTTCTGTTTTTGTTCTCTATCTCAATTGTTGTTGTGTTTCCCATGCCTTCTGTTTGTTTAACTTGCAAATATCATGTTTCCCTTGTTGTTATATCTACATCCATACCGTTCCTCATTTGTTGCACTTTCGTATAAGCTTTCTATCATATTAGTTATTCATGCCTTCTAGGAGTTATCTCATAAAGATCATGCTTTCCCTCTTGTTTGTTATATCTACACCTAGGCCTTGTACCATGCTAGTTAGTAAAATTTATATTCTTCTTTCCTAATTGCTGTCATTATTTCTATGCCTCCTACCTAGTCTGCTATCGTTGATCATATGTACTGCCTTGTTCGTTATTGTTACCTGTGTATTTTTTACTTTGTCATTACTATTATTGGTATTTCTTTTACCCGGTTGGTACTATTATACGCATATTTGGTGAGGATGAAATAAATGCACGAAGGGTGTTGTCGTGCCATTGACTTGATATCTTGAGTACATTTCTCACACTATGAAAGTTATGGAGTTACTATCGTAGTTTATTGGTTATCGCTCGAAGGAAAGGATTGGTCGAGATATTGAGAAATGCTAAATTGTGATATCTTCTAGTACTCATTTATTGCTTAGCATATTCGTTTCATGTATTCTTTTCTGTTATATTGTAATATCATTCTATTGCTAATTTATTGTATAGGTTATATCAGTGAGTATCTTTTAACTAAAAATCTTCGTCACTACTTCACCGAGGTTAGTAAAGATACTTACTAAGTACATGGGATCGGTTGTACTCATACTACACTTTTGCACCTTGCGTACAGATTTTTGGAGCGAAGCTGTAGTGGATGACATGGTGCCGACTCTGAAGATGTTCGTGCTATCCAGATGTAGCTACCACTTGTCCCTGGGTAGTTCTAGAGTTGAATTCTATTTATGTATATTTCAAATAGAAGTTGTATTTATTTCATATCTGTTTTTGTAATAATCAAGTCTTAGTAGCTCATGTCTTGTACTACTAGTCCTTGGGTTATTGTTCGGAATCCAGATATATCAATTATTGATCACATTTATTTTATTAAACTTGTGTTAACTGTTAATTGACTGACTTAATAGGTCGGGTTATGTGCCATCACGACTTGTGGATTTTGAATCGTGACATAAAGATACTTTTAAATTTATTTTTTGCAAAATATTTAAAAGTATTTTAGTTATTTTAATAAAATAATACAACTTATCAGTATTTTTTCATTAAACATCAAATATATCAGCACTTAATGCTTATCAGCTAACATATAATTACCATATGTTCCATTGAAGGGAAGATAATGAAGAGCCTCCTCAGCAGTTCTGTTTGGCTGCATTGAGGCGTACTAGCAAGTAAAGTTGGTCTATACATTTACTGTGCAGTCGTTTTTTATCCACAACCGCAGGATCAGTTTTTATAGTTTATTTATTCAATCATTTTTTTGTCTTACACCATAAGAATATAAAGCAAAGTTTCTACCATTAATAAGCTACCATTTTAATTGTCTTACGGATTACGAGTCAAATTTTAATGACCGAGACAAAATTAAACTTCGGAAAACTCAAAATTGCTATCCAAAATAAAATTTATAAGAGTTTTCAAGAACTTGACAAGAGGTTGCTTTAGTGGTTGGGCACATCCTCCATCTAGGTAGGTTGAGAATTCAAGTGATGCTGGAGGATAAGTGGGGACATTATTAATCCCCTAATGGGACGGGTGAAAAAAAAAGGAGTTTTCAAGAACTTGAATGACTAAAGCGTTTCTATAATTGCATGTAAATCTATTTAATAAAAATTTAATAATAATATACAATAAATGATATGTTACAAAACAATAAAAGAGGAAGAAGAAGAGCAGAATTGTAGAGAGAGAATTCTTATTGATTTGGGATGAATTATAATTGAATAGAACTCCTCTATTTATAGGAAAAATGTGACTTAGCCACAAAGTAACAAATTTTAAAATATCTCTAAAAGATGCACACTCACGATAAATAAAATACTATCTATAACACTCCCCCTTGAATGTCTATTCAACAAATAATGTGCCTCCTTAAAACCTTAACTAAAATAAAATACAGTGAAAAAATATTCTGGTGAAGAAAAAAGGGTACACATATCTAACAATACACCTTTTGGTTTCCTCGTTAAAAATCTTGCAAGAAAAACCTAGTGGGACAAAATCTTATAAGGAAAAAAGAGTACAACGCATATTAACTCCACCGATGAGAAATCAATTCACATCTTTGATCCTTCAATCTTATGCACCATCTTCAAAAGATCGTTGGTAGAGATTTGATAAATAAATCAACCATATTAACTTGAATGAATATGTTGCACTTTGAAATCATCATTTTTGATAGATATGTAATGGAATGGTCTTTTCAATACTTCCATAAAGGTAAAATTCTCGCTATCATATTATCATGCTTATAGTTATAGCAAGATACATATGTGAATAAATTGCACTTAGGATATGGTACTTAGGACCAAGAATTGTATATGCTTTAAACGATTTAAGTCATGTAGAGATTGTCATACAAGTTAAGTCATATAAGTCATATAAATAGACTTTAGATGCATATCAAATTTTCATGTCATGCTAGACATATAAGATAGATACAGTGATTGCACACACCATTGACTTTATACTTTTAAGTGTTTGAACTGGAGGTCCAAAATTACATGTCTTTTATATGAAACAAATTCTACTTGAATTGTTTCTCCAGATTTAATATCCTCATATATATTTAGTGTTATCATAGATGTAGTCGACGAATATTCATTCATATTTCATGTATCTGAACCTCTCATGAGATTTTATGAAGTGTTATGTCATGTGATCTTCTAGATCACTTCCCTCTTTATTATGATCATTTTGATCATTTGCTCATTTTCTTTATCAAAAGTTTTATTTGAAACCGATGTTTCTATACGCGTTAAGCGTACCATAAACTTTGTCCTTCTAGGACAAATTCTAATAGGAGCATTTACAATAAGAATATAGTTACTTTCTTTGGGTCAGCAAATGTGTCTGGCATGCTTTACAATATATTGCAGATGAGTTATCGTTTTGTGAACTTCAAGGTCATATTATCTTATTCGAGTATCTAGATGTACAAATGATAATTCATTTCATATAATGTTTTCTCAACTATTTATCCAGTCTCCCCTTCATGTTAGAAAAACTAACTTTCTTTCTCAACTTTAGAAACCCACCTTTGTGCGTTATTGTGTCAATCAAAATATACACCGCACATTGATAATAATAATAATAGATGGAATTATTTTGTTCCCGACCCTAAACTACTTGTGAGGGGAGAATGTAATATACTTTCGTATATAACGTCGTAGGCATATAAATTTTATCGGAATTAAATCAAATAAAATAACTTGGACTATTTTAAATTCAAAGTATATAAGTCAAAATAAATATTATGGGCTAATTTAATTAGATTAATTATATAAGTCCAACATATAAGGCCAAATCCGTTGGGCTACAAATGATGAGCCAACTTTATTAAGCCTGAGAGGTCATCTTCCTAGAGGCCCAATTTGGTGGCACACCAAGTCAAATGGAAGAGCCAATAGGATCATGCCATATGTTAAAATAACAAGTCATGCCAAGTCAAATTAAATGGCCAACGAAACTATGCCACTTGTGCAAATGACATGTTCTGGCCAATCAAATGCCATTTTGTCACACTTCAATCTGATTGGTCGGAAAGGGTTTATTCTCATTATAACTCTTCTCTTCCACAACTATAAATAGGGGTCTTCATAACTTAGAAAAGACACCAAAAAGTCATAACAATAAGCAAAAGAGAGTTCGTGGATCAAACATCACAATTTCTCTACAAGCTTCAAGCCTCAAGCAATCAAGTTCAGCCCCAAGAAATCAAGTGCAAACTCAAGAACGAAGAACAAATTAAAGTTCAAAGAGTGCTAATTCAAATCAAAGTTCATGCTAGTTAAATTCAAGATCATCATTTGTGGCAACAAATATAGATTCAAGATCAAGCTCAAAGGCCCTTGAATTTATTTACTATTGGAAAGAAGAATAAGAGGAATCATAGAGATTGTAACGCTTAAATTATTTGAAATAAATATTATGATTGTTGTAATATTTTGCGGTCATGATTATATTTTCTCGACGCAAATTTATTGTCTACAAACTCTTGGAGACTACTCTACCAAAACTCTAACTTGGAAGTTACTCTGCCCTAACCCTAGGCCACTCCTATAAAAAGGGTTACATATTCCCTTAGAAAAGGATCTCAAAAATGGAGATCATCTCGAAAATCCCATAAACTCACGGGATATATATTCACAAAAAGATCAAGATGTGGTGGTATAATTCTTGATAATCAAATAATTCAAGAAGTTCCACAACATACTTCATGAATATCAAATAAATCCAAGAAAGTCTGCATCATCCTACATTCGAGAAACATATTGCTTCAGCCCTCGAATCACGGAGATAATCAGAAGAGAAGAATCAAGGAAGAAACATAATTGTACTCTCAATTGATTAATAAAAATACTTTATTCTTTTATGATTGCATTTATTTTTCATATGTTGAAAATTTGCTGCACACAAACGTATATCAAACTTATACAGACAAATTTTTTCTCATAAGCAACAGTTTAGCTATTAAGTGGGGGCACTAAATAAATTATTTTGCTAAACCAACTGTGATGCAAACCAACTTATCAAGATGAATTGTCTTGAATAAAAATCTGAAAATTATGCTCTAAATTAAATTATTGAGCAAGTTACCTCACAAATATCACGTTGCGGGTTATTAATAATCACACATGTAACTATTTCATAGATGCATCTTATATAATATACATGGCAGGTAAATAAGCCTATATTCACCTTTGATATTTCCAGCATTCATGGGATTCAATCCCAATTTTAGTTGGTCTAATAATTAATGAGAACAAGCAACATAAGAGGATTCGTAAAGAACTTTCTAGTTCTTTAATATTTACCCATATGAGTTCTTTTTTATATTTGCACATTATACTTAAATTAATATGGCTAAACTAATTATGTCAAATGGATAAATTGTCAACATTGATAAACTTTAGGTTTACACCATGATGTATGCAATTATCAATAAACTCCAAGTTTATTATGATATGTGTTTTATATCAATAAACTTTTACTTTATTGTGATATTTTTTTTATTTGTGTATTATGAACTGGAAAATAAAGCGGGTAGTTTTTTACATACATATTATCCCGCTACAAGTTGTAGTAATAGAAGATATTAAATCTTTCCTTTATTTATAGTCTCAATATAACTAACCGTTTTCGCGAATACATCAGAAACTCAATAAGTTTCTTTGAGACTTACTACGATATAATACCTTATTGATAATCAATTTTATTTCTCCATAGTATAATTGGCTCTTTCAGAGCTCTTAATTAATTTTATACTACCACATATTCATCAACATCCATATGGTGAATATCTCTTTCAAGAGAAAGTTGTCATGACCCAAAAGCCCACCTTAAGGATCGTGATGACACCTAGTTCCTAGAACTGGGTAAGCCTAACACGTGCTGAGATTAACAGATTAAAAGCCATTTAACTATTAAGTAAAATCTGATAAATGGCATAACATAGTTGAAAATTAACAATAGTCATATATCCCAAAATCAATAGTACGGAGTCATAATCTCTATTAAGAGTACACTAGAAATCATTAAATACATCACTATTTGAAAATAAAGTAAACAGTAGCGAAGAACAATAGAAGGTGACTCCGACGCCTACGAGCGGACATGTAGGTATACCATGAAGTCTTCACAGCAACCCTGATAATCAGCTCTCTATCGTCCAGCTCGCTCTGAGGTACCTGGATCTGTATAAAATATACAGAAGCGTAGTATGAGTATACCATAATCGGTACCCAGTAAATATCAAAACTAACCTCGGTGGAGTAGTGACGAGGTTTAAGTCAAGACAATTACTAATCAAATAACCTACGAAAAATATCATGAACAGGCAAAAAGAATAATAACAGAAAGAAATAAAGACTGAAATCTCAATCAGATTAAAGCGATAACCGATAAGAACAAATAAAGGTCCTGTTCCGATAATAAATCATCAAATAGAATCACACACACAGAACCTCGTGCTCATTTTATCAATCATCATCGCACGGCAAAGACCTCGTGCCACGATGTAGGTCACACGCGCACGACAAAGACCTCGTGCCACAATGTATATCACAACCGCACCGCAAAGACCTCGTGCCATAACATATACCACAACCGCACGGCAAAGACCTTCTACCACAATATATATCACAACCACACGGAAAATACCCCGTACCACAATGTATATCACAACCCATGCCAAGTATCAATAACACGTTCAAGAGAAATTTATCGAGAATTAAATAAAGTAATGCATGATAACAACTTTCTTTTTATTTCATTCTGTTATGTCACCAACAACTCAACAGAATTTGAGATAACAACTCCATGTAGGTGAATTTACCTTGATAATCAAATCATCAAGTAAATGACAGAGACACAGATTAGCACATTGAAAATAACACAACAAAATATGTAGAAATGCATGACACACACAAGAAGTTATACCAACACACAAACCCCATCAATAAAACACCCCCAGGACATCACATGTTATCCCCACATAGCCCCCTTGTCTCGCCGCGTGCACAACAATAAAATAAATTCTGTCTTATCTCGCCACACACATATCAACAATTATCCCTCCTTGTCTTTTCACATGCGCACACCGTGTATATATATAACAATAGCACGGCAAAAACCTCATGCAAATACCTGAATAATCCGCCCAACAAATCCACATGTGCCATAATCATAACAACACAATATGCCAACAATTATCATCAAGACATAAACTCAATCTGCCAGCACAGTGCACAAGGACAAACCAATAAAGAAAATGCGGATGTGTGTTCAACTTATAAACATGAATTCAACTAACTCAAATTAGCAACAATCTCACAAATGACTAACATGGCCAATTAAGGAAATTAAAATCCTAAAGCATGATCTCTAGCATGGAATATAGATTCAAGTAAATATTCAAATTGAAAACACGTGGTGCAGGGACCTCTAAATCAAAACAAGGAAATATAAACAACCTCGGGTCAAATCCGGTCATAAGGCACATATATGTCCGTGTACACACTCATCACCTCTTGTACACTTCGCTTACACATAACACAAATAAGCAATTACGCCAAATACTGTAATTTCCTCACACAAGATTAGGCAAGATACTTCCCCCAAAAGTCCTCAATCAATACTCTAAAAATATTTTTCCTCTAATATCCACCTCCACTCGGCTCATATCTAACTAAAAATGACTTAATATCATCAAACAATGCAAGAGAAACTAATTTCAATTAATAAAGTTAAGATCTTTACACAATTTTTTAAAAGTCAACAAAAGTCAATCCCGGGCTTGTCCAGTCAAAACCTGAGTCGAAGGGTAGATCTTGACTACCCATAGTCCACAAGTCTAAATATGTGTTTGATTTTCAAATTTGAGTCCAATTCAGCTCTCAAATCTCAAATTTTTATTTTTTCAAAACATAGGCAAGAATTCCAAACTTCTCTTCAAATCTCATGATTTAGATGTTAAATCTCATAAATAATCAAGTTTTGTAATAAAAAATAAATCATAATCACTTACACAATAGTTTTGTATGAAAATCTCTCCTCAAAATCGCCTCCCACTGAGTCTAGGGCTCAAAAATATAATAAATGAAGCTAAGTCCCGAAATTCCCAACTCTAAACAAGCCGCAGATGTCGCATTTGCGAACTAGTTCGCAAATGCGACCCTCGCAAATGCATAAAAAGGCATCACAAAAATGACCCATGCTAAAAATCTGCAAATGTCGCAAAAGCAACAAAAAGTTCGCAATTGCGAACCTTGACCCCTTCGCAAAAGCGGCCGCCTGGTCGCAAATACGGAAGACCCTTGCCCAATTACCCATCGCAAATGGAATCAATGGGGTAAAATGCAAATTCTCCAGTCCCCAGCTCACTTCGTGAAAGTTAGGAGAATCTCGTAAATGCGGTGGTCGCAAATATGACCATCTCCTCGTAAATGCGAGAACAACACACCAGCAAAAATTGAACCTTATTCAAAACTCTCCAGAACGCGTCCGAAACTCATCGGAGCCCCCGGTCTTCACACCAAATACCCACACATTTAAATAAATATCATACAAACTTTCTCGTGTGATCAAAATACCAATATGACATCCGAAACCATGAATCAGACATCAAAATACATGAAAATTACAATGAAACTCAAGAATTGCTAGAAACACAACCATGCGTCCTATTCCTATCAAACTAACTCAGAATGACACCAAATTTTGTAGACAAGTTCAAATGACAAAATGGACCTATTCCAAGTCCCGAAACCAAAATCTGAATCCGATAGCCATAAAGTCAACACATGACAAACTTAGAAAATTTCTAAATCTTCAAATTACCAACTTTCGCTAAAAAGTACAAAATCAAATTAGGAACCTCTGAATCCAATTACGAGCATATGACTAAGTCCAAAATCACCATCCAGACCTAACGGAACCATCAAAACTCTGATCCGAGATTAATTATGCAAAAGATCAAAATTGATCAACTCTTCCAACTTAAAACTTTTAAAATGAGAATCATTCTTTCAAATCAATTGTGAATCGCTCAAAAACCGAAACCAACCATACATGCAAGTAATAATACATAATTTAATCTACTCAAGATCTTAAACTACCAAATAAAATGCTAAATCTAAAAATGACCGGTCGGATCGTTATAAAAATTATACCATTATGGTCATGGTCAAAATCATTATAGGCAAGATATGTTTCTTCCACTACTTTTGCCCTGTAATAATCATATTGCCATTATATTTTGGCATAATCACAATAGGTACTTGATCAATGACCATTCATGTCATAATAATGAAATTATTTTCTTATTTCATCTCAAACCTCTTTCTAGAGGTGATTGTGGTATATTCATTACCACTAGCATGCTCATATTCTTCCAAGAATGAATATGTATTCATATGTTCTTTGTAAAATATCATGTCAAATCGATGACAAACATTACATTCATAGAGTGAAGGATTATTTTGAGAATCCTTATTGTTCTCATTATCACAATGATGACGATTATAATTTCATCTATTTCCATGTCCACATCCATTGATATATTCACGATAATAATTTTTCCTTCTTCAGACTTACCACATACTTGTCACGACCCAAAAATCCAATCTAGGCGTCGTGATGGTACCTAGTCTTTAAGACTAGGTAAGCCGATTACTAACAACGATTATGCAAATTTTTAACAATGATAATTTGAAACAGAGTCTAACATAAATAGCGAAACAAAAGCGTAATAAGCATACGCGGCAATAATCATAATAACCTCCCAAGATTTGGTAATACAGAGTCACAAACTCTAGCTAAGTACATGGAAAGATCTCAAAGATCGAAATACAATACTGTTTAAATAACAAGATGACAGTATAATGAAAGGAAAGAACTCCAAGAAACTGCGACGACTAAGCAGCTCTATCTTGAATCCTCGTGACCAATATGCTAACTCTTCCCGAGTTCGATATCTCCAATACCCGGCTCTACACAAAAATATGCAAAAGTGTAGTATGAGTACACCACAGTCGGTACCCAGTAAGTATCAAGACTAACCTCAGTGGAGTAGTGACGAGGTACAAGTCAAGACACTCACTAGACAAAATAACCTTTGCAGTATAGAAGTATAAAGCTAATAATGAAAGTAGAAATCGATAAATGGAAATAAGAATCAACAAATGATATAAACAGTAAAACAATAAGAACATTGTGAAGTATTGTTAAAACCAAATAGGCAACACAAAGGACAACTAATAAATTAAGTCGTTCTAACACAAGTTTCACAGCGAAATCACTCCGTGATACCTCATATCATAATCAGAAGTCATGGGTCTCAACCCACCTTCACTAGGTACTCACGGCACCTTGTGCCACATCTCGAATCACAACCGCACAGACAACTCACGTGCCAATATCTCAATTCGCCCGGCATAATCACAGGCTCACAATCACAATACGCCCGGCATGATCATAGGCTCACAATCACAATCCGCCTGGCATGGTCACAGGCTCACAATCACAATTTGTCTGCCATGGCCACAAGCTCATAATCACAATCCTCCTGGCGTGGTCACAGGCTCAATATCCACATGAAAAACGATAATACAAAACACATGGGCATGATTAATAAATGTCAAGTTTCATACTTTTGAACTAGTATAAGTGACATGCTACGGTGTATGCTTGTGCGAGTGTACTACTGTAGCCCAAGTCAACAAGTAATATCAAAGACATCGAGTAGCTCATCGAAGAAACACAACAAATCACATAAGGTGTATGACATACACAAGAAAAAGCACACTATCACACAAAAATCACAAACACAAATTCCCCAAGCCATCACACATCATCCCTGACATTGCCACCCTTATCTTTCCGATAGACACCCGTATCGCTCCGCCCTTAACAATATCATTAGCCACCTGTATCACTCCGATAGCCACCCGCATCACTCCGAATAATAGCCACTCGTATCACTCCGCCCTGACAATATCATTAGCCACCCATATCACTCCGAATAATAGCCACCTTTATCACTCCGCCCGAACAATAGCACAATAGCCACTCGTATCACTCCATACATTCAACAACAGTGAGATGCCACCCTTACGTCTCGCATTACAACAACGGTGAAATGCCACCCTTATACTCCACATAACAACAACCAAACCACACAATAATTCATATATGCTAATATCACAACAACACAACATATCAACTCGTATCACAAGTGCCCATAGGCCAAAACCTTTCCGAAGATCCAATAATATCAATATTTTTACAACAAATAGCCCACGGCTCAACACAATATGTATAGAATCTCAAAAACAAAATAAACGAGAAAGTAACTCAACAAAGAACAACAACCCCTTTAAACACAACTTCAATTAAAATAGATTAATGACTTTCGATAACCTCAATCCCAAATAATTGTAGAAGGATAAACTCAATAGTGAAAGTATTTCTATGAAATGGCAAACTTCTTCTATTGTATGAATAGGCTAACAATGAAAGAGATGGCACTAACTAGCACTACGTCTAAATGCATGAGAATAATCCGAAAACAAAAAAGATATCATGTAACAACAATTTAAACTAAGAGTAACTCCACAATAAAAGAAATCACATAATGATAAAAGTGATAACAACTTCAAATAAAGCATATAAGAGCAAACTCGACAAGTAAAGAATGTGACATTCAAATAAAGCATGTGATAGTAGACATGCCGAATAAAAGATATAACACGTGCTAACATTTCCAAATAAGTACATGGAAGAAACCTAAGAGTCTAAGCCGGTTAATTTTTTACATATAAGCCCGAGTACGTACTCGTCCCCTCACGTACACGGCTTTTACATGACACAAATAGCACAAACGACTCAAATTCTAAGGGGTAGTTCTCCCACACAAAGTTAGGCAAGATACTTACCTCAAAGAAGCTAAACGGATACTCTAAAATAACCTTCTCGTGTGAAACAGCCTCCGGACGGCTCAAATCTAGCCAAAATAACTTAATATCATAAATAAAAATCATAAAAAATAATTTCGAAAAATAAAGCTTCGATATTTAATGAAAACTAAAAAGTCAACCCCAGTCCGCACCATGGAACCCGAAAAATTCACAAAATCTGAACACCCATTTTGATACGAGTCCAACCATACCAAAATTATCCAATCCCGACATCAAATCGGCCTTCAAATCCTCATTTTATATTTTTGAAAGTTTATACAAAAATTCTCATTTTCTCCCATTCAAATAACTAATTTAATGTTAAAAATAAAAATGGAATCACAAAATATAATTAAATCCAGATAAAGAACATTTACCCCAATCCAAAGTGTGAAAATCCCCTCCAAAATCGCTCAAATCCGAGTTCCATAACTCAAAATATGATAAAATAACCAAAACCTTCAAAATAGAGTGCTTTAAACACTACTCCAGAGGTACCCTTCGCGATCGCGATTAAAAAATTTCTAGCACAAATTTTACAATTCACGATCGCGATGAACAAATTCCCATTGCCCTTCCTAAACTCCTCTCAGACAGTCTGTAGTGTAACATCCATAACTTTTTGTACAAAATTCCAAATGATAAATGATTTAATTTTCTGGAAACTAGACTCAAAGGGGTATAACTTTCATATTTGATCATCTCAAAATTCATTATAGATTGCAAGATATAAGCTTCCAAAGTCAGGTAAGTGACACGAGAATTTCCTCTACGCAATCGCAAAAGCAATTCTGCGATCGAGATTCACAGTGCCCAAACATCAAATTTTCTCTTCACGAACGCGACCCAAAGTTCGCAATCGCGATGCATACCCTTGTGGCCAAAAACCAACAATTAAAAATGGCCTAAAAGTGGTTCGAAACCACCTCAAAACTCACCCGAACCCCCTTGGACCCCGTCTGAACATACTAATAAGTTCCGTAACATAACGCGGGACCTACTCGAGTCGTCAAATCACATCAAACAACATCAAAACTACGAATCACATCTCAAATCGAACTTAATGGACTTATGAACTCTCAACTTCTACAACTCGCGTCGAATCATATCCAATCAACCCGGAATAACCTCAAATTTTGCTTGCAAGTCCCAAATGACATAACGGAGCTATGCCAACTCTCGGAATCGCAATTTGAGCCCGATATTCATAGAGTCAACTCTTGGTCAAACCTATTAACCTTCCAAACCTTCAACTTTCCAATTTTCACTAAAATGCATCAAATCAACCTACGGACCTCTAAATCCAAATACGGGCATGTACCTAAGTTCACAATCACCATACGAAGCTATTAGAGTTGTCAAAACATCATTTTGGAGTCGTCTACACAAAAGTCAAACTCCGGTCAACTCTTACTGCTTAAGCTTCTAAGACAAGAATCATCCTTTCAAATCAATCCCGAATCATCCGAAAACAGAACTCGACCACACATGCAAGTCATAATACATAACACGAAATTGCTCAAGACCTTAAGCCACCGAACGAGACGCTAATTCTCAAAATGACCAGTTGGATTGTTACAATACTGCTACTACATTCTCTTAAACGACCGAGAATGAAGCAAATTCAATTGGACGGGTTTCCTCTTCTTGTGCTTACAATCATACATGAATTTGATCATGGCAAGACATAGAAATTTTACCACTTCGGGTGATTATAATTTCTTACAAACTCTAATAGAGTTATAGTGAAAATCTATTGCCTTGTATTAAAAATCAAATTATACAATTTCAAGAATTTAAAAGAGAAAATAAGGTAAAATACTTACCTTCAATCCAAAATTTATTTCTGAAGGAAGTTCATGGAATAATTGACAATCCTTTTGCTCAATATTATGTACAAGTTGAGCATCATACACATATCCCAAAGTGTGGTGACCAAAGTAGATACCTAGTATAGGAATATCAATGTCACTACCCAACTCCCACCGGAGCCGCGACGACGCTTAACTTGCTAGGCAAGCTAACAGTCACACAATAATAATGAATTGAATAAATATGGTTTAATAAACTCAACAATGGAAATATTATAAAATAATTGACAACAACAATACTGCTACAACCAACCCAATGATCTGGTGTCAACGAGTACTGAGCACTACTAAGTATCAAAATACAAGGCCAAATCCTCAATACAACTATTTGAATAATAGAACAGTAATGAAAGAAATACTGAAAGGGAACTTCAAGGTGTGCAGACGACATAACATCCTCGTAGTCTCCCAACAATTGGTACCAAGACAACTCTAGCAATCACCATGTCCGAAAGTACCTGGATCTGCACATGAAATGCATAGTGTAGTATGAGTATAACCGACCCCATGTACTTATTATGTAACAAACCTAACCATGAGCTAAAAGCAATGTCAAACTCAGAAGAAACAGTCAGAGACCAATATTAATAACCAATACAGCTCAGGATATAAAGGAAACAATATAAATAAATAACTCGATGATATCATGTTTAGCTCGTTCATATTTATGAAATTTAGACATGCGTTTCAAGTATAACAATTAAAGCCAAACACAGATAAAAATATTTCATTTACCAACTAGCATGAGGGAAATACATCTCTATACCTATATGTCAACTCAATATCATCACGATGGAGCCATCAAGAATAATAACACTTAGCACGTTTATGGCGCCCCGCATAAGGCCCTTCCCATCACACACATAAATACTTAGCACTATATAGGTACCTGTCATAAATGCCTCTTACCAAAGCACGTATATATAACATTGTGATGCACCCAATGCTGTCATGTCAGATTCCAGAGGGGCGGATCCTGCCCAAGCACTAATCAGAATCACATAGCCCAATAGTAGGGTCTGGCGCCCACGTCGCCCCAAATTAGTAACACTTACTCCAATATGAGCCTGGCATGTATCACCTCAAAATCAATACCAAATCGGCTCTATGACCCAAGCTCAGTCATCAACTGCTCAAGTCTCAGTTAACCACATATTAGAGTACTCAATTCAACGGTGTTACACATACGAGGTATCAACAACATGTGAGGAAAACAAATAAGAAAGTATTGAGACAGAGATATCATACACGGATATATCATCATGACTGAGAGTATGTGTACAATTAAAGCAAATAGCTCAAAAACAACAAGTATTGCCATATCTTGTCTCAAACAACTAGCATATAGCTTAAACATGATTTCTAACATGAATCAGAACTCAAATAATAATACAGGTTTAGAAAATATGGATATAACGAGGCATGATAGCAAAAACACATCCCATAGTAGTCTAAAAGCATCTCAAATCATAAATACTCTGGTGCACGCACACACGCCTGTCACCTAGCGCGTGCGTCACCCCAATACGTCTCATATAACATGGTTCCATGGGATATTTACCCTTAAATTCAAGTTTAGATTACTTACCTCAAAACGCGAGATCAATAGTCCAAAAAGCCCTTCCCACGTGAATCAGCCTCTGAGCGACTCGAATCTAGTGCAAAAAAACTTAATATCATCAATAAGAGCCATATGAAATAATCTCACACAATAAAGCTAAGGTCTTTAATCAAAATCGGAAAGCTAACCTAAAAAGTCAACCCCGGGCCCGCACCTCGGAACCCGGTCAAACTCATAAATTCCGGACACCCACTCAATTACGAGTTCAATAATACCAATTTCATTCAATTCCAACCACAAATCGACCCCCAAATTATCAAATCTCACTCTCCAATAACAATCTAAAATCCCCAAATTTCACCTTAAATCTACATAATCTAGGTGTAATAATTGATGGGTAATCAATATGTATCGTCAAAAGTGAGTAAAGATCACGTACCTCTATAATTGTGATGAAAAGCTCTCCAAAAATCGCCCTAGACCGAGCTGCACAACTCAAAATATGTTAAAATGACAAAACCCTCAAAAAATAGAGTACTTAAAATCTACCCATGCATACCCTTTGTAATCGCGAAAAAACCTTCGCGATCGTGAAGAACAAACTCCTAAAGCTTCCAAAACCTTCTACCCGAACGTGAAGACCAAGTCGCAAACGTGATGAACAACAGTGATATGCCTACGCGAATGCGTCCCCTCTTCCGCAAATGCAAAGGCTTAAGGTCTGATGCCCCCAGCCAGCTTCCCTTCTACACGAACGCGTCACCCCTCACGCAATCGCAAAGGGCACTACCTATCAAATCATCGTGAACGCATGCACCTACTCGTGAACGTGAAGAATAATTTGCCTGCCAACCAAGAAGCCCTATGCGAACGCGACCCCTGTATCGCAATCGCTATGAAGAACACATCAGACATCAGAATAGCAATCCAATATATAGAGAAATGGTCTGAAAACACCCGAGGTCCCCGGGACCCCGTCCAATCAGACCAACCAATCCCAAAATACAACACGAACCTACTCGAGGCCTCAAATCACAAAATAATATCAAAACCACAAGCCGCACCCCAATTCAAGCCTAATGAACTGTCAACTTCCAAAACTCATGTCGAATCATATCAAACCAACCTAGAATGACTTCAAATTTTGCATACAAGTCTCAAATGACACAACGGTCCTATTCTAACTTCAGAAACTAAAACCCGATCCCGATATTAATAAAGTCAACTCTCGGTCAAACTTCTCAACCTTCCAAACCTCTAACTTTCTAACTTTCGCTAAAAAATTTTAAATTATCCTACGGACCTCCAAATCTAAATCCGAACATATACCTAAGTCAAACTCCGGTTAACTCTTTCAACTTAAGTTTCTAACCCTGGGAATAAGTGTCCCAATTCATTCCAAAATCTTTCCCAAATCAAACTAATCACCCGGCAAGTTACGTAACCACAAACATATGTAAGTAAAGCATCAAATAGGGGAAACGGGAAAACGACCTGCCGGGTCATTACATTCAATGCATTCACGCAGGAGCCTCACACAAATTCCTATATCTTCTCTCCACGGGTGGTTTAATTTCTCAAACATTAGTCAACTAATTAATAGTATATCTACAATTTAAAACAACCGCCCTCTATTCAATTGGTTGAAGTCTCGTGCTGATAACGTGTTATGAAACAACAAAAGAAGAAGGAGAGTATTGTAAAGAAAAGTAGAGAGAGAATTCTTATTGATTTGGGATGAATTACAATGGAATAGAACTCTCTATTTATAGGGGAATAGTGACTTAACTATAAAGTAATAAGCTCTAGAATCTCTCTAAAAGATAGACATTCACCAGAAATAAAATACTATTTATAACATAATAAGTAATTTGTTATAACATGTAAAATATAGTGATGATGTAAAAATTTATCAGTGTCAATTTATATAACTTAAATCCTGTGTTTGTGAGAGAGAACATGTTTAATATGCTCGTGCAAATTGATTATATAGCGTTGCTAAATTAGCACTAAATAGCATATGTTGCTTGTTACTTGAATGAAATCTTCAGCCAAGTATATAAAAAGACTTTGTATATTTATGGATAATCACAGAGGAGTTTGAGATGCCATCGAATGGATTTCACTTAAGATATGGAAGATTAATTAATCTGTTAATGGGGCTTTAATCTATTACAAATAAATAAAAGTTGACGTAGAATAAAATTTATGGGGTTTTTCTTTCTTTTTCTTTTTGTAATTTAATAATATGGAGCTAGTTGAAGACTACGCAAATTCTTGGAAAAATATATAATTTAATAATAAGGAGCTAGTGGAAGACTGAAAATTCTTTAAACGAACACATTTGTTTTGGTCAATTGATTTTTTGGCCTTTTACAAATTTGTTTTTAGTTTTATGACCCTACCTCTTTTTTTACACATGAGAGATTTACTTTTACACATAAGAAATCTTTTATTTACACATAAGAGATCTAAAAAAAATATTTTCTTAAATTCAACATTGTAAAAAGGTAGGAAGGCATTAAACCTCATTGAAAAGTAGGGGCACCTTTCATTTGAAAGTATGAACAAAATCAGAATATCTCGTACTATCTCGTCAATAATTTAGAGCAATTTTCAAAGTCAATATTCATTAAAAAGAAGCATATTGTCACAAGACGTTCTAACTGTAAAAAAGATCCATGAGTAATCTAGAAAGAAAATGTGCTTTGGACCAAACATCATATTTTATCAAGTGTGGGAGCCAGAATGATATTAGTCACTTCGATTAGATGTTTAGAATGTATTTCGCACTAGGCTAGCTAGCTTTTTAAAGTTGTAAATTTCTACTTTGAACAAAAAGGATTTAATTTAATTTATATAAATAGCTACGTATTCTACCTATTGTTAACCTTTTATAATGACTTAACAAAGAGTTTAACGTAAGTATTTCTTATGTTAAAAACACACAGTGTCAAAATCACCACATATAGAGCATCGAAGTTTAGATTAGGTATAAATAATGATATCTCACTCAACTTGCATTAAAATTTCAAACATTTACCTGGAATAACCCCTTAATATAGTGGTACGTGTAACTACATTCTTTTTACTAATCTAGTCTCTTTTATTTATTTTCTTTCTATTGTCCCTTTTCCTGGTAGACATTTTACGTTTCATTTCTATTATTCTGTAAATTAAAAAACAGAAAGAAATATTTTATGTAATACCCAAACTCACTCAATAATATTAATTTGTACCACTTAAGTTACAAAGGTAACGTTGCATGCACTTAAACATTGAGTTTTGGTTTTTTGACTGCGTTTGATCATATGGGTTTTGACTATTACATAAATTTGGAATGTATTGAATGTTTTGTTACTTTGTAAGTGAGCTTGGAGTTAGGAGTTGATCATTAAAAAAAAAGAGATCCTGATAATAAGTTAATAATCAAGAGCCATATATAAGATATGAGTTTTCAAGAATATATATAATTTGTAACCATTTAATAAATTATTTCAAATAAATACATGATTCGAACAAAAGTTACTATGTTTGGTCGAACCTATATTTATGCTCTAGCTCTGCCCCTTCGAATATAGACATGACCTGCATGAATTTACCTTATCGTTTAAGAGCTACATACTACGTGTGTATATTGCATGACATGAGTTTGTAAAACTATTGAGCCGAGAATAGTCTGGCATGTTAAGAACCAGGTTTTAGGGTTTAGTATGGCATGTTGCAAGACTGTTACGAAGACGTGACAATATGAGTATGCTGAATGTCAAAAGAACCAGGTTTACAACAGGCTAGTTGAAGTCAGCAAGTCAGACACGGAAGACCAGCATTCTTGTATAGGGTAAATTATGTTATGTTAAGTGATCGCGTAAGGGAGTGACACATGGAGACAAAGGTAGAAAATAGCTAAAACCGAAGGCAACTATTCTGTATGTTACCGAAAAGAATGGTGCTCATAAATATGAAATAAATGCTTGCCACCTGGTAGTGTTTAATAGAGAATATTCTACAGCATTTAGTACACCGCCCGTTATAAAGAATTTGACATCCATGCCCGCCGTTACACATTCTTCAATGACCCTCATAATTGACATTAAAGAAGGGCTTGATCCTAGGACCTTGTTCCCTAGGTGCAGCTAAAAATAGTGAGTTCTATTATCATTGTAGAGGACACGAATTTTCAGGCAAACTTACGCTATAATATATTTAAAACTTAATACAATTTTATCTTCTTGCTCCTTGATTTTATTGCTGCTGTGCCCGGAGTCCCTGCTCTCGGAACTACTGTTTCTGCTATTTTATCTCCATCTCAAGGCTAAGTATTGTATATTTATTTGATTCTTCTCTTATTTCAGGATCAAATTAATTCACTTGTCTAGAAACCACATATAAATTCAACTATACCGTTTTATGGAAAAATAGTCTGGCGCCCACCGTGGGACCTAGACAGTCGTGTAATTATGTTGGTCCTTGCTTCTTTTACTAACGTGTTTTAATTATTTGTTCTTAGCAAAAAATCATAAAAAATGGCAGATAGTGGTGTTAACAACACACATAATCTTGAGGCCCAAGGAGACCAGCCTCAGCATGAAGATTCAATTAGTGATACCCGTAATGAAGGGAGCAATGCCACGCTAGTCCACGATAGACAATACTCGCGACATGTTCGGGAGGCGACTCCCGGTGATGCTGAAGAGGAACATGTCGTTGAAGCGCTGAGGGTCCTGCAGGAACAACAAGAGGTCATCCTAGGCCATCTCACACGACATGATAAAGTTATGATAGAAATGAAGCAGGCGTTAACGGGTGCTTCCAATAACGCGAACGGACAAGGTCCAGTTCCTCCCGGTGCTCCTACAAATCAAACAACTCAGAGGGTCGACAACAACACCCCGAGCGACGAGGTTGGCTTTGATACGACCAGGGGGAATGGATCCGGTCACAACAGCGAGATCGATCCCTTTAAAAGTGAAATCTTGTGGTTTATGAGGGAAGTAAATGCCCGCATGGACTAAATACTAGGTGCACCACCGGTGCTGAAAGGACCGAACTCAAAGAAGTATACTCAACTGCCATATAAACCGAGCGCGACACCAAAATTGATCCCGAAGCAGTTTAAAATGCCCGACGTGGCAAAATATGATAGGACTTCGGACCCTCAGGAGTATATTACCACCTATACAACATCGGTGAAAGGGATCTATTTAGCTCCCCACGAGATCGAATCCATTTTGCTAAAGAAATTCGGAGAGACTCTCATAAGGGGAGCCTTGACGTGTTATTCGCTGTTGCCCGAACATTCCATAGTTTCCTTTGAGATGCTAGAAAATTCTTTCATTAAGGCCCATGACGTGGCCATAAAGGTGCAGGCCCGAAAGGCCGACATATTCAGAATTACACAAGGAGAGTCCGAGTTGCTGCGAGAATTCGTCACCCGATTCCAGAAGGAAAGAATATTGCTCCCTGCTGTTCCAGATGAGTGGGAGGCTGAAGAATTCACCAAGGGTTTGAATCCTAGAAGTCTAATGCTTCTCGAAAATTAAAGGAAAGCTTGCTTGAGTTCCAAGCGATGACTTGGCGGATGTTCACAACCGGTACGAGTCCAAGAAAAGGATTGAGGATGATCACCTCGGATTCCTAGCATCGGTTAAAAGTCGGGAGTAGAATAAAGAGAAATCAAAAGACGATTTTGACACAGATAGACGATCTTCGAGGGGCTGGTGTTTTCCTTATGAACGGGTTGAAGGACGCGACAGAGGTTTTCGTGCGGCAGACAGGTTCGCTATCGATAGAAGAACTGACCTCGGCCGAAATAATAGATCGCTGCAAGATAAGGAAACATCCGATTCTCGAGATCCTTCCTACCCCAGACTTTCAGAATACAACTTCAATGTCAGTGTAGTAGAGTTGGTATTGGCTATGAGGAACATTAAAGAAGCACGGGACCCGAAGCCGATGAGGTCCGATCCTAGCCAGAGGGATCCTAATTTGTGGTGCGAATACCACATGATGAACGGCCACCAAATTAGGGAATGCCGACATATGTGTGAGGAGATGGAAACACTAGTGAATAATGGCCACCTCAGGGAATACTTAAGTGAACGGGCCGAAAACAATTGCAGTCGTAACTGTGATAACACAGAGCCTTCGAAAGAAGGAGAAGACCCCCTGTGCCAAATGATCAACATGATTTTTGGGGGCAACGAGATTACCCTTCTCAACAACAAAAAAGACGAAGGTAATAGTAACCCATGGAAAGAGGCTCTGGGAGGTCGCTGAGGACGACATCACTTTCAAGGAGGAAGACGCAGATGAATTGTTGCTACCACACAATGACGTATTGGTAATTTCTTTAAATGTATTATATTTTAAAATCAAACCTATTCTGGTGGATCCAGGGAGTTCGTCCGATATCATACAATGGAGGGTATTGTAGCAAGCCAAACTTACCGGAAGCATCATTCCGACCACAAAACTCCTCCCCGGGTTCAACCTCGCAAGCGTGACAACCCGGGGAGAGATCCTGCTGCCCACAAATGCCGGGGGGTGATGAAGACGACCTTTTTTGAGGTTGTGGACGGAGATATGGGTTACAACATTATTCTGGGAAGATCATGGTTGCACGAGATGAAAGCTGTACCATCAACGTATCATCAGTTGCTGAAATTCCCAACTCCCGAGTGGATTAAACAGATAAAAGGCGACCAACCAGCGGTAAGGGAGATGAATGCAATTTTCGTCTTCACTAGCAAAGGGAAAGAGCATACGACATAGCAATTATAGGAACCAACGCCTGCTCCCAAATCAAGTGAAGTCAACCAGGGGGAAAAGGCGTTGGAACCTTATTAGGTGCCAATATATTTCCAGGTACTAGAAGAGACGGATAACAACAAAGTTCACAACGGAAGAGCTTGAACAAGTCGTATTGTTTGAAAAGTTCCTGGAGAGGAAATTCCACTTAGGGGCAGGACTGCACCCCGAGCTCAGGTCTGGATTTATTGAATTTCTTAAGTTTAATGCCGATTATTTTGCGTGGTTGCATGCTGATATGACAAGTATCCCGACGGAAGTGGTCATGCACAAGCTAAGCTTGGATCCCACGATTTCTTCGGTAAGACAAAAGAAAATTCCTATTGTCGAGGCCAGAAATAAATTCGTCAAAGAAGAGGTAACTCGCCTACTTGATATCGGTTCGATCCGAGAGGTAAAGTATCCAGACTAGCTAGCTAACGTAGTTTTGGTTACTAAGAAGAACAATAAATTTCGTATGTACGTAGACTATAAGGACTTGAATAAGGCATGCCCAAAGGACTCGTTCCCACTGCCAAACATCGATAAAATGATTGATGCAACGGCTGGGCACGGGTTAATGAATTTCCTCGATGCTTACTCTGGGTACAACCAAATTAAGATGAACCCATAGGATCAGGAAAAGACTTTGTTCATAATGAACTTCAGCACATACTTCTATAATGTTATGCCCTTCGGGCTAAAGAACGCCAAAGCTACTTATCAGCGGCTCGTAAACAAGATGTTTGAAAAACAGATAGGGAAAACCATGGAAGTTTATATAGACGATATGCTTGTTAAGTCTTTGAACGCAGGTGATCATTTTAAGAACTTGCAAGAAACTTTTAACATCCTAAGGAAGCATAATATGAAGCTTAATCCCAAGAAACGTGCGTTCGGGGTCAGATCCGGCAAATTCCTAGGATTTCTAGTGTCACAAAGGGGGATTGAGGTAAACTCTGATAAAATCAAAGACATCGAAGACATCCCATACTAGCTATTAAGCATAAAAGGGGTTCAAAGGCTCACATGGATTTTGGCCACTTTGAGCAGGTTCATTTCCTGGTCATCATAGAAATGCCATCGTTTCTTCATGCTACTCAAAAAGAAGAACAACTTCAAATGGACCCCGGAATGCCAATAGGCTTTTAGGGATTTGAAAAGGTACTTGTCAAGCCCTATTTACTATCAAAGCCGGAGGAAGGAGAAAAATTATTAATCTACCTAGCAATCTCGGAGGTAGCGGTAAGCGCCGTTTTAGTCCATGAGGACGAAGGTACGCAATCTCCCATTTATTACGTGAGTAGAATTTTAACGGGAGTGGAAAATTTCTACCCGCCTTTGGAGAAGCTGGCCTTAGCTCTCATAGTTGCCGTTCGGAAGCTAAGGCCTTACTTCCGATGTCACCTGATAGTTGTGGTGACCACCTTTCCTTTGTGAAATATCCTTCATAAACCCCGAACTCTCAGGTAGGTTAGCCAAGAGGGCCGTCGAAATGAGTGAAATTGACATAGAATATAAACCAAGGACTGGCCGATTTTAGTCTGGGATTGCTGCCTCTGGCAACCAAAGAGGCAGTGATGGTATCAGAATCAACATCGGGAGTTTGGACCCTATTTACGGATAGAGATTCCAACGTAAAGGGGTTCAAGCTCGTCATAGTATTAATTATGCCTTCGGGAGAAACCTTAAGGAAAGCCATAAGAACAGTCCCTTTGACTAACAATAAAGCAAAGCTAGAAGCTTTGATTGCAGGAACTGAGTTGGCCCAAGAACTAGATTCCGAGGTCATTGAAATCAGATGCGACTCTCAGTTAGTGGTAAATCAGGTATACGGGATCTTCGAAACCAAAGATGAGCGCATGCAACAGTACGTAGTGAAGGTTCAGGCTCTACTTGCTCGGTTCTGGGAATGGTCTATTATCCCGAGGGAAGAAAATGCATAAGCAGACGCATTAGCTAACCTCGACTCATCAACAAAAATGAAGGGATCAGATTTCAGTATGGTAGTACAAATCATGCACTCAGTTCTGGACGCAGATAGCTACTATGAGGTAAATACGACTAATTTGGTCTGGGACTGGAGGAATGAGATCATTGATTATCTCGAACACTGGAAGTTGCCCGAAGATCCCAAGGCATCCCGGACGCTGCGCGCCAAAGCAGCACGATATAGCTATAAAGGAGGCAATTGTACAGGAAGTCTTTCTAAGGCCTGCTGGCCTGATGCTTGGGAGATTCCGAAGTTAATTATGTTATGCGAGAAGTCCAAGAAGGGATATGTGGAAATTATTCAGGCGCAGACTCTTTAGTACTAAAATTGGTAAGGGCAGGATACTATTGGACCCGAATGGAACAAGACTCCAAAGCTCTGTACAAAAATGTGACAAGTGTCAACGCTACGCACCATTGGTACATCAACCAACAGAACCATTGCGCTTAGTTTTGTCTCCATGGTCGTTCATAAAGTAGGGGATGGATATCGTTGGATCACTGCCGCCATCACCTGGTAAGATAAGATTTCTTTTAATTTTAACTGACTATTTTTCTAAATGGGTTGAAGTAGGTCCTTAACAGAAGATCGGCGAACTAGAAGTGGTGGTTTTCTTGTGGGAGAACACAATTTGCAGATTTGGAATACCAAAAGAGATAGCCTGCGATAACGGGCCACATTTTTTAGGCGCAAAGATCATGAAGTTTGTTGAAGACTTGAAAATCAAAAGGTTCACATCTTTGCCCTATCATCCGAGTGTAAATGGCCAAGCAGAGTCAATGAACAAAGTGATCATACAAAATCTCAAAAAGAGATTAGAAGCAGCCAAAGGAAAATAGCCCGAGGAACTGTCAGGAGTGCTATTGGCGTACCAAACAATGGCAAAATCGAGCACAGGAGAAACTCTTTTATCCCTTGTGTACGGAGAAGAAGCCTTGATCCCGGTGGAAGTAGGGGAACCTACTTTGAGATATTTTCAGGCAAATGAAGATGCAAACAACGAAGCAATGTTAGTCAATTTGGAGCTACTCGATGAGCGCATGGACTTGGCCCATATAAAGATAGAAGCTCAAAAATAGAGAATAGAAAGATATTATAAATTAAGAGCCAACTTCCGTTATTTCGAAGTAGGAGACTTGGTTCTAAGCAAAGTAACTCAAAACACCCAAGAACTTAACGTAGGGAAGGTAGGTCCATATAGGCCTTTACCGGGTTTCAGCTGTTATTGGGAAAGGTTCATATAAGTTGGAGAATCAAGATGGAGAAAAGTTGCCAAGCAACTGGAATGTGGCACACCTCAAGAGATATTATTGCTGATGAACGTCGCCTGTACTGATAGTATGTGTTGTACTCTTTTTCCCTTCGTATAGTTTTTGTCCCTACTGGGTTTTTTTGGCAAGGTTTTTAATGAGGCAACAAAGAAAAGCATACTAAGAAAAAGGTTTCAACAACAACAATAAGACCTTTTAATAGAAAGGCACACAAGCGAAGAACCACTCCGGAACAGTTAGGTAATCTTTGGCTCGATAGCACAATTCCCACCGGAAGTTAAGTTTGTTATCAAGAAAAGGTTAGCCGACCGTTCACAAGTGCAAACCACTAAGGGATTGTTTGATAGTCTTTGGATCGATAACATAAATTCCTAAGGGGAAGTGAAGTTTGTTACCGAAATAAAGATTATCTAACAATTCATTAGTGGGGTCCTCGAAAGTGCAAAACTTCTAGTGTTCAAATTTGTATTCTTCGCATTCGAACACTTGAGGGGGGGGGATGATATGAGGATACGACAACAATGACTGCCATGTCGACCGGAAGCAAAGTTGTATCATCGGGACCGGGGATTGCGCGGCCAGCCCCGTAGAAACAAATTGTACAAATTAGCCACAAGAAATGGCAATGTCTTTTAAGCAGAACGAATAACGAATGCTTATGTATTTTTTGAAAATGGAAGGAATAAATAAAGCCCTTTTATTTCTATCATGTTTCTTGTATGAATGATGATTTGATTTTGTCATTTGAAAGTAAAAAAAAGTACTTCAAATGCTAGTACCATAATGAATATGAGACGTCCTTTTCAAGATCACCGTAAACATAAGATGACCCTCTCTTATAAAAACCCTCACGATAAAGGGTTAATTTCGGAAGAACTTGTGTCCGAAATCCAAATGCTTTCAGGGGAAAATACACCGAAAGCCTTGCAAGAAAGAACGCAAAGATTAAAAACTTGCATGAATGTTCAAACAAAAGAATGCATAAAGACTCATGCAATACTTGAGCAAAATATGTTCTTATTCACAATAAATGTGCCAAAACGGCACAGGTGCAAAAGTTGGGAAACAAAATGAAAAGCTAAACTGCTGCATCTCCGAAACTCAATGTATCTCCGAAACTCATCCCTGGAGTAAGAGAAGCATCCGCGCCCCCAGGGGAAGTGGGTAGATTTGCCGCCAACTCAATGTATTAATCCTCATAATTTTGGCCTTCAAAATCTTCGCCCTCCGGTTACTCTTCTGTTCCCGAGGACTCGAAATCGGAACTAGAAGGACCGGAAGCATCAGGCTCTGCCGGGAGACCCATTTTAGCAGCTGACTCTAGCTCACGGGCTTTAGCGATTTCGGCATCAAATTCAATGACACACTCTTTAGACTATTCCAAGGTTGTTATCCTCATGCTGTACATAACATATGTCATTTCAACAACGAGAGAATCTGCTCGGCGCTTGAGTTTTTCTTTAAGTTGGTTGACCTCGGCAGAAAGATTTTCCCGGGCGAATCTAATGGACTTGAGGCTAACGTTGAGTTCGCGGACAGTAGAGCTAAAAATTCTATTATGCTCAATGGTATTCTTCTACTTCTCCTCCAATTGGGCATATTTCACCCCGGCAGTAGCAAGCTATTCAGTTTTGGAGTTCAAGGCTGCCTCCAAATTGGTCAATCTTTTAGCGAAGGCAGCCTCGCGATCGGATGCAGCAAGAACGACACTATGGACTTCATCACATTTGGCCCTAGCCTCTTTAAATTGAACCCTCAACGGGGTGATCTCTTGGCTAAGTATCTCTATTTCTTGGTCGCTCCGCTGTAAATGAGCCTCCAACACAACAACCTTAGTAGCTTTGGCTTCCAGTTCTGAGGCGAGCAACCGTTTGGTCCCGCTCGACCTAAAGTTGATCCCTCCCGAAGGTAAGTTCTTCTTTTTCCCGAATTAACCTCTGGAGGCCCTCGAAAGCAAGGAAATTGACATGCAAAACAAGAAAGGAAAAACTAAAGATATTACTAAATCAAAGACATAAGAAATGACAAAGGAAATAAAGAGTGTACCGCTACAGCATTGTGCGTAGCGTTGTTTAACAAGCACTCTCCTGAGAGAGCCTGTATCTGTTCCCAATCTTTTTCTCAAGCCAAAGGCTTTAGATAGTTAGCAAGTTTCACCGGCTGGGATAGCAAACTGCATCCGGTAGAGACCAAGAGAGTAACGCCTCCTCCTCCTTTATGGATCTTCTGAGGGGATGGCATAATTTTGCCCCAAATTCCCATGAGCTGGGGACCGGGGGAGAGAAACACCCTCTTTTTGGGCAGATGCGACCGGTGGAGATGATGTAGCAGTTGCTGGTGGAAGAGTTGGTGAAGAAGGAGATGAAGCTGATGGCGTTGAAGATGAGAAGTAGCTCTAGCAAACATAGTGCTGGTTGTTGGTTGCTCATCAACCAAAGACGGCGGGGACCTAGTATTCAGTACCACAATACCGGGCGCAACGACTTGGATCCGAAAATGGGAGTTGGCATTTTCCACCATCTCAAGCTACCCAGAGCACCGAGGCATCGTCCTCGGTTGGTGTAACTAACTCAAGATATTGAGCAGTCTGTTGAGTTGAGGAAGGTCATCGTCTTCTATGTAGAGAATCCCCATCCTCGCTAGCTTCTCCATCATCGTCAATCATTATGGTATTTATGGCCGGCTCGGGTGGAGGGTTCGTCACCATGACTTTCGGAGATGACTCGAGTGCAGCTTTTGTCGCCCTCTTATTCTTTCCCCCTGCCGCGGAGGAACGCCATTTTTCTAATTGCTTGTTCTCCGGTCGGGGACTCCGAGAAGAAGCACTCACACCAGAAGCAGGCTTGGAGACGGCTATCCGTGAAAAAGCCTTCTGCAGTAGCCTCACTGAATCGGCAGGATAAGCCAAAACGTCATCTTCGCGGACGACAACGGAGCCCTGGGGTAAACCTATATTCAAAAAGAGAAAAGAATCAGATAACTTACTTATGAGAAAAGGTGAATATAAGATGAGTTCAACTTACCATGATTTTTGGCCTTCCACTCGTATTTCAGGGACAACTCTTTTTACGTGCGGGTTTCGGGCATAGTAAAGTCTAAATTTTTTTGAATCCATTGGTTCAAGTCCTCAACCCTAGGAGGAACCCACCGAGTCATTGAGACAGGTAAAGGAAGAATAATCAATAATGACAAAGAATGGTCTTTAACAGAAAAAATAACAAACAGTGTACTTACGAGTGCGGTTCCATAATTCCGGGAAAGATGAAGCCGAGGCCGGGATGATGTCACTGGTGGCAATTGAAACGAACCGTTCCATCCATCCACGGTGATTATCATCATCCATGATGGATAGAAGTGCATGGTGGCCTTGCTTGCTGAAGTTAGTCATCCCCCCACGAAAGATCTTAGGGGAATAAAGGTTCATCACATGAGCTAGGGATAACTCCTCCCCCGTTTCTTAGCACAGGCGCCGAAGACAAGCAATCATCTTCCACACGGAGGGAATCACCAATGCCAAACACACCTGGTAGCGGAGGCAGAACTCAACAATGATGGAGTCAAGCTCTCCACTCAGAGAAAAGGTACCCTAAGTGAAGGGATACATATAGAAGTACGTAAAACCCTTCTTGGGTAAGGTTACCCACTCCGCCAGATCAGGAGCTATAATGTCTAAATTCAGGCAATGAAAATCTTCCTTCATAGAGGGAATACTGGAAGGACGAATGGAAGAAGGATATTTGCCAACGGCCCATGTACGAGGGATAGCACAAGGAAATTTCTCTTCGAAGTCTCTAGTTATGACAAGACTTCTGGGATGATGGTGCTCACTGTGGGAGGAGCAGTTTCATCGGCTTTGCTTTTGTTCTTTGAGGAACTAAGGTATTTTGAAGAATAAGCCATTTTATGTTAGAGAATAAGGAAAAGCTTTTTTCTTATGAAGAGAATTAAAGAAAGGTTGAAGAACAAAGTACAAGTTGAATGGAGAGAGTTTGGAGAATTATGAGGTATGAATAAATGAGGTCGATGCGTATAAGTAAAGGTTTAGACGGCTAAACTCGTGGCCATGATTACCTCGATAGCCAGCAAAGGTTATGCTGAATTGTGGGATGACGCGCATTCGGGGCATTAAATGCAGAGACACGTGCGTCTAATCAACCGTCAGAAGCTTTTCAGAGGACTCAGTATAATTCCCGCCAAAAAGAATGTTTCTACCAACTTCACGGTGACACAAAGTTATGTCACCGAAAAGTAGGAGGACTATCTGTATAGGGTAAAATATGTTATGTTATGTTAAGTGATCGCACAAGGAAGTGACATGTGGAGCCAAAGGCAGAAGATAGCTAAAACCAAAGGCAACTATTCCGTCTGTTACCGGAAAGAATGGTGCTCATCAAGATGAACTAAATGCCTGCCACCAATAAGCGTTTAATGAAGAACATTCTATAATATTTAGTACACCACCCGTTATAAATAATTTGACATTCTTGACTGCCGTTACACATTCTTCAATGGCCCTCATAATTGACATTAAAGAAGGGCTTGATCCTAGGACCTTGTTCCCTAGGTACAACTATAAATAATGAGCTCTATTATCGTTGTAGAGGATACAGATGTTTTGGAAAACTTACGCTATAATATATTCAAAGCTTAATACACTTTTATCTTCTTGCTCCTTGATTTGATTGATGTTGTGCCCGGAGACCCTGTTCCCGGAACTAGTGTTTCTGCTATTTTATCTCCATCTCAAGGCTAAGTATTGTATATTTATTTAATTCTTCTATTATTTTAGGATCAAATTAATTAACTTGTCTCGAAACCACGTATAAATTCAACTGTACTATTTTATGGGTAAACAATTCCCATACGAGTAGGAATTTGTAGAAGATCATGTCCTTGTCTAAAAAGGAATATGATATTTAGCTTAAAGTATATATATTTATATGTATATCGCCTCATGTTTTACTCGTGTTTCATGGATTTTGGATGTAAAATGTATTGACTTATATTAATTTAGGGTGTTTTTATGTGTAGGATTCATCTAGAAGTAATTGGGGGTGAAAGGTGCGAGATTAGAGCTAAAACAGACGAAAAAAAGGAAACCCGGATTTTCAGCGCCACAGGCAGCGCGGAGCGCCATCTGTGGTGCCAGAGGCAGAACGATCAAGAGGCCCAACGGCAGGGCCAGTGCGAGGCGCTGGCAACGGGAAGTTTGTTCAATTTTGCTGGGGACAAGGTTATTTCGTCTATAGACCTACCCAACACGTATAAAAGCAAGACTAAGCTTATTTTTGAAGGAGGGACGCCACTTTGAAGAGAGAATACGCACGAGAAACATTCGAGAGCGAGGAGATCTCAATTTTCTTCATCTTTTCTTACTATTTTCAATTATCCAACACTTATGAAATTGTTTGATACTATCATGAGTGGATAAAACCCATAGTTCTGGGTTTGTGATTTAGCCACGAATATTGTTGTTTTACGTTAACTTAACCTTGATTTCAATTCACTAATATATGGCTGTTTCTTCAATTCTGTGATTAATTGCTTAATTGTCTGGCCAGCAGTTAGGTTCTATTTATTATCTATGCTATGCTTGGGAAAGCTATGTTTAGATTAGAGAAGAATTGAAGAGAGCACGATCATAATTCTGAGGGGGGCAGATATATGGTTAGGATAGGAATATACATAGTCACCGTGCTTAATTAAATATCGTAATCTTAATGCGTTCTTAATAGATTAATTTCATAGGAATATAGGCGTTAATCTATTTTGAATAGGCGAGTAGTACTTCGGGAGAAGGCTACGAGAGCAATTATTCGATTAATTAGCAACCATGAGTGAATTGTATGAAAGGGAGAGTTAACTATAACTCAATATGATTGGTGAATCGATCACAACTCTGGAATATTTGTCTCTATTTAATACATAATAATCATTTTGCTGCTTGATAATTTAGTTACTAGTTAGAATTATTGTTTAGTAAAATCACACTTTTAAATTCGGATTGGCTCGACTAAATAACAATCTTGGTAAATTTAGTGGATAGTTAATACAAGTCTCTGTGGGTTTGACACTCGACTTATCATTTTATTACTTGTACGACCACGTATACTTGCGTGTGAGTGTGGGAGAAACAAAATACATGTTTGGAGGACTTTGTGTAATAAAAGTAATATGCATATATTGAAAATACTCCTAGGAAAAAGCAAGAAGGATACAAGTTGGAGTTAAATAGGGAAACCTAGCCTAAACATGTGAGAATTTTCTTAACCGAAATATTTTAGGATTTGGAGCATTAATCAAAGAGGAATTTCGGCCAATCTTGCACCTATAAAAGAAGACCTTTTGCCATAATTCAAGACTACTGCTATTGAGAGAAATCGTAAGAATACTTCTAACAATAGCAAACAAAGCAATAAGGTACTTCTGAAGATCCAACTTAATCTACTTAAGAATAAGTTTTTAAAGATGAAGCTGCTTGAGTTCTTTAGGTGGTAGGTTGAGTCTTCTGTTCTAAATTGTAACCTATGATCTTCTTTCATAGAAGTTTTATAATAGGTTATTATTGATACTTTATTTTTGTTAGCTTTCTAGGCTAGAGTTAGTCTGAAAAGGGGTTGCTACAATTGGGGTGATTGTAGGGGTTAGGGTACTAGAGTTAGTCCCTTTGGTATTGAGTTGTAACCTAAAAACTACTCTTTGAAGTTAGTGGAGATTTGAGAAAAATCATATTGGGTATGTCATGGTTTTTACTCCCTTGAGCAAGAAGATTTTTCATGTAAAAATCTCTGTGTCCGCAATTAATCTTGTGTGTGTGCTAAACTAGTTCAAAGAATCAGGTTCTTTGAAGACGGAAAAATTAGGCATGACACAATTCAATCTCCCTTTCTTGTGTCTAAGTGCAGTATAACATAAAAATTGTATCCGAGCAGGTTCTTTCATAAGAGGCTAACAATGGTTGCACCACCAGATGCTCAAGAGGCTAACACCTTGAAAGGATCAATTGTTAGACCACCACTTTTCAATGAAAAATTCAATGGATGGTGGAAGGAAAGGATGCACGATTTCTTGGAAAAAGAGGACCTGGAACTCTGGAACATTATTGAAAAAGGACCAAAAATCCCAATGCTATTTGATGACAAGGGTGTCGCCACTGGATCAAAGCTAAGAAAAAAGATATTCTGAGGAAGATGTCAAAGGAGTTCAAAAGAATGCCAAGGCTAAGAAGATCAAAATCTGTGGAATTGGCCCTGATAAATACAATAGAATGTCTTCCTGCAGAGATATAAAAGCTATATGGGATGCCCTACAGTGTGCTCATGAAGGTACCTCTCAAGTGAAGTAGTCAAAGGTTGACATGCTAATTAGGCAATATGAATTGTTCCAGATGAAAGAGGGAAAAACTATCCTAGATATGCATACCAGGATCACTGTCATTATTAATGAATTTATATCCCTTTAAGAAGTTATTCCTCACTACAAAATTTTGAGGAATATTTTGAGCGTATTGCCTCCTTCATCGGGCGGCAAGTTAATGAAATCATTGAAGCAAGGAATCTGAATATAGTAACTCTTAATGATTTGATTAGACATCTGGAGACCTATGAGCTAAAGCTCAGTCAGGATTACTTGGATCGACAAGCTGCTGAACCTCGCAAGACCAAGAACCTGGTGCTCAAGACAACCCACAAACAGGACACATAAGAAGATGATATGGCATTGCTGACTCGACGTTTACAGAGAGCAATAAGGAAAGGTGGGTTCTTGAAGAAGGGTATCTCATCAAAATCCAAGATTGTGGAGAAGAGCAAGAATAATAACTGTGTTGATGGCTTCTACAAGTGTGGAAAGAAAGACCACTTCATTAAAGACTATCCTCTGTGGGAACTTGAGTTGAAAATGAACAATTTCGATAAGGAAAAGCAACAGAAGAAAGATTGGGTTCCTGGATGAAGAAGGACAAACAAGGCAATGAACAAAATTGTAAAGAATGCCATGGCTGCCATGCAGTCATCCTTAACTGATAAGTCCGATGATGATGATGATGAAAGTGAAGATGAGGATAAGTCATTTATGGCTAAAGAGCATAGTGACTCAGAATCGGAAGATCTCTTGGCATTGATGGAAAATTCAGACTCTGACGCTGATGAGGAAGAAGAACTTGGGAAAAGCTTTCAAGATATCATAGACAAAATTCACACCTACTATAAAAATAAACCGATTTCTCTGTCAGCTATCTTGATGTCATGACCCAAATCGGAGGGCCGCGACGGGCACCCGGTACCTTACGCAACCGAGTACCAACGTAATGTATTT
Organism: Nicotiana tabacum; assembly: GCF_000715075.1. Taxonomy (NCBI): domain Eukaryota; kingdom Viridiplantae; phylum Streptophyta; class Magnoliopsida; order Solanales; family Solanaceae; genus Nicotiana; species Nicotiana tabacum. The sequence goes on along the minus strand of NC_134093.1, from coordinate 49,245,942 downwards.
TTATTATCATACCACCATGGGAAAATGGGCTAGAAGGGACGTTATGAGATAACCAGAATAGAATACGAGGGAATACTCGACATAAGATGACCCAACATGATATACCAACTTATACATGTAACATACAGGCCTATAAGACTGACATGATCATTTGCACACTCAAAACATAAGCCAACAAGGCCATACAAGTACCCATATATACGACATCTGTATACAAGCCTCTAAGAGTACATAAATATCATAAAGGTCAGGACAGGGCCCCACCATACGAATCATTACATGTCCAAAGTATACTGACCAAATAGGCAACTTCGAAACAAGTGGAGTGTGCCAACACCTTCTATTGAGCTGATAGCCTACTAGGAGGACTGTCAACCTATCTATCGGGACCTGCGGGCATGAAACGCAGTGATCCCAGGCAAAAGGTACGTCAATATGAATAAAATACTTAGTATGTAAGGCATGAAAGCATCAATTTGAACAATAATGTAAAGAGAGATAGAGAAGATACAACCTATAACAATCTGAGTACCTCTGAGGGCGACTGGCATGAAATGCATGATACATATATATATATATATACACACACACACACACACACACACACACACACACACACATAATTTTAAAAACATATGCCTATGAGGGCATCATCATCATCATATCATACCCAGCCTCGATGAGGACTCGGTAAAAACGTACCCGACCATCATAAGGCTCGGTAGAATCATACCCGGCCAAATGTAGCTCGATAAAATCCAAATGATCAGTGGTTACACTATAGGTGTCGTACCCGACCGACTATAGCGCGGCTCGATAGAGTAAAATAGATACATATATATAATGCATGTTGGGCTCATAAAATGACATTCTAAACCTTTTGGAGTGACGTAAGGTTGTTGCACCTACGATTAACGTTATGGACATCATACCATCAGTATGAACCTCAATAGGATTCAAGTATCATTATACATGCTTAGAATAACTTTATCAAGAAAGAATAACATGGACACCCTTAGTTGCTAGGAGTAGATCCGTTATGAAATAGCGTATCGTTTACATTCATTTCACTTTAGATCATGCCAAAAGAAATAAGTAAGTGCCTTAACATACATTTGCAATCTTCTCTCCAATCGTCCTCAACATGATCTTGTTACGTCTACAATGAGTAAACCAACTTTGTCGTCATTATATAAGCATTGTAACTCTCATATTTCAAAACCAATATTCTACAAGAAAACGGACAATACCTCAACTATTTTTACTACATCCCATAAGTTACTAAAAGTTACCAAACAGCCTAAAAACAACATTATAATTCACAATATCTCTCCAATTACTTCAACAACTATTTTGAGCTGCAAGCTCGATTTATAAAAAATAAAATATAAATTAATCTAATTCATTTTCCATGAATCTTCCTACAACATCTATAACATCATACTTATGCTTAAGATATCATTTTAAGCCCAAAACATCAAAAGACAATCTTCCAAAATAGTCCACACGCCTAATACCTTAACCTTTATCGTCAACCTCTTGTTTTTCATGTTTTCTTCTTCAATCAACTTAATTGGCACATGGATAAGCTTAAAAACAGCAGCCATAACAATATCAAACTATATCTAATAATTTCCAGCCACAACAAGCCATATATATAGTCTCAACACAGCCCACAAAAAAAGATAATGATTCCTTATGCCATGTCAATTACTATCTTGTATATTTTCACTCAAACAACTCAACCAACACATGATTAACCTTAAGAACAACCAAGAAAATGATTTAATTACCTTAATAAGTAGATACAACTTGAAATCCCCTGATGGTGTAGCTCACAACAACCCTCAATCACACCACAACACTATAGGAGTTGTATTCTTTTCTTGAACTAATTTTTGATGTTCAAGTTAATGTGCAAACACTTATATTTCGCCTTTAAACTCTAATATATATGAAGTATGGATTGATTATTACCTTTATAAACAAGAACAATGTGAAATATGAGGTTACGTCACTTTGAACAATCCTCAAAACAGCCATAAGATGAAGAAGTACGATCTGGTAAGCACCACAGGATTTTAAGAATGACAGTCTGATCTCATCTCATACATTGAAACTTTTATCTATCTATTGTTGATTCACCTTAATGTTGATCTGTAATCTGCCACTGATAACTTGAAACTTCTTACGTAATACATTGTCACTAGGGCTCATGTCTCATCGGGGAATATCTGAAGTTATTTGATTGATCCACTTAGGGATGATACTATACTTCAATAATCATATTTCATAGCATACCAACGTGATTCATCTTGTGGGGGGTATTCTAATCCCATGCAATTCATGAAATCTCTTCTCATTAAATCATTACTCAATCGAAGGCCTAAACATCATCCTCTTATCACAATTATACCCATACTTTACTACCAGGGTAGCATTTCATCTCTTCTAAATACTCCTTATTTTAAACTCCTTTGAGTTCGTTCAAGGTATACTTAGCTTTCTATAACTTACGGAAACAACTTTCTTATTTTGATGGGCTTAATTTCGAGGTCTTACCTATTCTTGTCACCTTCTCACTCACCTTTTCTTATCCTTACTCCTATCTTCCTAAAACCTTGTCGCTCTACCATACTTTAGCTTGAGACCTACACATATCTATTTATTCTATTTGCAATCTTCCTTTAAATTGCTAGCACCATAGATTTTCTTTTGTGCCCTCTCAATTGCCTTTAAATGTAAGCAATTACTTTTACTGGTCGTTTGGCCACTTTTTGCATGAATACTTGGCTTATCTTAGTGCCCACACATATTGGAATTCTATGCAACCCATATAATCTCGAATATTACTTTTGATTTTTCTTCTCGTTCATCAGTCACGATAGGTGCCACTTTCTTATAGAGTGCATACGATGTTGTAGTGAGACTATTGTTAAACGATTGTTTCTTCTTTAGGTCACTATGCTTAGGTTTCTTATTTCCTCAGCTAGTCTTTCGTGGTAATAGTTAGAGGAGACCCTTTTACTCCTATAAAGCTGCGAGCTTATTATATTGTATACCCATGGGAATTTTTTTTGATGTTATTACTCACTTATAATTATACTTAGTTACTTACCTCCGCGCCCTTGTGCTTGTAAGGTTGCTTCTGAACTGGTATTTTGACTGCCTCCCTAGTGGCACTTTTTTTAAATTTTTGAAACACTTATACAATATATTTAACTACCCCAAATCCTATCTGAATGTTTCTCAAGGATCACGATGTCATATCTGCGAGACTGAATTCCCTATATTGGGATTCACTAGGTTTATGTTGTACGATCTATTGATTTATCAGTATCCTCTTGTCTAACCATAACTAGACTCTTCCTGAATTAACTACTAACTACTCGTTGGTCCATTCTCATATCTATATTTCGTGTAATCTCTCTTGGGTTATTTCCTTTGTCTTAACTTACCTCTCGCACGAGATACTTATGTATCAAGTGTTCATTCACACTTATTTATCAATAACATCCTGGGCGGGAACCCTTACTGCCTCTCCCCAGCATTGTGCTTGCATAATATTCTTGAGTCATAACATATCTGTAGGATCTATATAAATGCAATCTCATTCATTTCACTTTTTACCGCATTCTTCCTTTACTATTCCATAGTTACCTCATCATCTTTAGCATTTTTTCACATCTTCACTAACATCTTACTCGCCTTGTGGTAACCCTTCTATACCAAGGATAACTGAATTTCTTACGCACGTGGGTGACACCTAGTATAACTGTCACACTTAGTCCCTTAAGCTTAACTCTGCTTATAATGCTTACTTTAGGGAAGCGTCTTCCTGGATGACCTTTAGAGATCATTCTTCCGTTGTCCATTCTATTATTGCCGGAAGGCGATCTCACGATGCCGACTATTATCAAATCCTCCGGTCCCTAATTCATGTTCGATTTTTTTATCTTGTTTACTAGCCCATACTATTTTCTATTAATCCAGGGGGTCTAACTTTTCCTTCTAGTAATCACGTTGGAGTCACCAAGTCATTTCTCAAAATGAGGATATGAATTTATGGCTTATACTCTTTTATTTTCTCAAGGCTTGTCACCTCTTATCTTTTCCTTCACTTGGCTATAGACTCTGTCATCCTGTCATATTTGGATTTACTATTATCAACCATTAATCATATCTTACTCATAATGCTTCATTTACTCTCTTCTTATTCTCCTACTAATATTTGTGTCTATCACTTTATTCTTAAAACTTCAAACAATACTCTTTCTCTTTTAGCTCCCCTTGCTCCATCCACTGGCTCTTCGAGTTGCCTACCGTTCTTTCTTTACTAAGGACGGAAGCCATACTAAGGTAAATATTTATCCCTTCTAGGATTCCAGTGCCTATCTTCTGAATTTTCTGAACATTCTAGCATTCATATCTAAATGTACTTATTCTAGAGTGCACTACCTGGGTGCTCACAAGGAGAAGCACTATCACATTTGCAATATCCTTTAGAAATGTCAGCTAATGCTAACAATCCATCCACCATTTTGGGTTACTCTAACTCCAGCTAGATCCTGATATACCATCCTTCTCTTAAACTATATATGTTAGCTCCCATAGGGTATAACTGAGATGGGTGTGGCCAATTGTACATACCTCTGTTACTATTGAAGGTAACTCAGAATACTTATATTTCTCTGCCTGAATTGTAAATACTGATAATCTTCACTACCTAGGTACCTCGTACCCTTCTTCACCTTGCTTCTTTTACTTGTTGAAACTTGTATCTACTTTCTCATTCATCTATTGATTTTTACCATATGGGTGTATAGATGTTCATGTCTTATGGACCCTTATCAATAAGCTTACACGTCTTAATACACGCATGATCTGCTGAAGACCTCACATTTACGTATCATAAGCATGATGCAAAATTGAGTTCCTCTGACTCAACTCTTCCACAACCCTATTCAATCTTATACCAACCTTCTTTCCGGATGTAGGTATCATTGTATTACGAATAAAATAGAATTTAGGAGTTCGAATTCTTACAACTGAGCTCTACCACATGATATAGAGTAAGAAGAAAGAGTAACAATCATAAATGCATTGTAGCCTCCAGCTTATAAGTGTGGTCCACAACACACCCATAAACAAGACTCTACAAGACACGTCTTGTAGATTCCCTACGATAGAACTGCTCTAATACCAAGTTTGTCACGACCCAAAATCGGAAGGTCGCGATGGGCACCCGGTTCCTTACTCAACCGAGTACAAATGTAACGTATCGTTCTTATCAAACCACCATGGTTAAATGGGCCAGAAGGGCCGTCATCATATAACCAGAATGAAACATGAGGGACTACTCGACATAGGATGACCCAACATGATATACAAAACTTATACATGTGACATACGGGACTATAAGGCCGACATGATCATTTATACACTCAAAACATATGCCAACAAGGCCATAAAAATATCCATATATATTATATCTGTCTACAAGCCTCTAAGAGTACATAAACTTATAAAGGTCGGGATAGGGCCCCGCCATACCAATCATTACATGTCCAAAGCATACTGACCAAATAGGCAACTCAACAGCAAGTGGAGTGCACCTTCCGCTAAGTTGATAACCTACTAGGAGGACTGTCAACCTGTCTATCGGGACTTGCGGGTATGAAACGCAACGTTCCCAGACAAAAGGGATGTCAATACGAATAAAGCACCAAGTATGTTAGGCAGGAAAGCATAAATAAGAACACTAATGCAAAAGGGGATAGATAAGATACAACCTGTAACATTTGAGTGCCTCTAAGGGTGACTGGAAAGAAATGCATGATACACACACACACATACATACACACACACATATATACACTTTTAAAAACATACGCCTCTGTGGGCATCATCGTCATCATATCGTACCCGGCCTCGAAGAGGACTCTGTAAAATCGCACCCGGCCATCATAAGACTTAGTAGAATCTTAGCCCACCACGTGGAGCTTGGTAAAACCCAATTGATCAGTGGTTGCACAATAGGAGCCGCACACGGTAGACTATAGCGTGGCTCGGTAGAGTAAAATAGCTATATATATATAATGCATGTTGGACTCATGGAATCACGTTCTAAACCTTTCAGAGTGACGTAAGGTTGTTGCACCTTCGATTAACGTTATGGACATCATACCATCAATATGAATCTCGATCGGATTCAAGCATCATACATGCATGCTTAGAATAACTTTATAAGGAAAGAACAACATGGACAACCTTAGTTGCTAGGAGTAGATTCGTTATGAAATGGCATATCGTTTACCTTCATTTCACTTTAGATCATGCCAAAAGAAAGAAGTGCCTTAACATACCTTTGCAATCTTCTCAATATGATCTTCTTACGTCTATAATAAGTAAACTAACTTTGTCGTCATCATATACACGTTGTAACTCTCATGTTTCATAATCAATATTATACAAGAAAACAGACAGCACCTCCCCTATTTTTATTACATCCCATAAGTTACTAAAAGTCACCAAACATGTCAAACAATAACAATATAATTCAGAATAAGCTCTCCGATTACTTCAACAACTAGTTTGAGCAGCAAGCTCGATTTACAATTAAAAAATATAATTTTATCGCCAACCTCTTATTTTTCATGTTTTCTTCTTCAATCAACTTAATTGGCACATGGATAATCTTAACAACAGCAGCCATAACAATATCAAACTATTTCTAATAATTTCCATCCACAACAAACCATATATATATAGCCTTAACACAGCCCACAAAAAATGATAATGATTCCTTATACCATGTCAATTACTATCTTATAGATTTTCACTCAAATAACTCAACCAATACATGATTAACCTTAATCACAATCAAGAACCTGATTTTATTACCTTAGGCAGTAGATACAACTTGAAATTCCCAGCTGGTGTAGCTCACAATAACCCTCAATCACACCACAACACCATAGGAGTTGTATTCTCTTCTTGAACCAACTTTTGATGTTCAAGTTGGTGTGTGAACACTTATATTTCACCTTGAAACTCTAATATATATGAAGGATGGACTGATAATTACCTTAATCAATAACAACACAAAATCTAAGGTTACAGCACTTTGAAGATTCCTCTAAAATAGCCACAAGATAAAGAACTACAATATAACAAGCACCATATGATATTTAGCATTGGATTCATGTTTTTATCTTTTGTTTTCCTCTAGAATCATAGAGACTGGCTTGAGAGTGTTTTGGGAGAGTATAGGGTCTGGTTGGGTCAAAACATAAACCCAAATGAGCCTTGCCCCGATCTTTAAAGGTTGGAGAATAACCCACCGCCTAAGTGAGTCCGATTGGAAGCTACTTGTGCAGTCTCACAAAAATGCTAATATCGCTTTAATCCAATGTCGTATCGATGAACGATTTAATGATTTAGAAACTACATTTGTAGACCTTAAATTTGATAGGTGGATCACCCCGTAATATTTATTATATTGAGAGAAACGATTTGACATATTTGACCTAATTTTCAGCATATTTATGAATGTAACTTGTGATGACCTTTCATCGACTTTTGTTTCACAACTCGCTTTACTTCAAAACTCAACACACAACTATCATGAAACTTTAATAACTCATAACATAACCTTATTATCATGTTAAGCACCCTTGTCTCACCCTAAAAGTACGTGTTATAATATTCTCAACTTGTCGACTTTCGACGAAACTTATTTTCTTTAATTTGTTTTACTTCTAAACCTTTCAACTCTCTTGGTACTTGTTATTCATGATATTAAATATTTGTAACCTTCAAGACAACACGGTTAACTTACTTTATATACGTTCAAAGAGAATCTCATTTACGAGCTTACATCAATTGACTTACGACGTATGTTTGTGTACAAAAATATGGGATGTAACACTTAACTGATGCATATAAAAAAGGCTGATGAAAAGGAGCAATTAATGACTGAATATACATCACTTAGACATGAACAAAAAGATCTAGAAATAAGTAAAAAAAATCTTGAGATCTTTGTAGTAGATCTCAAGGACCAGATTCTTGTGTTAGAAGATGAAAAGGCTGCCTTAGAAACTGAAAATAAAAGGCTAAAACCTAGTTCTCAAAGGAAAAAAGGCATAAAATGTTTACAAAGCTGACATCATGTATGCACCTGAAATTAAACTTTCATGTCTTAGTGCACTAGATACTAAATTCTTTTTTTTGGCACAAAAGACTAGGGCATGTTAGCTTCTCTATGCTAAACAAGCTAATTTCCAAGGACCAGGACTGCCCAAGTCAAAATTCAAGGAAGATACAGTTTGTGATGCATGTGTTAAAGTAAGCAGGCAAGATCTACATTCAAATCTAAAAAGGTAGTAAGTACCTCTCGACCTTTGGAACTACTTTACATGGACTTATGTGGACGCATGCGGGTTCAGAGTAGAGGAGGAAAGAGGTATCTGTTTGTAATTATTGATGATTATTATAAATTTAAATGGACTATATTTCTTGCAACTAAAGATGAAACCTTTGATATGTTTGTAATTTTTGTGAAGAAACTGCAGAGAAGGATGAATAGTCATGTTGCTAACATTAGATCTGACCATGAAACTGAATTTAAAAAACTTTCTTAAATTCTGCAGCGAAAATGGTATTGATCATAATTTCTATGCCCCTACCCAAAACACAATGGTGTTATTGAAAGGAAAAATAGGACTCTAAAGGACATGACCAGAACTATGCTAATTAGTAGTGCTCTTTCTAAGACCTTTTGGGCTAAAGTTGTAAACACTGCATGCTATATTATAATTATATGCATGATTAGGCCAATAATTGAGAAAACCCATTATAAGTTACTTAAAGGCAGAAAACCAAATGTAATACACCTAAAAGCCTTTGGAAGCAAGTACTTTGTACACAATAATGGGAAAGAGGCTCTAGGAAATTTTGACACTAAAAGTGATGAGGGTGTCTTTCTAGGTTACTCACCACAAAGTAAAGCCTATAAGGTATACAAAAAAGAACAAAATGTGTTGAAGAAAATATTCGTGTAATCTTTGATGAATCTAACATTTTGGCCGAGAAAAGTACATAGGTTGCTAATGATGGTGAATTTGGGCTAGCTGAAAATCATGAGGAGAAAACAAACCATGAAGTTCCATAAGCTATTGCAGAACAGGAACAAGAACCAGGTCCTTCAAAAACAGTTCAGGGGGTATCAAAGACCGGGGGAACAACCCAAGAAAATCGAGATGAAAATACAGCACTTGCTCCCCTGCTGAAAATGAAGGAAATACTGAGATTCAAAGATCTCAAGCCAGGGGATGGAAACATCAAAGCTCCCACCCTCTGACAAATGTGCTTACTCCAGTTGACTTTGGAATGATGACACGACAAAAATTTAGGAACATGATTTCCTTCTCCGCTTACATATCCATGATAGAGCCTAAGAACATCAAAGAAGCTCTTAGAGATGCAGACTGGATAGTGGCCATGAAGGAAGGTTTAAACAAGTCTGAAAGAAATAAATTTTGGCACTTGGTTCCCAACCCAAAAGACAAAATAGTCAGTGGAACCAAGTGGGTGTTCAAGAATAAGCTAGATGATCGAGGAAACATTACTAGAAATAAATCTAGACTGGTTGTACATCGTTATAATCAAGAAGAAGTAATTGGCTACGGTGAAACATTTGCTCCTGTGGCCAGGAAGGAGGCAATTCGAGTGCTCATTGCTTTTGCTTCATATAAAGGTTCAAGTTATATCAAATGTATGTGAAAAGTGCCTTTCTGAATGGGTACTTGAAGGAATAAGTGTTTGTCTGACAACCCCCAGGCTTTGAAAGTCATGATTTTCCAAATTATGTGTACAGGTTGGATAAAATATTGTATGGGTTAAAACAGGCTCTAAGGGCATGGTATGAAAGACTGTCAAAATTTTTCCTGGAGAACTGGTTCTCACGAGGCAAAACAGATAACACACTGTATTTGTTAAGGACTATCAAGAACCTAATGATAGTGCAAATATATGTTGATGGCATCATATTTGGAGCCATGAGTGAATCTCTTTGCAATGGATTTGCTGAACTCATGGGAAGTGGATTTGAAATGAGTATGATATGAGAATTAAATTTCTTCCTTGGACTCCAAGTCAAGCAGACAGAAAAAAGAACTATGATACACCAATAGAAGTACCTCAAGCAGCTACGCAACAGGTTTGGTATGGATAGTGCATTGATACTCCTATTACTACTGCAACCAAGATGGATATGGATGAATCTGGTACTCATGTTGATGAAAAAAGTACATAGGAATGATTGGTTCCTTGCTCTACTTGACTGCAAGTAGACCTGACATTGTGTACAGTGTGGGGTTGTGTGCAAGATTCTAGCCTAGTCCAAAAGAATCACATTTGAAAGTCATTAAAAGAAACTTGAGATATCTCAAGGGTACTAAAGACCTGATTCTTTGGTACCCAACAGGAGACTCATTCGAATTGGTTGGATCTGCAAATGTTGACTATGGTGGATACTTGGTGGACAGGAAGCGCATATCAGGAATGACTCACTTTCTTGGATCATGTCTAATCTCATGGGAATCTAAGAAATAAAATTTTGTAGCCTTGTCAGCTGCTAAAGCTGAGTATGTAGCTGCTGCATCATATTGTGGTCAGTTGCTATGGATCAAGAAACAACAGAAAGATTATGGAGTGATGATTGAAAATGTCCCCATACTTTGTGACAATACAAGTGTAATAAATATATCCAAGAACCTGGTCCTCCAAAAGAGAACCAAATATATTGATGTGAGGCACCACTTCTTAAGAGACAATGTTAAAAAAAGTAATATAATTGCAAAATAGAAGATCAAATTGCTGACATATTCACCAAAGCTTTGAGTAGGGATCACTTTGAAAGGAACCGTTTGGAGCTTGATTTAATCAAAATGGACCAAGACACTTTTGACGTCCCTCAATGATTGGCTATGTTTAAATAATGTGTTCAGTAAAGTAAATATGTTCAATAATATTTAACTCAGTCTTATACTGTAATAGGTATGCCCGGATGACATGAATTCTAAGGGCATGGATGAGTAATCTGATGCCAAAGGTCTGGACTAAAAAATATTTCACAACCATTATTTAGGAAATAAGTCAAAGAACCTGGTTGACTGATATCCAGATATGTATCTCCTTTCCAATTAATTGTTTTACTTAATTGTTAAATTGCTACGTCATTAGACCAGGTTCCCACCCATTTTGTTATCCCCGTAAATCAGTCTCTCTAATTATAGAAAATCATTATTGGATCAGGTTCTAAAACTGTCAAGTCATAGGGTAATCATAATTAGCTCCAGTTCATGTGCAATCAGGACCAGTTTCCTAAACTACTTGCACACGTCTCTGCCACTCAATTAATTCACTTAAACCTCCACTTTTCAAAATCTATAAATATGACCATTACCACTTCTCTCCCAATTAGAGCCGGATTAGGATCAATTAAAAGGAAGAATTAGAGACAACAAACTGTCAAATTGCTCCCTACATATTCCTCTCCTCTTTTCATTTCCCTCATTCTTATCGAAATTCGCAAAAGTAAACACCAATTTTAGAACAAATCCAAAAACCCCACCCTCATGTTCTTGAAAAGCCACAAAATTCCATTATCATGGCAAACTCACCAAGCAAGATACCCTCTGAAATTACCACAGAAATATCAAACCCTAACCCTACTACACTTCTCTACACAACCACCCAAGCCCAATCTAGTCAAGAACCATATCTCCACCAAAAGTCCCAAAATCTTTCACCGAGTTATTCGACTACTCTGACGAAGAACAAAGTGAAGGGTCTGAGAGTGAGGAACGAGTTGTGGAGGAGCCACAAGTTGAGGGGGAAGCAAAAGTTGTTCATGTGGAGGAGGTTGGTGATGAACAGGTAGAAGCAATTACTGTTGAGAAAACGACTGCTGAAGAAATTGCTGGAATTCAGGATGAAGGGGTGGTGGATAGTGGGGTGAGTACAGAAAAGGATGGTAAAAATATTATTGATGACATAAGGAAGAAGACACCGGATAAAGTTGTGGATAACATGGGGAGAGTGTAGGAGCTAGAGTAGAATACCATAAGCCCCTAGACAACAACTAGGTTCTTCTGTTGATGGTGAGGGAGAAATTGTAGTGGTAGGAGAAGTTATGACTAAGCAAGAGGCAAGTCATGTTCAATAAACGGGTTCTTTAAATGCTGACCCTGAGAAATTTGAGTCCTTTGATTGGATTGATACCGAGGAAGAATAGAAAAAGGAACGAGAAGCAGAAGTTGAAAAAGAAGATAGTGATGACATTGATGATGAGGTCCTGGTGAATCTGATTGCCATGATAAAAGAGAAGATGTAAGGTGAAGAAATATTTGTTGCTAAGAGGGTGAAGGTTGTTGCAAAGAAAGAAATATTAGCTCCTAGGTCTGTCAATTTAGGGGGAAGATCACCTGTGACTAAAGGAAAGCGTAAGGCAGTACATGAAAAAGCTATGGAAGAGAGTAAGAAAAAGAAGAAAGAAAGACAAGGGTTCAGACTAATTGATGAGCCTGATGTAGAGGAGGTGGATTTAGTGAGCGGCAAAGAAGAGAAGGAAGAAGAAGAAGAAGAAGAAGAAGATAATGATGATGGTGATAATTAAGAAGAAGAAGATAATGATGATGATGATGATGATGATGAAGAAGAAGAAGAGGATGGTGAGGACGTATCTCTTCAAAGAAAGGGGAAAAAGAAGGGTGAATCATCTACAACCACTCCCAAAGAAAAATCTTTCAAGAAAAGAAAAATTGCAGTCTTTGATCCTGAAGTGGAAGGAACCAGTTCCAAACGAAGGAAAAATACTCAAAGAAAAATTGCCATTATTGGGAGAGGAGTGGTTTGTTGGGCTGATAATGCTGAAGGGAAGAGTGATTGACCCTGTTGTGGAAAATTTGTTTGGAATGAAGGAACTGCTGGAGAAGTTGGAGGTCCAGGGGTGGTCACATCTGTTCCTATGCCCACTTCCTGTCATGTATGTTGAAGCAATGCTTCAGTTTTACATGAATTTCAAAGTGCATGAGAATGACCAAGTGAGTGCTAAGGTTAGGGGACTGAACCTGGTTCTTAATGCAAAGATACTGGGTGAGATTTTGATTGTGCATGTTGAGGGTTTTGACACTTACATGAAGTGTGAGTATCCTGAGTTGGGGGAAAAGGAATATATCATGTACTTGACCAATAAGTACACTCAGAAAAGGGAGAAGTTGACTACTAGGAAGGTAGGAATAGGGGGATATGGAGCTAGTTCACAAACTGCTCTTTGAGTTTGTGATCGAGTGTTTACTACCTCATTCTGAAAGGAGGCATGAGGCAATCTACCTGGATTTGGCTGTTATGGAGGTCCTTAATCAGAATAGGCCAATTAACCTCCCATCTCTAATGTTGAAGCACATGGCAAGGGCTGCTGATCAGGATCGAGGAGGTACCCATACTTTTCCATATGGGTTCTTGTTGATCAGGGTTTTTGAACATTTTAAGGTGCCCCTTATAGGTCCTAAAAGGGGTACAAAGAAGGACATATTTGATGAGGAGACTCTGAGTGAATATGATTGTGTTTTCCAACCACCCATAACCAAAAGCAAAAGCATGGTTACTAACCTACTTGAGGAATTGGTTGTTGCCAATGAGGAAACGAGAAGCTGAAAGAAGAGAATGCCTCACTGAAGGAGGAAAATAAGTGGTTGAAAGAGGAGAAGAAGAAAGAACAAGAAGCATCTGCCACAAGAATTGACAAGTTTCTAGGGCTAATTCAAGAAGAACCCTCTTCTACCAAAGAACCTTGTCCTCGGTCTTCTTAGGTTCCCAGTATACCTGTTGTCAATCCCTTGTCCTACACCCCCTTTATGACCAGTGTCTAGAATCATTTTTGTTTTTTTGTTGATGATTGTTGGCAGTTTGATGGGTTTGTTCAACTATTTTTGGTTTGGGCCCCCTTTGGGCTTAATGTGGTACGTAGTTTATCAAATGACAACCTATAAAATTTCCTACTTTTTGGTTGATTCTAAGTGTCTGGATTGTATATTTTTGATTACTCATGTCTACTCTTGATGATATGTACATGATAGTGTAGCCCCAACGGCCATGAATTTTACATTACTGCACTCTCTAATTGACCTTACTGACATGTTTTTTCAATGATGCTAAAAGGAAAAAGTTAGGTGCGTGCTTATAAACTTGGTTCATGAAAAGCTACTTATGCTAATGATATAAAATATCTTAAGTTGTCTGTTTGCATCTTAATGAATTATGCCTAGCCATTTATAGGGTTGCGATAAATGGAAGGCGAGTCCCTTATACTTGTTCAAATATAGACAAACTAAAGAAGTATGTTGTGCATGAAACTGGTTCTTATGTTGAAGGCTGATGAAAGTGGAGCAAGCTACTTGACTGTTTCGGAAAAGGGGTTTGTCATCATCAAAAAGAAAAAATTTGTTGAGCTGAGAACATATTGTGTTTTGATGATTAACAAACTGTGATAAGAACCGGAATTCAGGGTCTTGTCTGGCATGTTGCAAGACTATTGTGAAGATGTGAAAAGATGAGTATGTTGAATGTCAAAAGAACCAGGTTTACAGCAGGCTAGTTGAAGTCAACAAGTCAGACCTGGAAGACTAGTATTCCCGTACGAGTAGGGATTTTTAGAAGATTTTGTTCGTGTCTAAAAAGGAATATGCATTTGAAGGACTTCGTATAACAAAAGGAATATGAATATATGTAAATTACTCGTGAAAAGCAAGAAGGATGCTAGTGGAATGAAAAAAGGAAACCTAGCCTAAGCGGGGGAGGATTTCCTTAATCAAAATATTTTAGATTTTGGAGCATTAATTGAAGAGGAATTTCAGCCAATCTTGCACCTATAAAAGAAACCTTTTGAACAATTCAAGACTACTTCTATTGAGAAATATTGTGAGAATATTTATGACTATAGCGAGTAAAGCAATAAGGTACTTATGAAGATCCAACTCTATCAACTGAAGAATAGGTTCTTGAAGATGAAGATGGTTGGGTTCTTTAGTTGTTAGGTTGAGTCTTTTGTTCTAAATTGTAACCTAGCTTCTTTCATAGAAGTTTTGTAATAAGTTATTATTGAGACTTTATTTTTGTTATCTTTCTAGGCTAGAGTTAGTCTGGGAAGGGGTTGCTACGATTGGGTTGATTGTAGGAGTTAGGGTACTAGAGTTAGTTTCCTTGGTTATTGAGTTGTTATCTAAAAACGGTTCCTAAAAATTAGTGAAGATTTGAGGAAAATCATATTGGGTAGGTCATGATTTTTACTCCCTTGAGCAATTAGGTTTTTCCCGTAAAATTCTATGTATTGATGACCTTTTCGCAATTATTCTTGTGTGTGCGTTGAACTAGTTCAAACAACTACGTTCTTTGAAAATGCGAAAATTAGACAAGACTCAATTCAACCCTCTTTTTTTTGTCTAAGTGCAGTCAAACGTAACAAAAACTAAAGTCTAAGAGATGATTTCAATTTCCAATTAAGCTAGCATTTCGATGAGCTCTACACTCCGTCTCATGACAGCTTTTGTATCATGTTTCTTTTTCGGTTTTACTTGTCTAGAATTGTTTTATACCTTGTTACATTATAGTTTTTCAATGTATTTTGTTATGGATACTACGATTGCGTTGTATGTTAAAGTCATCATTTAGTTAGTTTAACCATGTTTATATTTGTATACGGGTGAAACCGAGCTCATGATGCATCCTAGCCTCCGACGAGATAAGCCAATGCTCGAGACATGGCAATAAGAGACCGAAATCGAGCCAATGTACCACCGGACTAGAACCGGGGGAATGACGCTTGCCTTCGAGAATATCGAGGCCATGATACCAGAATCTGTACTAGCCTCGAGCGACTTCAAAGAACATTGTCAGGCAATCTATCATAGCCAACAGAAAGCCGAAATATCCGGAACCAGTCGAATATTACGGCAGGGATCTCGGCGCGTATCGATAAGGAGCTTGCAATCAGTGAATCAGAAGATTTTTTACCTTTTATAGAGTTGTACCTAAAATAGGACTCCCTACTTTATAAAGGGGATCTAATAATTCATTTGACACATTGTAATACACACTTAAAAGCAATATATTATTATTTTATCTATCTTTAAACTCTTGTTCTTCTATTTATCGACATCGGTCATGGTGGGCTAGGCTCGAGGGCAATTATCTATCAAGGCTGAAATTATCCAACTCGTGTGGTTTGAATTTATGTTATCTTTATTTACTCAATAGTAACTTAATTTATCCATTTGTCTCAAGTTAATCTTCGTATCCTTAAAACAACTAACAAATTTAATTGTTATCCGATTTTAAGGGTAAACAGTTTGGCACTCACCGTGAGGCTAAGGATAATAGTGGAAATTTGATACAAATTCTCGTAACACACCCTATTTTACACTTGTTCTTTGAAGTGTCTTTGATTCCAGGTTAAAATCGAAATGTCAAACCCACAGTCTACACCTCTAAACATGGATGAGAAGTCTAGCCACCATGGCGAGAACAACAATGCAGCACCCGGTAACGAGGTGCCCCCAGTCGATCTCGGTGGAGTTCCAGTGGCAGACCCCGTCGATGCCAGTTCGCATTTGGCCATCAACACAAATTTGCCTACCGATCCCGAGAACAACATATGTGTGGGAGTCCGGTCAATTTCCCAGAATACGCACATCGGTGAAAACTATGGGATCAACTTGTGAGGGATCTTCAAAATGTTACAGGCTCAACAGGCAGCGATAGCCTAGTTGCAGAACCAAAACCGAGAACCGAGCAGGGTTGAGCCCGAGCCATCATGGGAAGTCACCCGCAGAAATGAATCGATCATGGAGAAGTCGAATGAAAATGAATCGGGGACTAACCCCGAGATCATAAAAATGCTCGAGGAATTGACAAAACGGATAGGATCGGGGGAGAAGAAAATCGAATCAAATGACAAAAAGGTGGATACCTACAATTCCAAGGTCCACCAAATCCCAGGAGCACCTCCGATATTGAAGGGCCTAGATTCCAAGAAGTTTTTTCAAAAACCTTTTCCCCCGATCCCAGCACCGAAGCCGATCCCGAAAGAGTTCTGCATGCTCGAAATTCCTAAGTACAACGGAACGACCGACCCAAATGAGCATGTGACCTCCTATACATGCGCCATCAAAGGGAACAACTTGGAAGATGACGAGATCGATTCTGTCCTGCTCAAAAAGTTTGGGAAAATTCTATCCAAGGGAGTTATGATATGGTATCACAAACTATCTCCTTATTCTATTGCCTCATTTGCTATGCTTGTAGATTCATTTGTAAAAGCATACGTCAGGGCTATCCAGATCGAGACCAGGAAGTCAGACCTTTTCAAAGTGAAGTAGAGGGATAACGAGATGCTTAGGGAATTCGTGTCCCTGTTCCAAAATAAATGGATGGACTTACCTCCGGTCGCGAACGATTGGGCCGTTCAGGCCTTCACCCAGGGACTCAATGCTCGAAGCTCGTTGACTTCACAACAGTTGAAGCAAAATCTAGTGGAATACCCGATTGTCACTTGGGCCAACATGCATAATCGGTATTAATCAAAAATCAGTGTCGAAGATGATCAACTCGGGGCCCCTTCCGGGCCCTTTTATCCCGTCATACTAGTTGACAAATTCAAGAGAGACATTGATCGTTAACCACGGTCGAACAAGGATCGGTATCAACCACACAACGGAGACCAAAGAGGTGGTGGGTCTGGGCGAAACCCCGTAAAAAGTGAAAGAAGGAGTGACCGAGGTCAAAACAACTGGTGAATTATGAGCAAAAATAATTTCGACGGGCCCATCGGGCCGAAAGAAGCGCCAAGACTGTCAGAGTACAATTTTAACGTCGATGCCGCCGCCATCGTATCCGCCATTGGACGTATCAGAGATACCAAATGGCCTCGACCTTTATAGTATGATCCAGCCTTAAGGGATCCTAACCTAATGTGTAAATATCATGGCATTCACGGTCACAGGACAGAAGATTGCCGACAATTGAGAGAGGGAGTAGCCCGGCTATTCAATAACGGGCATCTCCGAGAGTTCCTGAGCGACCGAGCCAAGAACCACTTTAGGATTATAGATTCTGGTAAACATGCAGAATAGGAGGAACCTCAACACATCATTAACATGATCATCGGTGGGGTCAATGTTCCACAGGGGCCAATACCGAAGCGCACCAAAGTATCTATCACAAAGGAATAACAAACTCGGGATTATGTGCTGGAGGGGACCTTGTCCTTCAACGACGAAGACGTTGAAGAGATCGTGCAGCCCCACAACGATGCACTGGTAATATCAGTACTTATAAATAAATCTCGAGTTAAGCATGTATTAATTGATCTAGGTAGCTCAACCAACATCATCAGATCGAGGGTCGTGGAACAGCTCAGCCTGCAAGATCAGATTGTGCCTGCAGTCCGAGTCCTAAATTGGTTCAACATGGCATGTAAGACCACTAAAGAAGAGGTAACATTAGTGGTGCACACCGCCGGGACCATTCAGGAAACAAAGTTCAATGTGATCGAAGGGGACATGAGGTACAATGCTTTGTTCGAGATACCATGGATTCACAACATGAGGGTGGTACCCTCGACTCTGCACCAGGAGTTGAAGTTCCCAACACCGGGAGGAATAAAAATGGTTTACGAAGAACAACGGACCGCAAAAGAGATGTTCACAGTCGACGAGGTGGTTCCGATATCCACACTTACGACACCGAAGGAGTTGGGTCCAGTCACCAAGGGAGAAACCAAATAGCAACTACTGACACCGACTCCGCCCCAACTGAATAAGAAGGAGATGGGAGAGGACCACGACTATAGGGTTCCCAAGTCTTTCGTAGCTCCCGATAATTCTGACTTTAACAAATTGACGATCGAGGAATTGGAGCAAGTCGTATTGATCAAACCCTTGCCCGATCGAAAGGAATACCTGAGCACGGGGTTGAATCCCGAATCGGGAAAAAACTCATTCAATTTCTTATAGCTAACGAAGATTGTTTCACTTGGTCCTACCTTGATATGACAGGGATCCCGCCGGAAATAACCACTCACAGCTAAGCTTGGACTCGAAGTTCCACCCGGTCAAGCAGAAGAGGAGACCCCATTCTGAGGTCAAACATGCTTTTGTCAAGGATGAGATATCTAAATTCCTTAAAATAGGATCCATCGGGGAAGTAAAATACATGTACTGGCTAGCAAACGTAGTAGTAGTCCCCCAAAAGGGGAACAAATTAAGAATGTGTGTGGATTATAAAGATCTAAATAAAGTGTGTCCCAAGGACTCTTTCCCTTTTCCTAACATCAATCGCATGATCGATGCGACGGCCCGCCACGAGATCCTCAAATTTCTCGATGCTTATTCCGGGTACAATCAAATATAGATGGACCTGGATGATCAGGAAAGAACTTCCTTCATCACTAAGTACGACACCTACTGCTATAATGTGATTTCGTTCGGACTAAAAACACTGGCGCCACTTACCAACGCCTAGTAAATCGGATGTTCAGAGAACAAATAGGAAAATCAATGGTTTACATTGATAATATGTTGGTTAAGTCCATGCGAGCAGATGACCATTTGAAATATTTGTAGGAAACCTTCAGCATATTGAAGAAATACAATATGAAGCTTAACCCGGAGAAATGTGCATTTGGAGTCGGGTTCGATAAATTCCTATTATTCATGGTATCTAACCGGGGGATCGAGATCAACCCCGATAAGATCAAGGCCATCGAAGATATCACTATTATGAATAATATAAAGGCCGTGCAAAGGTTAACCGGACGTATAGTCGCATTGGGTCGATTTATCTCGAGGTCATACGACAATGGGCCTTGAAGAAAAAGAATAACTTCTCATGGACCCCGTAGTGCCAATGGGCCTTGGAGGAACTTAAGTAAAATCTATCGAGCCCGCCACTACTTCATACGCCAAAGACAGACGAACAACTATACCTATACTTGGCAGTATCAGAGATAGCAGTAAGTGGAGTCCTGGTCCGGGAGGAGAAAGGTATGTAATTTCTAATTTACTGTGTTAGTAGGAATCTCGGCAAGGCCGAAACTAGGTACCATCACCTAGAAAGGTTGGCGCTCGCTTTGCTAAGTGCCTCTAGGAAGCTAAAACCGTACTTCCAATGTCACCCCATATGTGTAGTAACGACTTACCCATTGAGGAATGTAATGCATAAACCCGAGATCTCGGGATGATTAGTCAAATGGGCCGTAGAGATCAGTGGGTACGACATCGAATATCAGCCTCAGACCGCCATTAAGTCTCAAAGTTTGACACACTTTGTGGCCGACTTTACACCGTCCCTAATGCCCAAGATCGAAAGAGAATCGTTGAACTCGGGGACCATTCGGGAATCTGGACCCTCTTTACGGACGACGCCTCGAACGCGAAGGGGTCCATACTTGGAATTGTATTGAAACCGCCTATATGTAATATAGTTAGACAATCTATTCGGACTATAAAATTTAATAACAATGAAGCCGAGTATGAGGCCATGATTACAGGTCTCGAACTAGCCAAAATCTTAGGGGCAGAGGTGGTCAAAGCTAAGTGTGATTCCCTCCTCGAGATGAACCAAGTTAATGGGATCTTCAAAGTTAGAGAGGAACGAATGCAAAGGTACCTGGATAAACTACAGGTAACATTACATCAGTTCAAAGAATGGACTCTACAACACGTGCCTAAGGATCAAAACAGCAAGGACGATGCCTTTGCTAATTTGGGGTCGTCTATCGATGATGACGAGTTCAAATCAGGGGCGGTCGTGAGATCGGTAGTGGAAGAATGTCACACCAAGATAAACTCAACGAGCCTCACTTGGGATAGGAGAACCAAATATGTGGAATATCTGAAGACCGGAAAATTTCCTTTGGACCCAAAGAAATCGAGGACTCTGCGTACAAAGGCGGCCCGATTCAGCCTGTCCGAAGACGGTACATTGTTCCGGAGAATGTTCGATGGCCCACTCGCAATATGTCTAGGACCCGGAGACATCGACTATGTTCTAAGGGAAATCCACGAAGGCACCTGCGGAAATTATTCGGCCGTCGAATCATTAGTTTAGAAAATAATCAGAGCCGGCTACTATTGGATCAATATGGAAAAAGACGCAAAGGAGTTCGTATGAAAATGTGACAGTTGTCAAAGGCATGCTCTGATGAATCATCAGCCCGGGGAGCTACTACATTCGGTCTTGTCCCCCTGGTCGTTCATGAAATGGGGAATGAACATCATCGGCCTACTTCCATGGGCACTCGGTAAGGCTCAATTTATATTGTTTATGACTGACTATGTTCTAAATGGGTGGAAGCCCAGGCGATCGAGAAAGTCAGGGGAAGGAAGTCATTGATTTCATCTGGGACCACATAATATGTCGGTTCAGAATGCTGACGAGATCGTGTGTGACAATAGGAAGCAGTTCATCGGCAGCAAAGTAAGCAAGTTTCTTGAAGATCATAAGATAAAAAGAATCTTGTCAACACCATATCACCCTAGTAGGAACAGGCAAGCAGAGTCCACGAACAAAACTATACTCCAAAACCTCAGAAAGAGAGCCAAAGAAAAATGGAAAGGTAACCTTGCTTGAAGTCCTATGGGTTTACCGTACGACCTTGAAGTCCAGTACCTGAGCTACCATGTTCTCGTTGGTTTATTGCGCCGAAGCTCTAAAACTGGTCAAAGTCGGAGAATCGAGTCTCAGGTTCCGATATGCAACCGAAGAATCAAACAACGAGACCATGAATATGAGCCTGGAACTATTAGATGAAAGGCGCGGAGACGCCCTCATCCGAATGGCAGCCCAAAAACAACGGATCGAGAGGTATTACAATCGAAGAGCCAACCTTCGACACTTTAATGTCGGGGACTTAGTGTTGAGGAAGGTCACATTGAACATCCGGAACACGAACTAAGGAAAGCTGGGACCAAACTGGGAAGGTCTGTATCAATTTATCGAGATCACTGGAAAAAGGGTCGTACAAACTCAGAGCAATGAACAGTGAACGACTACCGAACAACTGAAACGTAACTCACTTGAAACGATATTACTGCTAAGGTACGGGCCCCGTTCACTTCTTTTATTTATCTACATTTTGGACTAATACTTGCAGGTAGTCACCAAAGAACGACAAAATTTTTTAGTCCTGAAAGCACGGGTTGCACTCTTTTTCCCTTGAACCGGTTTTGTCCCAAATAGGTTTTTCGGAAAGGTTTTTAACTAGGAAACTAATGGCATCACTCTTTGAAAACGATTTTCGCAGTGAAAGGAACTTTGTGCTTAAATAGTCTAGGCTCGATCGATAGGATTTACTATAAGGGCCAAACGGTCGAATGAACCATGCCCACATAAACCACCCGAACCCGTACACAAAGCTTGAACACATATGTAACTTTGTATATTACGCACAAAATTGAAAGGAAGTTTCTACCTTGCAGATAAATATTTTTACCTCTGAAAATTTTTCTTTGTTACATTTGATCCCCCGAAGACATCGAGCCCAAGGGCCACCTCACTCGGGGACTGCCACTCAAGGCAGGTTCGGACATCCCCAAAAAATAAAGTTCGGGAGCACAAAGCTTATTTGGCAGTACTCAAACTAAAAAGTCTACGGCCGTACTAAAACGGCTCGGAGACGTCCTAGACCCATAACAAAAAACAAGGCCTTAAAAATTTCTAAACCGGTTCAAAAGGCTACCCTCAATAAATTATAATCTAAACCGTTCTAACTATTTTAGAGAAAGTTTCCGGTCATATTGTGACCCCATGAATCGTAAACAAAATAATATTGAAAGAAAGGCATGTTCTAACCTACGGGAAAGACCTAAATATTACATGCTAAGGCATTTCGATATCTTTGCAATCATAAAGAACAAAGCAAAAGGAAACAAGCTTAAAAACTATCGAATTGAAAAAATAGCCTTATATATATATATATATATATATATGAAAAGATCTTTACAAAGGCTAAACGGCCTTGACACACAAGAAGTAGAAAAGTACAAAAATACAAAAACAAAGAAAAGCATACAAGGCACTTAAACGGCATGGTCTCCACCGGAGCCCGCCTCGTCACCGGCATCATCAGAGTCTTCGCCACCCCCAGATCTGTCCAAACCCTTGGAGTCTTCGTCATCCTTGGGATACACCAGTGTTTTGTCCTCGGCTTCGAACCCCTTAGCACTTTCGACCTCAGACGATAAATCAAAACCCCGAGCATGAATTTCTTCGAGGGCCTCCCTTTGGGACTGCCACTTTACGTATTCGATAATATCTTCTAGCCGGTCCTGGGCTACCTCGGCATCGGCCTTATACTGGGCCACCATCTCGTCGGCATAAGCTTTTGTCACTTCAACCACCGACTTGGCCGCTTTAAGATCCTTGGCAAGTGTCTCTCGATCGGAAATGGCCGAGCTTAGCTGAGACTGAAGCTCCTCAACTTTTTGGGATCGAACCTCATCCTTATCCTTCGCCCCCCGAAGTTGGGCTTCCACCGAGGACAACTGCGCCTGGGCAGTCTCCTTTCTTAAGGCCAGGCAGTCCATCCTTCCTCTCCACTCTTCCACCTCGACCTTGACTGCATCCATCTCGGCTCGAAGTTGGTCGATCTGATTAATCTTCTGTTGGACCTGCAAGTTTCGACCATTAGTCACCAAGTCTAGTTCATCGTCACTAACTTCAAATATTTTTACATGTTTAATCAGGTATGCCTGTTCTTTCCGAGCCACTTCCAATTCAGCTTGAAGGCTCTCAGCCTCTCCTTCAAGATGCTCGCTGAGAAGTTTGTAGGTATCTCTCTTCTCAGTAAGCCCTCTTACTTCGGCTTCGAGCTGGTTTAACTCATCCCGATACTGGAGAAAAGTTTCATGGTGAAGCACCGAGGACTAAAGAATATTAGGATTATCAATAAATTAGTTCAAGTATAAGAGGAGAAATTGAAATCACCAAGAGTTGTCAAACGTTACCCGGTTTAGCGCCTGTTGTGCTTCGTTGAACAGGCAGGGGACATCTACCTCGTTCATTTTGGCTTGGTTTTCCTCGGTCACCAAGCACCGAAGGTAACTGGCCACCCCTACGGGGGCGGAAAGAACCCATGCATCCTCCGGAACAAAGATGATGATGGATCACTTCCGATCAGGATCCATGTCCTGGGCAGGGAACTAGTTGATCCGTTTTGGGCTCGAGGTAGGCCTACTTGCTACGGAAGATGGACTCTTCTTCGGTACCTCTAAGTAACCCAATCCGTTGACGTCCTATATGGCAGTGGAATTCACGCCATCAAAAAAGTTGCGGAAAGGGTCGTCCGCCTCATGGGCCCCCTCGTTGGGGTGTTCTTTCACCATTTGGGCCTCATTGTACGTAGACTAAGTAAACGAGGGTGATTCGGTGATGTCTATCACACTGAGTGCCTCCTTCGGGGCATTTCCCGCATCTCGGGAAGCCTCGGCCCCGGCCTCCTCATCGACCTCTTTAGTTTGAGGCAGATCGGTCTTGCGGTTCTCTGGTTCGGAGGCCCCTTGTCCTTCAAGTTGCGATGACACATGGGCTACCGGAACATCGGGTTCTTCCTCTTCTTCGGATTCGTATCTCAGATGATAGAGCGAATCCGAAGAAGGTGCTTGGGCACTGGTGTGTTCTTTTGCCTTGTGCACCAGCCTCCTTCTTGTTTCTTTTTCTCCAAGCTTGGGGAACTCGGAGCCCTTTTTCTTTTCTTCTCTTCGGCATGTCTCGGAGCAGGAGACTCGGTAGGTAAGTCCTCGCCACCAACCAGAGGCCTTAGCTCGACGTCCTTAGATAACCTACAAAAATAAGTAAAGGGAGTAAGGGCTTAATATTAAAAGAGGAATCCTAATACTACCTACTCGGGAAAGGAGTCTCACCATGGGAACTGGCCTCCCAACATCCCTTCGAGAGCTTGTGCCACGAGCGCTCGTAATATGGCATTTATGATACAATACCCTCGACTCACTCCTTGAGTCGAGGGACATCGTTAGGGACCCGAGCAACGGTTGCACCACCACAAAGCATCGGTAATAAGAAAAGAAGTAAGTGTAAAATCAACATTCGAAAGTAAATTATACTTCCGTGAGGTATTCCACTTCTCGGGGAATGGCCTGCACTCGACTGGGATTAAGTCCGAAGTCCTCACTCAGACAAAACGGCCTTGCCCGCCCCGATCATGATCCTTATCAATACTTGAGAATGAGGCTTTACTAACCTGACGCACAAGCTTTATCAGTCCCCCCCTCCCCCCCGAAAGATTCAGGGACTGTATAAGTGAAGAAGATGGTTGATGGTGAACGAGCACCCATCGATTTTGTTCACAAAGAACCAAAGGAGGATCACGATCCTCTAGAACGAAGGATGAATTTGACCTAGGCATACATCATACCTCTTACAGAAATGTGTAATGATCGGGTCCATCGGGCCCAACATAAAGGGATAAGTGTAAACACTTAGGTATCCCTCGACATAGGTGGTAATGGCTTCATCGGGTCGGGGATCACTATGTTCTTATCGGCCCAGTTGCAATTTTTTCGGACCGTAAGAAGAACTTCTTCAGTGATCGAGCAGATGTATCTCGAGACCTCCTCAAATCGGCCTTGTACGGAGGAAGGTTTTTCAAATTTGAAATCGACGTTGACCGAACATCCCCCGGGGATGAACATTTTCAAAGGGGATTCAGGTACTGGTTCATCGACGCCGGCGGGCGAAACAGCCTCCTCGGCCTTAGTAGCCAGCCGAGAAGTAGAAGGGGTTTCTTTCTAGGGAATGGTTTTTGAAGTCTTTGCCATTTTTTAAAAAATGGAGTAAAATCTGAGAAAGGTGGAGAAAGAAAGGAAGTTGAAAGATTGGACTTGATGTCTTAAGATGAAGACAGGTAAAGATTCTTGCGAAGGATCTCGAAAATACTGGAGTAAAAGTGCTAGAAAGTATTGAAATCTTAAAGGTACGACGATAGATGGTTTGGGTGTAAAGTTAAAATGAACAAAGAAGGAGGTATTTATAGTATTTCAGCCGCATTTCTCCTCCAGGGACGGCCGACCGGTGGATGGCATGCATTTAATTCTATTAAAACTTGACTGACGGGACGTTTCAGTTATTTTGTTGTTTCTGTCACGGTGCATCGAAGCAAGAATCGGAAGCTCATGTCGTTTCTTGTCGTTTACTCTCCGAAAAATGAGAGGACTATCTGTATACGGGTGAAACCGAGCTCATGATGCATCTGAGCCTCCGACGAGATAATCCAAGGCCCGAGACATAGCAATAAGGGACCGAAATTGAGCCAAAGTCCCACTGGACTAGAACCTAGGGCATGACGCCTTCCTTCGAGAATATCGAGGCCATGATCCCGGAATCGGTCCTAGCCTCGAGCGACATTGAAGAACATTGTCAAACAATCCAGCATAGCCAACAGAAGGCCGAAATATCTGGGACCAACCAAATATTACGGCGGAGATCACGGCGCGTATCGATAAGGAGCCGACAATCAGTGAATCAGAAGATATTTTTACCCTTTATGAAGTTGTACTTAAAATAGGACTTCCCTACTATATAAAGGGAAACTAATAATTCATTTGGCACATTGTAATAGGCACTCAAAAGCAATATATTATTATTTTCTCTATCTTTAAGCTCTTGTTCTTCTGTTTATTGACACCGGTCGTGGTGAGCCCGACTCGAAGGTAATTATTCTATCAAGGCTGAAATTATCCAACTCGTGTGGTTTGAATTTATCTTATCTTTATTTACTCAATAGAAACTTAATTTATCGCTTTGTGTCAATTTAATTCGCATATCTTTAAAACCACTTAAAATTTAATTGTTATATGATTTTAGGGATAATCAATATTACTATGTTTTAGACTATACTGAATGTTTTGAGAATAATTATTATGATATATGATAAATTTGAATAGGATTGAATATATTGAAAGGAATAAAGATTGATTGTGGTTGAGATGGCCGACTTTCTTAGTGGGAGAGGAGCCCACTAAATGCCAGTCAAAGCAGTTTGATTATAAATGAGATTGCTTTATTCTTAACCAGAAATTTAAAATTCGAGCCTGATAAGCTCCCTATAGAAAGTCCTAACGACTTAAATTAGTGGATTTCGGATATCTAATGATTATGCCAAAAAAGTTTTTTGTCAAAAACCATGAGAGACGTGTTATAAATGTTGATCTAAAATGTATACATTTTGAAAAAACAGAGTATTTCAATGAACATTTTGAAAATGATGTAGTACCATGACTCCATGAGGACCTTTCAATTAAAAGACGAACCGAACCCTAAAAACTAAAATGAAATATACTTATGAGGGAAAACAAAATACTTTGAGAAGCGGTTCAAGTCTTCAACATTAAGACGGTGTTTAGATTGGCTTTTAAGCTTGCCAAATCAATTTTTAAGTTCTTGTTAGCTTTCTTTAGTGCTTGATAAAGTCAAAAAATACTTAAAATAAGTCAAAAATAGCTTAAAATAAGGAAAAATACGCAATAAGTTGGGCAATATTTTTTAGCTTAAAAATTATTTCTGCTGAAAAACCACTTTTTTAAGTCAATTCAAATGTGCTATAATTCACTCTAGTTTCGTTATTACACTACTAGAAATTCGGCAAAAACCGACCGAAGTCGACCGACCAACTTTGGTCGGTAAAACAACCGGCCAAAAAACCGACCAAAGTTGGTCGGTTTTTTGTTTTTTTTTTTTTTTTTTTTTTTACGAAACCGACCAACTTTGGTCGGTTTTTTTCGGCGCAAAAATGCGGGAAACTATTTTTGAATCCCGCGAAATTTATTTTTTAAGAAACCGATCAACTTTGGTCTGTTTTCCAATTAAAATAAATAAAAATTAATATTAAAAAAACCGACCAAAGTTGGTCAGTTAATTCGGCCGGTCATTTGAAAAAATCGACCAACTTTGATCGGTAATTTTATTTTTTAATAAAACCGACCAACTTTGATCGGTTATTTTCGCGCGAAAATATAATTAAAGAGCATAAATCAAATAAAGGACAGTCTTAAAACAAAATGCACCAATTGTCTAGTGGTAGAATAGTATCCTGCCACAGTACAGATCCCGGTTCAATTTTGAAATGGTGAATCTTTTGATTACATAATTAAAATATCGACCAACTTTGGTCGGAAAACACAGACCAACTTTGGTCGGTTTAATTTTGGCAATAATTTTTCTTTTGAATTTAATTGACCGACCAAAGTTAGTCTGTAATTTCCGACCAACTTTGATCGGTATGCCTTTCCGCCCCCTAAAATATCGTCCACACGTAAATGGTCGCGTTTTGGATGATTATTGGACATTACCGACCAAAGTTGGTCGGTTGTTTTGGTCGAGTTTTACCGGATTTTATCTAATCCTTGAATTACTTGACCTTAAAGAAGCACGTGATTTCATTTTAATCAACGTCACCTATTAATATCACTTAACATGAGATTCCTTTTCGTTCAGAGGTTCAGAGCTAAATATGTAAAACACTTTTCATTTCGTTAAGTTTCCTTACATAAAAAATTACTTATATCCTTTAAGCATCTTGCTAAAGACGACATTCGTAAATATTGACCAATATATCTGTAAATTAACTTGTTAGTAAAAGTCTGTAAAACTCACTTTTCACCATTTTGTTTTTTGGTGGAATGAATTTTTTTTTATTAATCTCTAGAACAAATACATTGAAGGAAAGCACTCTATCATCTAGCTATATAAAAAAAATCCCGTACTTACTCAGTTATGCTCAAGTAAGTCTATTGTTATCCTATTCCTGTACAAGTATTGGTCCTGCATATCTATTATCTATTTACTCCCTCCGTTTCAAATTAAATGAGATACTTTCCTTTTTAGTCTGTTCCAAAATAAATGATATATTTCTAAATTTGAAAATAATTCAACTTTAAACTCTTCATTTTACCCATTTTACCCTTAATGAGAAATTTTTATAACCACACAAATGTCATGGCCCCATAAAGCTTTTACCCCTTAAGCTTTTAAAACCACAAGTTTCAAAAGTCTTTTTATTTATTAAACTTCGTGCCGAGTCAAACTACCTCATCTAAATTAAAACGGAAGAAGTATATACTTCTTCCAGCCATCTCCTATCCTTGTCCCTTTTCCATTTGTTGAGTATCTCCATCACTTGAACTCGACATTCTTCATTGATTTGGTCACATATTCTGTGTGGTCTAGGAACTGAACTCTGCAAAAGAGCTTCATTCCTCCCCTTCCAGATGTGATAATTTATTGCTGTCAATACTGCATATGAGAAGAGAACTCCCTGCTCAATGTGCCTCGCATTTTCCTGGCTAGCTACTCTTTGCCATAGGTGCGGTCCTTCAAAGTTCGTGATCCTTATCTTTAGTTATCTTATTTACAAATCAATTTAATCCACGTATTTATAAATCACGTTTAAATTCAATTGTACCTTTTTGTGAGTAAACAGTTTGGTATCCACCGTGAGGCATAGACAATTATGGTATTATGATCTGCTTATCTTATACTAACGTGCTTTAAATTTTTCTTATTTTAAGCATACTACAGTTATTGCATAAAATGATATCAACAACTTGCTGAATGTTGGTGTGAACAACCAAAACGGGCTTGTGGATAATTTACATGATGGGACTCAACAGGACGATTCAACTAGCGAAACCTATATTGTGGGAATGAATCAACTCCGAGCCGGGTGAAAGGAAATAGTTGCTATGGGAAGAGTCCTACTCCTGATGACTTGAATGATAAGCCTGTGTCCAATACCGTAAAAGTTTAGAGAGCACAATAACGGGAAATTATGAACCATCTCTCCAGACAGGATCGCATAATGATTGAGCTTCAACAAGCATTATCGTTGGATTCAAATAATTCAAATAGTGGAGTTCGAGCCCCTTCTGGCATGCCTATAAATCAAACGGCCTAGCAACGTCGCTTCCAGAGAGGAGTTTAGATCGAACAACAACCAAGAAGGCGGTGCAGGTAGTTGATTTGAAAATGAAAATAATGCAGGCGATCCTTTCAAGACCGAACTCATGAGGTGCATGAGGGAAATAAATGTTCGAATGGATCAGAATGCTAAGGAATTTCATGCTCTAATGGATCAAATCCTGGGGCCAGCTCCGGTCTTAAAAGGACCGGACTCGAAGAAGTATATACAACTATCGTTCAAACCTAATGCGGCTCCAAAGTTGATGCCAAAGAGATTCAAGATGCCGGATATTCCTAAATATGCTGAAACTCGGATCCATAGGAACACATCACAACTTATACTACAGTTGTGAAGGGAAATGATTTAGCTCCACATGAGATCGAATCAGTGTTGCTAAAGAAATTTGGCGAAACCCTAACGAAAGAGGCTTTAACATGGTATTCACTTTTACCTGAGCACTCAATTGTTTCTTTTGAAATGCATGTATATTGTTTTTCTTAAAGCTCATGCTGGAGTGATGGGAGTTCAAGCTAGGAAAGAGATAATTTCATAATTGCTCAATGAGACTCAGAGTTGCTGCGAGAATTTGTGATCAGGTTTCAAAAGGAGAGAATTTTGTTTCTAGCAGTACTGGATGAATGGGAAGCGGAAGTATTTAATGAGGGTCTTAATCCTTTAAGCTTCAATGCCTCCAGTAAATTGAAGGAGAGCTTGTTGGAATTTCAAGCAACCACATGGGCTAACGTCCACAACCGCTATGAATCAAAAATTAGAATCGAAGATGATTAGTAGAGTTCTCCTGTATCTTTCGAAGTTCGTAACCATGATCAGAATCTGGAAATATCTAAGAATGACCTCAATGCAACCTGGAGGCCATCTAGGAATTGTTTTCAACCGTATGTGTTAAACGAAAAGATGGATTCACGGACATGACAAGGAAGTACATGTTATTTGTTGTTGGATAGACCTGGACCGGATAGGAGAACTGATCATGAGTAAAGTAGTAGAACTTTGCAAGATAAAGAGCCATCGGGGTCCCGGGATTCAAGCTATCCCCGATTATCAGATTACAATTTCAATATTAGCTTGGTGGAGTTGTTTTCGCCATGAGGAACATAAAGGAAGCAAGGTTCTCAAAACCAATTAGACCCCTGTGAGAGAGATCCTAATTTGTTGTGTGAATTTCATGGTACACATGGTCATAGGACTTGGGAGTGCTGGTATTTTCATGAAGAGGTAGCAATGTTGCTGGAAAATGGTCATCTTAGAGAGTTCTTAAGTGACCGGGCAAAAAATAGATGCGTCAAAGTTCGTGATACAACGGAACAAGCAAAACCAATAGGGTCTCCCCATCTCACAATAAGTATGATTTTTGGAGGAGTTGAAGTGAATGGGGTGATATTTTCGGATGTAAAGAAGACAAAAATATCAGCCACTCATGAAAATAGGATCCAAAAAATACCAGAAAGTGATGAAATTACCTTGAATGAGGAAGATCTTGATGGCCTTATTTTACCACACAATGATGCACTGGTAATATCTTTAAATCTTTTAGATTTCAAAATTATACTTGTGTTGGATGATCCAGGTAGTTCAACCAATATTATTCAACTAAGAGTCCTAGAGCAAGAAAATCTGATCGGTAAAATAGTTCCGGCAATAATGCTTTTTGCTGGATTCAACATAATAAGTGTGATGACCCGAGGAGAGATCGTGTTGCCTGCCTATGCTGAATAGGTGATGAAATCTACATTAGTTGAAGTTGTGGATGGAAATATAGGGTATAACGTGATTCTTGGTAGGCCATGGATCCACGATATGAAAGTTGTTCTATTAACTTATCATAGTTGCTAAAGTTTCTAACACCGGATGGAATTAAGCATTTTATAGATGATCAGCCCACTTCAAGGAAAATACAGTTACGTTGTCTAGTTGTAAGGCAAATAGAGTCAATAAATATCAACTGCAGGTACCAGTGTCAACTTCCAATTCAATCCCGGTGGAAATACCGAAGGAAGATAGTGGTAAAGAGGAGACACCAGACATTTACCAGGTCCCAGATCCTTCCAGGTACCAGAAGCTACAGATCCAACAAACTCAAATGCATAAGAACTCAAACAAGTCACTTTGTTCATTGAGTTCGCAAAAAGAAAGGTTTACTTGGGAAGGGGGTTGATCCCCGAACTCGGATGTAAAATTATTAAATCTCTTAAAGTTAATGCAGATTATCTTGTGTAGTATAACTTAGATATGACAGATATCCCACTTGAAGTAGGAATTCACAAGATAAGCTTGGACAGCGATCAATAGCTGAGGTTAGAAATAAGTTTGTAAATGAGGAGGTAACCAAATTACTTAATATATGTTCATTACATGAAGTAGAATATCTAGATTGGATAGCTAATGTAGTGATAGTACCAAAAATGAATAACAACTTTAGAATGTGTATTGATTTTAAAATTTTGAATAAGGCTTGACCTAAAGACTCTTTCACATTGCTGAACATCGATCAAATGGTTGATGCCACGACTAAGCATGAGTTAATGAATTTCCTTGATGCGTTTTCTGGGTATAATCAAATAAGAATCAACTCATAGCATTAAGAGAAAATATCATTTATTACTAATTTTGGTATTTATTGTTATAATGTAATATCTTTTAGGCTCAAAATTCCTAGAGCCACCTATTAGAGGCTTGTGAATAAGATGTTTAAACGTCAAATTTGTAAAACTATGGAAGTTTATATTTACGATATGTTGGTTAATTCTCTTAATGCAGGGAACTATTTGACTCATCTACAAGAAATGTTTGACATCTTAAGGAAGTATAATATGAAGCTTAACCCAGAGAAATGTTCTTTTGGAGTTGGGTCCGAAAATTTCTTGGTTTTGAAACGAGGAATTAAAGTAAAACCTAACAAGATCAAAGTAATAGAAGATATTCTTGATCAACTGAATAGCGTAAATGAGGTGCAAAGGTTGACCGGAATATTAGCATCCCTTAGTAGATTTATAGCTAGATCCTCACAAAAGTGTCATAGATTCTTTTCATTATTAAAACATAATAATGACTTCTCATGGACACCGAAATACCAGCAAGCATTGAAGGATTTGAAGAAATACATGTCTAGATCACCTTTGATGTACAAGTCGAAGGATAGAGAGCAATTGTTAGTATATTTGGCGGTGTCAGAAGTAGCGGTAAGTGTAGTTCTGGTCTGGAACGAGGAAGGTACGCAATTTCCTACTTATAATATTAGTAAAATACTATCAGGTGCGAAAACTCGATATCTACACCTGAAAAAGTTAGCTCTAGCTCTCGTAGTTTCCTCTCGAAAGCTTATGCCCTACTTTCAATGTCACCATATAGTCGTTGTGATGACTTTTTCCCTAAGGAATGTCCTTCATAAACCTGAGTTATCGGGTCGATTGGCTAAATGTGTAACGACCCGACCGGTTATTTTTCTTTTTAGAACCTTGTTCCCCTAAATAAGACTCCCCGTATGAGCTTTTACTATTTTATGACTTACGGGGATGGTTAGTTTGGGATTTGGAAGGGTTCGGGTTGAAATCGAAACACTTGGTTCATTAAGGTTAGCCAAACAAGCTAAGTTTGACTTAGGTCAACGTTTTGGGTAAACATCCTCGGAATCGGGATTTGACGGTTCCAATAGGTTTTCATGATGATTTCGGACTTGTGCGTATGTTCGGATCGGGGTTTGGATGACCCGGGAGCATTTCGGCACATAATAGTGAAAGTTGGCTCTTTAAAGGTTTTAAAGTTCTTTAAATTTGGTTTGGAGTAGGTTTTGGTATTATCGAGGTCCAATTGGGATTCCAAGACTAGGAATAGTTCCGTATGGTGATTTAAAACTTTTCTAAAAAATTTGGTGTCATTTCGAGTAGTCTAAGTATGAATAGGCGCATTCGGAGTGATTTGGAAACTTAAAGTTCATAACTTAATTCGATTTGGTATTAGGGTGTGATTCTTGGTTTTGTTATTGTTTTACGCATTTCGAGAGTTCGAGCAGGTTTGTATCATATTTATGGACTTGTTGGTGCATTTGGATGGGGTCCCGAGTGACTCGGGGGTATTTCGGATCGCCCGGAGCTGAGTTAGGAAAACTAGAAATTTCAGTTCTGGTTTCCTTCTTCACGAACGCGGAAGGACCCACACGTTCGTGATGAAGGATCTAGGTAGTGGGGCAATTTTTCCTTCTCGTTCATGATAAAGGGGTCACGTTCGCGGAGCCTTGAGGTTCCAGATTCACGTTCGCATAGAAGGAAGGGACCTGGGGAGGGTTAGTGCCAATTGCACTTCGCGTTCGCGAAGGTGCCCTCGCGTTCCCCTAGGGCAGGGCTGGTACGCCTTCGCGTTCACAAGGTCCTGGTCACGTTTGTGTAGGCCAAGCTTTTCTGGGTCTGGCCGTTTGCCTTCGCGAACGCGAGGCCTGTTCCGCGTTCGCGAAGAAGAGGGCAGTTGGGCAGTGCGATTTAAAAAATCAAGACTTAGTCATTTTTGGGTTCATTTGTTGCACTCTTGGGCGATTTTGGAGCTTCAAAAAGGGGGATTTCAACCTAGCAATTGAAGGTAAGTAATTTTTACCTAATGTGAGTTTAATACATAGATTATGGGTAGATTTTAACATGTAAATTTGTGAAAATCGTGGGTTTAGATAAAAAACCTAGGTTTTTGATAAAAATGGGATTTAACCACAAAAATGGTTATGGCACTTAGTAAAAATTATATATTTGAGTTCATGATATTATGGGTAACAACTTTCTTCAAACAATTTCGGAATCCAGACACGTGGGCCCGGAGGTAAATTTTAGGAATTCTTTAATTAGGGTTGGGAAATCACTTTAATAGTTAGGATATGAACTTTGAAACATGTATTGATTATTTTATATAACATTTGACTAGTTTTGAGTCGTTTGGCACCGAGTTGAGGGTTTAAAGCACAATTGTGGACTAGAAAGTAAGCTTTGAGACGAGGTAAGTCTCTTTCTAACCTTGTAAGAGGGAACTCATCCCCTTAGGTGTGTTTTATTGTAAATTATTTGTGTGGGGAGCTACGTACGCACTAGGTGACGAGAGTCCATGCGTAGCTATATTCCATGTGATGACCGGGTAGTCTTAGGTTTACATCATGCTTTGTTGACACCGTTATTTGATCAGGCTTTTTAATTGTATTGAATAAGAGCTGAGATTGAGGATTTCAAGATTTAAAGTTCCAATTTAGATTCCTTATTTTAGGAAAAGATTGAACAATATGATGATAACTTTTAGAAATCTATGTTTACTCGTGTCGCAAGTATTTTCGGCGAGCGAGGTAAAATTTCACTACTCTTATGGGAGCGGGCCGTTCACCTCGGTAGATTAATAGATGCATCTATGGTTCATGCCGTTCGATCATCGGCAGTGCACAGTTTATATATTTGTATGTTAGATCGGGTCGTACGACCTCGACATAATTCATGCGTAATAATTCTTGGAGCCCAATTATAATTGATATTGTTTCATTGGTTTGAGAGATTAATTTGTTAAATGACGGAAATTAATTTGGGATTTACTATTAGTTAAAGAATTGTTCATTTATTTCTTGTTATTGAGTTTTTAGCTATATTTATATAGTCCATGCTTAATTATAATTTCAATATTTTATTGTTGGCCCATAGTAAGTGTTGTAGTCGACCCCTCGTCACTACTTCTTCGAGTTTAAACTAGATACTTATGGGGTACATATTTTTTTTGTACTCACACTACACTTTTGCACTAATCGTGCAGGATATGAGGCAGGTGCATCTGGTTATCAGTTCGGCGCGCACCTTGATTTCATCTAGACTTTGTGGTGATCTGCCTTCCGAGCCCGTTCTGCAGCACCCGAAGTCTTCCTTTTGCTTTTATTTTCTATCTATTTCACTTCAGACAGTGGTGTAGTATTTTGTATATTCTACTAGTAGCTCATACACTTGTGACACCAGGTCTTGGAAATTACACTAGTAGACACATGATGATTTTTGGGTTATTTTGCTTATCTCATTTGCTAAAAAATAAATTATTTTTCTCTCATCTTGTTACATTTTTACTTTCTATTTATGCTCTAATTAAAAACTAGATATTTTTAAAATGTTAAAAGAAACAATCATGTGATTAGTTCACTATTGGTTTGCCTAACGGTAACGTTGGGCGCCATCACGGCCTATAGGAGAATTTGGGTCGTGACAAAATGGAAGGTTGAAATTAGTGAATTTGGTATTCAACATAAATCGCGGGCTGCAATCAAGTCGCACGTTTTGGCTGACTTTGTGGCTGACTTTAGTCTCGGGATGATGCTTTTGGATACAAAAGAATAAGTTTCGGTATCGAGGACTGTGTTCGGATTCTGGACCTTGTTTACAGATGGTGCATCCAATATGAAACAGTATGATCTTGAGATAGTATTAATTACCCCATCAGGGAAAATCCTGAGGCATGCCATTTGAACTGTTCATTTAACTAACAATGAAGCCGAGTATGAGGCTATGGTTATAGGACTCGAATTAGCTTAGGGACTAGGATCCTAGGTGATTGAAGTAAAATGTGATTCCTAGTTGGTGGTTAATCATATATATATGGGATTTTTTGCCCTAAACAGGAGCATATGCAACAATATTTAGACAACGTCCAAGTTTTACTTTCCCGCTTCAGGGAATGGTCGGTGATTCATATTCCAAGACAGGAGAATGTGGAAGCTGATGCATTACCTAACTTGGGTTCTTCAATGGAGTTGAAATGTGTTGATTTCGGCTCAATTGTATAGTTGTTGCATTCAGTCCTTGATGTGGATGGTTATTGCGAAGTTAATTCAACAAACCTATTCTGGGATTGGAGAAATAAATTTATTTAATATCTAAGGCATGGAAAATTGCCTGAAGATTTTAAAGCCTCCTGAACACTCAAAAGAAAAGTTGTCCGGTATTGTCTTGTTGATGGAGAATTATACATGAGATATTTTCAGGGTCCTATGGCTCGATGCTTAGGACTAGCGGAAGCTGATTATGTAATAAGAGAAGTTCATGAAGGAGTTTGTGGTAATCATTCTGGAGCAGATTTATTGGTGCTCAAATTAATACGAGTCGGTTACTATTAGCCTCGAATGGAGTAAGATGCTAAGACGTTTGTCTAAAAGTGTGATAAATGCCAACTTTATGTTTAGTTAGCACACCAGTCGGCTGAACTATTTCATTCAGTTGTGTCGTCGTGGCCGTTTATGAAATAGGGGATGGATATAGTTGGATCTTTGCCTTAGGGACCCGGAGATGTAAATTTCTTTTGATTGGTTGAGGTGGGTGTTTTCAAGAAAATTGGAGAATGAGAGGTGATACTTCATTTGGGATCACATTATTTGTCGATTTGGAGTGCCAAAAGAAATTGCTCGTGACAACGGGCCACAATTCATAGGCTCCAAAGTAACAAAATTCCTAGAGGCATTGAAGATTAAAAGGATCATGTCATTTCCATATCATCCAAGTGCTAATGGTGAAGCAGAACAAACAAACAAAGTGATAATTCTAAACCGCAAAAAGAAATTAGAAGATGCAAAATGCAGGTGGCTTGAGGAGTTATCGGGAGTACTATGGGCATACCGAACCACGACATAAAGTACCAAAGAAACACCTTTCTCTCTTGTACATGGAGTTGAAGCTCTGATTCCGGTGGAGAAAGGTAAGCCAACTATGAGTTTTTCCCATACAAAGGAGCAAAAAAACACTGAAGCTATGTTGATTAAGTTATATTTGCTTGATGAGCACGGGGATTTAGCTTATGTGAGGAGGATGGCGCAGAAGAAAAGAATGAAAAGGTATTATAATCATAGGGCAAATCTTTATCATTTTAAAGTCAGAGACTTGGTTCTACGAAAAGTAATACATATTACCTGGGAAGTTAATACTGGAAATTGGGACCAAATTGGGAAGGACCTTACCAGATTTATGCTATAACATGTAAAGGGTCGTATGGAGTTAAATTACCAATCAACTGATACGTGACCCATCTCAAGAGGTACTATTGTTGAAGATCATTGTTTATACTGAAAGTATGCACTGCACTCTTTTTTTCTTCGTCCAGTTTTTGTTCCAAATGGATTTTTCTTGCAAGATTTTTAATGAGGCAGCAACGTAAAGTGTACTACGAATGTGAACTTCTAGTGACAACAGGAAATCCAATGTTTGAATTCTTATACTTTGCATTGGAATAATGGGGGAAGCTACTCCTACAAAAAAGCTAAAAGTGTCAATGTTAGCTTCAAAAGGCAAGTGAAGTATCCGATAATGCAGTAATAGTGGGGTCTGCTGAAACTGGAGAACATATTTTGATCTTAAATATTCAGTTGTTATGAATCACCTCAAGTTAGGACCAGGATTGTATATCGAGTCCCATGGAAATAAAAAGTACAAATTAGCCACATGTCTTGGCAATTCATTTATTTAGCAAATGTACAAATTTTCTTGCTTGTCTAATGTATTTTTGAAAATAGAAGGAATAAATGGAAGTCCTTTTATTTTTATATCTTATTTCTTGTCCAATAGACATGGTATTTTCTTTATTTGAATGTTGCTTAAACTTCAAATGTATGTACCAGAATGAACATGAGACGTCCTATTCAAGAGCATCATAAATATAAGGACCCTCTCTTATGAAACCTTTTCTAGTTAAAGGATAAAACAATATAAGCATAAATACCCGGCAATAAAGTTAATCGGAGGCGAAAATTCCCGGACTTTATCAAAAGGAAAGCATAGATAAAAAAACATATCTTTTGTTAAAAATTCCGAAAAGTTAAGGGTATCTTTTGTTTCAAAATTCCGGGCCCAAAAACGAGTCCGGAATAGTTACAAGAGTTTCTAAAAATAACAACTTTGTAAAATATTTCAATCTGTTTTATTAGAAGAGGTTGAAGGTTGAGAAGCTTCTTCTGCATCTTTTGGACTTAAAGGTTACTCATTTTCGGGCTCTTCGTCTTCACCTTCCTCTTTAAATTTTGAGGACTCAGAGCAAGTGTCAGAAGAGCTAGAAGTAGTGGCTTGGGTAGGAAGAGCTTAAAGGAGGTTGTTTCTAAAGTAAGAGCTTTGTCAATGACGACATCTAAATTTTTAATTCCATTTTTGGCATCCTCCAAAGTCTTCCTCCTCATACTGTAAACAACATGAGTTTTCTCAGGCAAGAAAAAATCCTCTTGAGCTCAGAATCTGGCTTGGGGTTTTTGGATCTTCGACTGCAGCCGCTTGTTATCAACCTTCAAAATATTGTAGGCCCCAATAGGTCAGCATTGGTTTTGGTATATTCACGATTTTTTTTCCATGACCTTTCG
Source organism: Nicotiana tabacum (assembly GCF_000715075.1). NCBI lineage: Eukaryota > Viridiplantae > Streptophyta > Magnoliopsida > Solanales > Solanaceae > Nicotiana > Nicotiana tabacum. The sequence goes on along the minus strand of NC_134093.1, from coordinate 49,206,553 downwards.
GAGCCTTTTCTCCATTTTGGCCCCATTCTCTTCGGACGCAGTAGCATCCTCAGTCATGGAGTGTAAGTTATCTTCCAAGTTGATGATTCATTCTATGGAAGCAGACTCACGCTGGGTAGCCAAAGTAACAATATCCTGCTACTCTGCCCATTTAATCTTCATCTCAACAAGATCAACAAGTAGTTAAGTGGCTTCTTGACTACTAGTCATATTTTTTTGCTCATTTTTCTTTAGTCGGGTTTTGAGTTTGCCCATTTGAGCAAGTTTGGCCTCTAGGACAAGAATGCGCTCAGTAAGTTGATCCTGCTCAGATTTAAGCGCTTCCTTGTCCAATATCATCCTTTGCAAATCCTCAGAGGCAAGAAGGTCATCTTGTAAGGTTAATTTTGAAATCATCAGATATGGTGTAAAATAAATGTAAGATATGATGACCTGATGTAACGACTCGGCCGGTCGTTTTGACTATTGCAATCTCGTTCCCTTATTTACTGCTCAAATTGTAAATTACAGTTATTATTTGGCTTGCCGGGGTAATTGGTTTGGGTTCGGTGAGGTTTTAAAATAATTTGAAGAGCTTATTTTCAAGGTTTAGAATTTAAGTTGAAAAGGTTGACAGGATGTTAACTTATGTGTAACGACCCCGGAGAAATTTTGCTAAGGAAATTAAGGTTTGATGGTGCCGAGGTAGATCAATTAGTACAAAGATTATAGAAAGTTCTCGCGGTGAGCTTGCGAGCTGCGGCTCGGACTTTTTAGGTTGAACAATGCACCGATATGTAAAGGAAACTTTTTGTCAGAAAATGGTCATTTCTGCGACCTCTATGCGGTCACAGAATCACTCTGCGGACCGTATAATGGTCGCATAGTGGAGCAGGAGGAGGGCAAGATTTGAGGAAAATACGTGGTGCACTATGCGACCGCAGACCTGTTTTGCGGTGCATTATGCGACCGCAGAACAAGTATGCGGAGCGCATAATGACCGCAAAATAGGTCTGTAATGCCTAGCTTTGGAGGCCAAATTATGCGGCTGGTATGCGGACCGCATACCTGTTATGAGACCGCATAACTGCGTCGGAGCTTCCATTCTTTCTAATTTTTTACCCGACCCAACTTCGATTTATAGCCCTTGAAGCTCATTTTTGAGCCAAAAATCTGATATTTTAGAGAGATGTGAGAGCATTTTAGAGAGAGAAAGTGAAGACTTGGTGATTTATCCATCAATTCTTGTTCAAGGTTTGAAGATTTCACAAGGATCTTGCTAGGGCTTCAAAGAGGTAAGAATTTCTTTCTTCAATTCTTCAATTTCGGGTTTGGAGTAAAGATGGGTGATTAATAGTATAATTCTTGGGTGTAAGAGTATTATGTATACATACCAATAAGATTGTGGAAGGATTGTTAAGTTCAAATGGGTAAGGATTGGGTTGAAAATGGTAAAAATCTTCATAGACTTTAATTGAAGAATTGAGGGTCGAGTTGATGTCGGATTTTGGTAAAATTTATATGGTTGGACTCGTGATTGGATCGGCGTTCATATTCTGTAACTTTTGTCGGGTTCCGAGATGTGGGCCCTACGGTCAATTTTTGAGTTAATTTCGGATTTTATTGAAAAAATATGTATTTCCTTATGGAATTAATTACAATAATTTGTATTGACTGAATTAAATTAATTGTGGCTAAATACGAAGCTTTCGGAGACCAATTCTCGTGCCAAGGGCATAGCGGAATAAATAATTTCACGGGTTGAGATAAGTAACAATTATAAATCTGGTCCTGAGGGTATGAAATCCCGGATTTTGGTATCTTGTGATTATTTTGGAGGTGGTGCACATGCTAGGTGACGGGCGTGTGGGCGCGCACCGAGGGGATTGTGACTTGGTCCTTCCCGGAAAACTATAAAGTTGAATAATTTATTGTTAGCTATATGATCTTTATGTGTTGAAGAAATTTAACTATAAATCATGTTAGAAATCATGATTAGGCTATGTTATAGTACTGTTGAGACCCGTAGAGGTCATGTACTTGTTGAATTATTTGCTAATTGTTGTCTTGTACTCAGTCATGATTTTTCTTGCGTATTATACCTCAGTCTTTCTGGATATTTGTTGATATATTATGTTATCTTTGTTTGGTCTGATCTTTGTGATTTCTGAGAGCCCGAGAGACTTGAGAGGTTGAGGACTGAGTAAGGCCGAGGGATTGTCAGTGAGGTAAGGATATTATGGCACGTGAGTTGTCCGTGAAGCACGTGAGTTGTCCGTATAGCACGTGAGTTGCCCGTGTAGATTTTGGCATTTGGGCTGTAGGAGCCCTTCCGAAGTCTGTACACACCCCCAGTGAGCACGGGTACTCATTGAGTGTGAGTGCTGAGGGCTGAGAGCCGAATGGTTGAGCTGTTGTGATGAGCTGAGTGACTGTTGCCTGAGAGGCTGTACTTGCTTTGAATATGTTGTTGCACTTGGTTGCTATTTGTCATTATTGTGAAATCTCTGAAAGAATTTATATCCGGATTACTTGAAATTGAACTGTATAAAATTGATTTGACTTAAACTGCCGGATTTGACTTCGTGTGCAGATCCAGGTGTTCCTGAACATAGCGGGTGTTGATTATTTCGCGCAGTTGATTTTTAGCAGATTTTGAGGTAGATACCGTGTTCCGCAGACCTTGTCTCTCCTTCTCTATCTCCTTGTTTACTGTATTTGGTCTCAGACTATTATAGACCGTATTTTCCAGACTTGTACTCATATTAGATGCTCATTTACTCAGTGACACCAGGTTTTGGGAGTGTTGTATCGGAAATTGCTAGATTTTTGGTATTGTATTAAACATTACATTTTTTAAAATTTAAAGAAAATCATGGGTTATTGATGTTGTCAGCTTGCCTGGTACTGAGATAGGCGCCATCACGACAGGTTAGGATTTTGGGTCGTGACACCTGATAGGTCGTTTTGAGTACTAACCTTTATTTTGATGTTCCAAGACGTCCATTAGCTTCATTTGATGTTTCGTGATTTATGTGCGTAGTTTGTGTCATTTTTCAAAAATTGTTTATGTAAATATTTGAAGAAAAAGTAATTATTGGCTTAAATTGGCACTTGAGTTGACCACGGTCAACATTCTTAGTAAACAACCTCGGATCTGTATTTTGACGATTCCGACAGGTTCGTATGATTTTTTGAACTTGTACGCACTATTGATTGAGGTCTGGGGTGACCCGAGCGCATTTTGACGTGTTATGTGAAAAATTGTGAAAATGAGGTTCCAAGTTTAAAATCATGAGTTTTGATGATCTATTCTTATCATTTGATGTTATTTTGATGATTTGTGGTAGCGAACAAGTTTTTATGATGTTATTACACTTGTGTGCATGTTTGGTTTTGAGTCCGAGGAGCTCGAGTGAGTTTCGGGTATGTATCGAATAACTTTTGGATGATTTGAGTTAAATAGTGTGCTATCAGTTCTGCTGTTGATATGCAGATCTCGCATTTGCAAGGTCTGGCTTGCAAATGCGAGCCTCGCATTTGTGATCAAGACATCGCATTTGCGAGCATAGTCTTGGGCTGGGTGACCTCGTATTTGCGAGAAAATAGTTTGCTTTTGCGAACTGTCATAGATCGTTTTTGCAAACATCTTGGTTGGATTTGTGATCACTGGCAACATGAGTCAGCTTTGCATTTGCGATGCTTTTGGGCGCATTTGCTATGGGGGTACCTTCGCATTTGCGAGCAACTTGTCGCAATTGCAACTTCTAGGCTTATGACGCACTGATCGCATTAGGGATCCGTCCTTTGTAATTGTGATACCTGCAGCTAGGTAAAAAGTGATCCGTCTTTTAGGACAGATCGCATTAGGGATCCGTCCTAAACACTCTAGAGGCGATCTTTTAAGAATTTCTTCTTCACAAAATTATTGTTAAGCAACTCCAATCCACTTTATATTAATTTTCCATTACTTTTCATGTGTTTTTAACATCAAGTCCATAATTCTTTTATGGTAGAAATTAAGGATTTGGGTAAAATTTGGAAATTTTGTAAAATTTAGATTTAGACCTTAATTTGAGGTCGTATTTCAAAACAAATTACATAACTGGGCTTGGAGGTGAATGGATAATCGAATTTGGTCTGGATCTTGGATTTTGACCAAGCGGACCCGGGTTGACTTTCTCAAATTCATCAAAGATTGAACCTTTTTCATTTGTGGGTAGTTTCTAAAGCTTATTTTGAATTGTTTGATCGATAATTGACTAGATTCGATTGGTTTGGAGGCTTATTCGAAAGGCAAAGCCGTGGTTGAATTTTGAATTAGGTGTGCAGAGAGGTAAGTGTTGTGTTTAACCTTGACTTGAGGGAATTAGGACTTGTTGGTCTATTTGTTATGTGAATTATGTGGGAAAATGACATATATGCAAGGTGACGAGTGTATGTGCGCTGTCGTGGGTTAAAGCATGATGGATTAGGCTATGTATTTCCATGTCTTCTTTCATTCTATGTTATCTTTTGTTACATGCTTTAGTTTCTACATGTTTTTACTTGTTATCCATGCTTTACTTGTTACTTGTTGTTTAATTAATACTCGTTTTGATTTGTACATTTCTCACTGAATATCTGCTTACCTGCTACATGCTTCTAATTGTATTAATTGTATATTTTTTGTTGTCTCATGTTTTACTTGCTTTTACCATGCATATATTTCTTGAAGTGCTTTATTTTGTCATTCCGTGTATGTGAGCTATCTAGCTATTTCGGTATTATTGATTTGCCAAGGTTTGGGATTATGAATTATTGGCTTTTATTCCTTTATGTTGGTAATTCCTTATTGTTCCGCACATTTCATTTCCTCTTTTTTGTTGGTATTTTGTAAATACTGGTGTATATTTATTTATGATAATAAAATTATATTGGGGGATCGGGTTGTGTGCCACAACGGTACAGAAATAAATTGATATTGGGGGATCGGGTTGTACGCCACAATGGAATAGTAAATAATATGATATTGATATTGGAAACGAGTTATACGATGTAAAAGATATTGTGTCGGAACATGGGATCGGGTTGCACGCCGTAACAGATTTGATGTATTGTAGTTGTTTGTGGTTGTTGAGGTTATTCTCGGTATTTTGATATTAGATTGGAGATTATGTTATTATGGGGCCCTCTGGTAGTTGACCTTCGGGTCCGTTTATATGATTTTACTACTTAATTTCTATTTCTATTTTCTGTTATTATTATTTCATACAGGTTATTTGTGAATGACTTGCCATAGCCTCGTCACTCCTTCGTCGAGGTTAGGCTCGGTACTTATAGAATATGGGGTCGATTGTACTTATGCTACACTTTTGCACTTCTTATGCAGATACCAGTGTTAGTCCTAGTGACGCGTAGCGAAAATTGCTCGAATTCAACTATTTTCGGAGACTTGAGGTAGAACTACTGGCGTTCGTAGTCCCTGAAGTCCCCTTCTATCCTACCTTTACTGTTTTTCTTGTTTCAAATAGTTGTATTTCATTCAATTTTAGTCTTTAGAGTTCTAGTACGCTCATGTATTCATGACTCCAGATTTTTGGGATATGTTTAGACTACACTACGTCGTATTTATCACATCTATTTCAGACTATTACATTTTTGTATTATTAATGTTCTATTTTAAATTGTTAAAACGGGTTAAGTAAGTAGCTAATGTTGGCTTGCCTAGCAAGTGAAATGTTAGGCGCCATTATGGCCTCGAGGTTGGGATTCCCGATCGTGACAAGTTGGTAACAAAGCACTAGGTTTCCTAGGTCTCACTAGTCTCAAGCAAGCTTAGTAGAGTTTAGGGAATCAGTACGGAGATGTTTGTACTTATCTTCTAGAGGCTACAGAGCTTTAGGAAAATTTTGCTTCTTTCTTTCTTTCTCTATCATGCGACTTTATTCTATTACTAAAGCTTGAACCATTCTATTCTTCTTCTCTCGTAGATGGTAAGGACACGCACATCTTCTACAGTCAGGTAGGAGCCAGAGCCTACTACCAGAGGTAGGGGCCGGGGCCGAGATAGGGGCTGAGACAGAGGCAGATCTCAGCATAGAGCACGTGCAGCAACAACCATTGGAGAGCCTCAGATCGAGCATGATGAGGAGATCCCAGTTCAGACCGTACCAATCGGACCCGCTCCGGTCACGGAGGGATTCATTGCTATTCCCGTTCTTCAAGACACCCTAGTCTGCTTAGTGGACCTTATGGAGAGTGTGGCCCAGGCCGTAGTATTTCCTAAGGCACCAGTTGTCTCTCAGACTGGGGAGATGCTCGAACTCCCGCCACTCACACTTTAGAGCAGATGGCTACCATGTACCAGACTTCGCCGGTTCCAGCAGTTGGAGTAGTTCAACCCACTATGGCTACACAGTCTGGGGAGAGGCACACGATGACTTCTGAGGAATTGAAAAGGTTGGATAACTTCACCAAACTCTTTCTGATTCATTTTGGTGGTACACCTTCTGAGGAGCCACAAAATTATTTGGACCGTTGCCATGAGGTGTTGTGCAACATGGTATTGTGGAGTCCAATGGAGTCCACTTCACGGTGTTTCAAATGATCGGCTCTGCCAAGAGATGGTGGCAAGACTATGATCGAGCCAGACCACCAGGTTCACCTCCACTTACTTGGGATCAGCTCTCACAGCTATTCTTGGAGAAGTTCATTCCTTTTACTCTGAAAGAGGAGTACCACAACCCGTTTGAGCGTCTACATCAGGGTAACATGATTGTTACCCAGTACGAGACCAGATTTGTGGACCTATCTTGCCATGCAACTATTTTGATTCCTACTGACAGGGAGAGGGTGAGGAGACTCATAGATGACCTTACTTTTTGTATCAGGCTACAGATGGCCCAGGAGGCTGGGGATGATATTTCCTTCCAGTGGGCTGTAGAGATTGTTAGACGAATTGAGAGGATTCGTGGTCAGGGTAGGGAAGCAGTATCTGAGAAGAGGCATCATCATTTTAGTAGTTTCACCAGTGCCTCATCTGGGGACAGAGGTTCATTTTGTAGAGGACATCCTCACAGGGTGATTTAGTCAGCGGTTCAGGTAGCACACGGTGCTTAGAGAAGCCATAATTCTTATGGGTCTCGTTCTTGAGCAGCCAACATTCAGTGCACCTTCAGCTCCTATCAGTGCACCGCCACTACAGAGTTACTACAATGGTCATCGGGTCATGAGAGACCATATTAGACTCATCAGTTAGGCCAGCCGCAGGGTTGCTTTGAGTGCGGTGATTACATATCAGGAGGCATTGTCCTTGATTGGGGAGCAGCGTACCACAACAGGGTACTCATTCCATAATTCCAATACCAGTTTCTCCACTGCCTGCACAACTAGCCAGAGGCGAGGGTTAGGCTGTTAGAGATGGTGGTCTGGCTGTTAGAGGTAGAGGTCATCCAGTTGGAGGCCGTCCTAGGGGTGGAGGTTAGAGTGGTAATCCTCAACCCCATTTTTATGCATTCCTAGCTAGACCAAAGGCAGAGTCATCAAATGCAGTCATCACAGGTATTATTCCAGTTTTTCATAAAGATACGGCCATCTCGTGATTCTTTGAGTGCTCATGTTTATGTTTCTACGCCTGTCGGAGATTATTTTATGGTAAACTGTGTATATCATACTTGTTTGGTAACTATCGGGAGCTATGATACTAGGGTTGACCTTCTATTTCTTGACATGGTAGATTTTGATGTGATCTTAGACATGGATTGGTTGTCACCTTATCATGCTATTTTGGACTGTCATGCCAAGACTGTGACATTAGCCATGTCGGGGTTGCCTCGATTAGAGTGGATAGGGACTCTTGGCCATTCTAATGTAGGATCATTTCTTATGTGAAGACTCGACGTATGGTCGAGAAGGGATGTCTAGCATATTTTGCCTATACCCGTGGTCCTAGTGCGGAGATTCCTTCCATGGATTCAGTACCAGTTGGGCGTGAGTTTCCAGAGGTATTTCCTATAGATTTGTCGGGGATGCCACCCGATAGAGATATCGACTTCTGCATTGACTTGGTTCCCAGCTCTCAGACCATTTCTACGACACCATATCATATGCCCCCAATTGAGTTAAAGGAATTGAAGGAGCAGTTATTGGATTTGTTTGATAAGGGATTCATTAGACCTAGTGTCTCGCCTTTGGGTGCACCGGTGTTGTTTGTGAAGAAAAAGGATGGAACGATGAAGATGTTTATAGATTATTGATAGTTAAACAAAGTCACTATCAAGAACAAGTATCCGATGTCGAGGATTGATGACTTATTTGATCATATTCAAAGTGCCAAGGTGTTCTCCAATATTGACATGAGATTTGGCTACCATCAGTTGAAGATTAGGGCATCGGATGTCCCTAAGACAGCTTTTCGAACACGGTATGGTCACTCTAAGTTCTTAGTGATGTCATTTGCTTGACTAATTTCCCAACATCATTTATGGATTTGATGAATCGAGTGTTCAAGCCCTATTTGGATTTTTTGTGATTGTCTTCATTGACCATATTTTGTTTTACTCCCGCAGTCGATAGAAGCATGAGCAGCATATGTGGATCGTACTTCAGTCTCTCAGAGATCATCAGTTATATGCCAAATTTTTAAAGTGTGAGTTCTGGTTGGACTCAGTTGACATTTTGGGCCATGTTGTATCTTCTGAGGGAATTAAGGTGAGTCCTAAGAAGATTGAGGCAGTTTAGAACTGGCCTAGACTTGCTTCAGCTATAGAGATTCGGATCTTCTTGGATATGGCGGGTTATTATCGTCGGTTTGTGGAGGGGCTTTCATCTATCTCATCCCCATTGACCAAGTTGACCCAGAAGGGTGCTCTTTTCAGATGGTCCGACGAGTATGAGTTGAACCTTCAGAAGCTCAAGACTTCATTGACTAAAGCCCCAATGTTGGTGTTGCCTGCAGGTTCAGGATCTTACACTGTGTATTGTGATGCATCACGTATTGGGCTTGGCGCGATATTGATGTATCACGGTAGAGTGATTGCCTACGCATCTCTACAGTTGAAGGTTCATGAGAAGAATTACCATATGCATGAATTAAAGTTGGCAGCCATTGTTCACGCGCTGAAGATTTGGAGGCACTATCTGTACAGCATTCCATGTAAGATATGTACTAACCACCGAACTCTTCAGCACCTGTTCATGTAGAAAGACCTTAATTTGTGGCAGCGGAGATGGTTAGAGTTATTGAAATACTATGATATCACCATATTATATCATCCGGGGAAGGCAAATATAGTGGCTGATGCGTTGAGTAGAAAGGCAGAGAGCATGGGTAGTTTGGCATATTTACCTGTCATGACCCCAATTTCCCTCCGTAGGAGGTCATGATGGCACCTAGTCTCTAAGACTAGGTAAGCCTAACATACATGCAATATCAACTGAGAATTTATAAAGAACCTTTAAATAACTCAACCATGGTCATATAAATAAACTCTGAACCTCAACAGAACACAACTTCCCAAAATCCGGCGAATACAAGTCATAAGCTCTAGAAGATGGTACTGAACAACCCTATACATCAGTGTCTATAAAAGGATAAGAAAAGAAAATAGACTAGATAAAGGGTGACCCTGAGGTCAGAGGACACCGGCAGGTATACTTTGAAGTCTTCGAAGCTGAGCTCGTCTCACTAGTACCTGGACTGGTAGGAGATACCTGGATATGTTCAAAAGGATGTGCAGAAGCATAGTATGAGTACACCACAACGGTACTCAGTAAGTGCCAAGCCTAACCTCGGTAGAGTAGTGACGAGGTCAGGTCAAGGCCCTACTGGAATAAATAAGAAACTGAATGAGTAATTAACAGTGTAATCATAATAACAAATGGAAATGAAATAAGTAAGGAATATACCAAGATTGTCTACGCTGAACTAAGACAAATAATGCATCACGGAAGAAAACAAGGAATGTTATGCCAAGGAAACAAAGAAATCAAAACACAAGTGAGGTAATAGAAAATTATCAACAAGAGTCACTACCGAGGAACCGCCTCGTAGACTCAAATCACAAAAACAATCCACAATCTTTCCTTATATCACAGTGGGAGCCTTGCATTTAGTTTTGAAAATTATTTTTTTCTGAAATAGCTTCCCGCGTTTTAGCCCACCTTATCACACCACATGGCTTCAAGTAGTTCCCTTACTAGCAACACGCGTTTTAAACCCACCTTATCTCACTGCATGCATTTTAACCCCAAGTCCTTATACCACTGCATGCGTATTAATATCAAAAAGTATCACAAATCGCACTTCAAGTGCCCAATATAACAACTTGCCAAGAAACCAATAACAATAGTGTTTTTATAACAAATAGCCCATGGCTCAACCACAATATTCACAAGAGTCTCACAATAACAATCGAAAGTGAATAACTTAACAAGAATAGTATTTCACAACTTTGCCTCAATGTAAATCACGACCTTTATAGCTCAATACCAATTTCAACAACAAGATATTCCAAAAATAATAACTTCAAGTAAGGAACTCAACGGTTAAATAATGAATAAGGAACAGAGGAAACAATATTTCAACGAAACATGTAAAGGCAATTAACAAGTGAGAGATAAGACAAGTAGAGCATGTGAAGATAGACTAATGATGATGATTATAACATGGTAAGGTAACTCAATTAAGGCATGAAAGGAATCTACATAGCTAAAACCGATAAATTTTAACATTTTGCTCGTGTACACACTCATCACCTTGCGTAAACGACTTTCACATATCACAATTAACACAAACCAATATCAATCCTAAGGGGTAATTCTCCCACACAAAGTTAGGCAAGACACTTACCTCAAAACACGCTAACTCAATCCACTAGTAAGCTTTTCCCTCGATTATCAAACAAGTGAACGGCTCGAATCTAGCCAAAAAAAACTCCATACCATAAATATAAACTATAGGAAACTATTCTGAACAATACAGTTACGATCTTTATAGAGAAATACAAAGTCAACGCAAAACGTCAACCCCAGGCCCGCATCTCGAAACTTGACCAAAATTACAAAATTTGAACACCCATTCGATAACAAGTCCAACCATACAAGAATTACTCAAATCTGACCTCAAACCGCCTTTCAAATCCCCAATTTAGCCTAAGAAGTTTTCACAATATTTCCCCAAATTTCCAACTCAAATCGCTAATTAAATGATGAAAATGACAATAGATTCGTATAATATAGCCAAAACCGAGTTAGAATAACTTACCCCGATGAATTTCCTAAAAACGCCACAAAATATTACCACAAACCGAGCTCTCTAGGTCCAAAAATAAATAATGAAATCAAACCCTCGAAGGCCTCTATTTCTGCCAAGTGAAGTCGCATCTGCGAACCCACAACCGCATCTGCAGCTCCGCACCTGCGAAATTTCCATCGCAGGTGCGGTTCTCACTAAGCCCAGCATTCTCCGCTTATGCGGACTAAACATGCATATGCGCTTCAGCTTCTGCGGACAAAATACACTTTTGCGCACGCGCTTCTACGGACGATGTCCGCTTCTGCGATCCCAGGCTTTCCTGTCCATGTCCGCATCTGTGACCAAGATTCTCGCACCTGCAAGCTCACAGATGCAGAAAGAACCTCGCATCTGCGATTCCTGTCTGTCCCAAAGTCCCTCACTTCTGGGATCAGCCTCTCGCATTTGCGTGTCCGCACCTGTGGCCAAACCCTCCGCGAGTGTGATGACACTAGAACAGTAGTGGTTCAACAATGCATAAGTCCAAAATTTATTTTGGATTCAATCTGAATCACACCCGGGGGGGCCATGACCCCGTCCGAATATACCAACAAGTTTCAAAACACATAACAGACTTAGTCGAGGCCAAAAATTATATCAAACAGCATCGATTCTACGAATTGCAACCCAATTCAAGCCTATTGAAACTATGAACTTCTGAATTCCAAAAGTAATGTCGATTCATACAAAAACAACATAATTGACTTCAAATTTTGCACATAAGTCATAAATGACATGAAGGACCTAATCCAACTTTCGGAATCGAAATACGACCTCGATATCAATAAAGTCAACTCCCGGTCTAACTTCTCAACTTTCCAAACTTTCAAATTTTTAACTTTTGCCAATTCAAGCCGAAACGACTTACGGACCTCCAAATCAACATTCGAACAAGCTCCTAAGTCCAAAATTACTATACAAAGCTATTGGAACCGTCGAAACTCCATTTCGGAGTCGTCTACACAAAAGTCAAATGATGGTCAACTCTTTCAACTTAAGCCTCCAACTTAGGGACTATGTATCCCATTTCACTCCGAAACTCACCCAAAACCAAAACCAAACACCCCCAGCAAATCACATAACCATAATTCAACATAGAGGAGGCAATAAATAGGGGATCGGAGCTAAAATATTCAAAATAATTGGCCGAGTCATTACATCCTCCCCCTCTTAAAACAAATATTTGTCCTCGAACGAGTATAGAGACATACCTGAAGTGGTGAAAAGCTAAGGATAACGGCTACGCATATCATGCTCGGTCTCCCAAGTCGCCTCCTTGACTGTGTGGCCCCTTCACTGAACCTTCACAGATGAAATGCTCTTCGACCTCAACTTTTGGACATGACTATCCAAAATGGCAATCGGCTCCTCAACATAAGACAAATCCTTGTCCAACTCGACTGAGCTAAAATCCAACACATGAGACAGATCATCGTGGTACTTGCGGAGCATAGAGACATGGAATACTAGATGAAATATAGCTAGACTAGGTGGAAATACAAGCTTGTAGGCCACCTCTCCATTCCTCTCAAGAATCTCAAAAGGTCCGATATACCTAGGGCTCAACTTGCCCTTCTTCCCGAACCTCATAACACCCTTTATAGGCAAAACTCAGAGCAAGACCCGATCCTCAACCATGAATGCAACGTCGCAAACCTTTCGATCTGTATAACTCTTCTATTTAGATTGGGCTGTGCGAAGATGATCTTGAATCAATTTAACCTTTTCCAAAGCATCCTGAACCAGGTCAGTACCCAATAGCCTAGCCTCATCAGGCTCAAACCAACCCATCGAAGACTGACGTCGCCTCCCATACAAGGCCTCATATGAAGCCATCTAAATGCTCAACTGGTAGCTTTTGTTGTAGGCAAACTCTGCAAGTGGCAAGAATTGATCCCAAGAACCCCCGAACTCCATCACACAGGCACACAACCTATCCTCCAATATCTGAATAGTGTGCTCGAACTGTTCGTCTGTCTGAGGGTGGAATGTTGTACTCGACTCAACCCGTGTACCCAACTCATATTGTATGACATTTCAAAATCACGACATAAACTGTGTACCCCGGTCAGAGATAATGGATACCGACACACCATGAAGTCGGACAATCTAGCGAATATAGACCTAAGCCAGCTACTCTGAAGAATAAGTAGTCATCACTAGAATGAAATGAGCCGACTTGGTCAACCTATCCACAATCATCCATACTGCATCAAACTTCTTCGGAGTCCGTGGGAGCCCAACAACAAAATCCATGGTAACCCGCTCCCATTTCCACTCGGGAATCTCTAGCTTCTGAAGCAATCCACCTGGCCGATGATGCTCATACTTCACCTGCTGACAATTTAGGCACCAAGCTACATACTCCACTATGTCTTTCTTTATTCTCCTCCACAAATAGTGCTCCCTCAAGTCCTGATACATCTTGGCGGCACCCGGACGAATGGAGTAACGCGAACTATGGGCCTCCTGAAGAATCAATTCATGCAAACCATTTACATTAGGCACACATAGCTGGCTCTACATCCACAACACACGGTCATCCCCAATAGTAATCTTCTTGGCATCGCCATGCTGAACTGTGTCCTTGAGTATAAGCAAATGGGGGTCATCATACTAACTCTCTCTAATACGATCATAAAGAGAACACCGAGAAACCACACAAGCCAAAACTCGACTCGGCCCCGAAATATCCAATCTAACAAACTGGTTAGCCAAGGCCTGAACATCTAATGCTAATGGCCTCTCTACTGTTGGTAGATATGCTAAACTGCCCAAGATCTTTGCCTTACAAACTCAAGGCATAGGCTACCAAATTGTCCATCCTGGGATGATATAGAATGGTGATATCATAGTCCTTACAAAAATCTAACCATCTCCTCTGCTGCAAGTTAAGATCGTTCTATTTGAACAAATATTGTAGACTCTGTGGTTGGTATAGACCTCACAACGGACACTGTACAAATAGTGATGCCAAATCTTTAAGGCATGAACAATAGTTTCTAACTCAATGTCGTGGACAAGATAATTCTTCACATGTACCTTTAGTTGTCTAGACGCATAGGCAATCACCCTACTATCTTGCATCAACATCGCGCCGAGGCCAACACGTGATGCATCACAATACACAATGTAAGACCCCAAACTCGTAGGAAATACTAACACTGGGGTTGTGGCCAAAGCAGTCTTGAGCTTTTGAAAGCTCTCCTCACACTCCTTGGTCTACCTGAATGGAGCACCCTTCTGGGTCAATCAGGTCATAGGTGCAGCAATAGATGAGAAACCCTCCACGAATCGATGGTAATACCCTGCCAAACCAAGAAAACTCTAGATCTCAGTAGCTAAAGACGGTCTGAGCCAACTCTGCACTTCTTAAATCTTCTTTGGATCTACCTTGATCCCCTCGCTCGACACTACATGTCCAAAAAACACCACCGAATCAAGCCAGAATTCACGCTTGAAACTTTTGCATACAACTACTTTTCTCTCAAGGTCTGGAGCATAGTCCTTGGGTATTGTCATGATCTTCCCAACTCTGAGAGTACACCAAGATGACATCAATAAACACAATGACAAATGAGTCAAGATAGGCTGGAATACACTGTTCATCAAGTGCATGAATGATGTTGGGGCATTGGTCAACCCAAATGACATCACAAGGAACTCATAATGTCCATACCGAGTCTTGAAGGCAGTCTTTGGAATGTCTGGATACTGAATCTTTAACTGATGATAACCTGGCCGCAAATCAATCTTTGAGAACACTCTGGCACCATGTAGCTAATCAAATAGGTCATTAATGCGTGGCAATGGAAACATATTCTTCACTGTAACCATGTTCAACTGACGATAATCAATATACATGCGCATAGAACCATCCTTCTTCTTTATAAACAAGATCGGAGCACCCCAAGGTTACACACTAGGCCGAATGAAACCCTTATCAAGCAACTGCTCATTTAACTCCTTCAACTCCGCTGAGGCCATACGCTATGGAGGAGAAGAGATGGGCTGAGTGCCCGGTAACAAATCAATACCAAAATCGATTTCCCTATCGGGAGGCATTCTCGGAAGATCCGCCGGAAATATATCTGGATAGTCCCTCACTACCAGAACTGACTCAACGGTAGGAGTATCATCACTGATAACTCTCACAAAGGTTAGATATGCCTCGCACCCCTTCCCAACCATCCGTTGTGCCTTAAGGAAAGACACCACCCTGCTAGGAACATAATCCAAAGTACCCCTCCACTCCAACCGCAGTAAACCTGGCATAGCCAGTGTCACCGTCTTGGCATGACAATCAAGAATAACATGATAGGGCGACAACCAGTCCATGCCCAAGATAACATCAAAATATATCATACTGAGCAACAATAGATCAACTATGGTCTCAAAACCACCAAGAACAACTAAACACGACTGATATACACGGTCAACAATAATGGAATCTCCCACTATCATTGACACATAGACAAGAGAACTCAAGGAATCGCAAGATATACCAAAATATGGAGCAAAGTAAGATGATACATAGGAATAAGTGGAGTCTGGATCAAATAATACTGATGCATCTCTATGACAAATTAGAACAATACCTATGATGACTGAGTCTGATGCAACTGCCTCCGTCCTAGTCGGAAGAGCATAACATCTGGCCTGGCCTCCCCCTCTAGGGTGACCCCTTCCCTCTTGACCTCTAACTCTAGCTGATTGTGCAAATGAAGTGGCAATTGGTGCGGTAACCATGGCCTGAGAAGCCTAAGGACCCTATGGAATACGTGGACCCTGAGTGGTCTGTGGAGGTGCACCCCTCCTACGTCTGGGGCAGTTCCTCACAATACGACGAGTATAGCCACACTTAAAACAAGCTTTCGGAAAATGTGGCTACTGAAACTGGCTCGGGCCTGGTCGGCTGGACTGGCCATTAAAAGCACCCCGTGCAGGAGGTGAAGTAGATAGTGGCGGTGCATAATGGGAAACCTGAGACCTAGGAGTAGCCGGAATACCACTGTAAGCTGGAAGGGCTGAATGAACGAGACGGCTCACATAGCCTCTACCATGAGAAGTTGTAACTAGGGCACGGGCACCACTATCTATGCCAGAATCTCAAGACCTCTTGGCCTCCCTCTCCTCTCTTTCCTGGCCCCACATACCCTTCAATCTCTGAGCGATCTCTACAACCTGGTGGTATGGGTTATCAGTCTCTAACTCTCGAGCCATATTGAATCTAATACCATGGTTGATCTTCTCGATAAATCGATGGACTCTCTTTCTGACTGTGCAGACTAAGGCTGGTGCATGTCTGAACAACTCACTGAACCTGAGAGCATACTCTGATACGGTCATAGCACCCTGTCGCCACTACTCAAACTCTATGAGTAACATCTCTCAAATCTGAGCCCAGGTAAGTGAAGATGCCTCGCCAGGCTACCCAACTCGTACACTTGCCACTACTGATAAGCTTCTCCCTAAAGCTAAAATGTAGTGAACGCAACCCCACTCGACTCCACAATACCCATAGTATGAAGGATATGATGCCACTCCTCAAGAAAGCCATGTACATCCTCTGAAGCTAAACCACTGAAAGTAGGAGGGTGGTACTTCTTGTAACTCTCGAACCTGAGCTGCTTCCCCTTAGATGTCGTTGCCCTAACCTCGGGCTAAACTGGGATAATCGACTGCACTGGTATGACCTCTGGGACCTGGTCAACCTGGACTCGCTGCTCTGGGGTATGGGAAACTGTAGTCTACAATCCTCCCCTGGCCTGAGATATAGTAGGAGCAAGTGGAATCAACCCCGACTAAGCTAGAGTTCCAAATATGCTCAAAACCTGGGCGAGGGTCTCCTGAAGTGCAGGTGTAGTAACAGGCATCTCAGGTGCCTTACCTCCAACTGGAGCTTCTGATGGCTCCTCTGTAACAGCTCGGGTAGGTGCTCTTACTGCACCACATGCCCGTCCTCGGCCTCTGTCCCGACCCCGGCCTCTCACGGCTCTAGCAGGGGGCGCGGGTGTCTGATCATCAGATCCAGTTGTGCGTGTCCTCACCATCTGTGAGAGAATAGAAATACAAAGATTTAAAATTTCAAAGTCAACAAATTCGCATGATAAGGAATTAAAAAAGTAAAACTTTTCCTAACAGTTCCATAGCCTCCCGAAGATAAGTACAGACGTCTCCATACCGTTCCGCGAGACTCTACTAAATCTGCTTGTGACTCATAACACCTATGAACCTAGTGCTCTGATACCAACTTATCACAACCCCAATTTCACTCTGTAGGTGGTTGTGATGGCACCTAGTCTCTAATACTAGGTAAGCCTAACATATATGTAATATTAACTAAGAATTTATAAAGAACCTTCAAATAACTCAACCACTATCAGATAAAGAAACTCTGTAACTCAACAGAACACAACTTCCCAAAATTCGGCGAATACAAGTAACAAATTCTATAAGATAGTACTGAACATCCCTATACATCAGTGTCTATAAAAGGATAAGAAAAGAAAATAGAGTAGATAGAGGGTGACTCCGAGACTTACGGACGCCGACAAGTATACCTTGAAGTCTCCAAAGCTGAGCTCATCTCACTGGTACTTGGATTGGTATTAATATCACCGCATACGAATCAATATCACGACATATACCACCGCATGCTTATCAATATCACAACATATCACAAATCGCACTTCAAGTGCCCAATATCACAACTTTCCAAGAAACCAACAATAATAGTGTTTTCACAATAAATAGCCCATGGCACAACCACAATATGCACAAGAGTCTCACAATAACAATCGGAAGTGAATAACTCAACAAGAATAGTATTTCACAACTTTACAACTTTGACTCAATGTAAATCACGGCCTTTATAACTCAACACCAATTTCAACAACAAGATATTCCAAAAATAACAACTTCAAGTAAGGAACTCAATGATTAAATAATGAATAAGGAATAGAGGAAATAATACTTCAACTAAACATGTAAAGACAATTAACAAGTGAGAGATAAGACAAGTAGAGCATGTGAAGATAGACTAATGATGATGATTATAACATGGTAAGGTAACTCAATTAAGGCATGAAAGGAATCTACATAGCTAAAACCGAAAAATTTCGTATTTATCCTGTGTACACACTAGTCCCCTTGCATACACGGCTTTCACATATCATAATTAATACAAACCAACACCAATCCTAAGGGGTAATTTCCCTATACAAAGTTAGGCAAGACACTTACCTCAAAACACGCCAATACCGAACAGCTCGAATCTAGCCAAAATAAGTTCATACCATAAATATAAACTATAGAAAACTATTCCGAACAATAAAGTTACAATCTTTAAAGAGAAATAAAAAGTCAACTTAAAAAGTCAACCCTTGGTTCGCATCTCGAAACTCGACCAAAATTACAAAATTTGAATACTCATTCGATAATGAGTCCAACCATACAAGAATTACTCAAATCTGACTTCAAACCGCCTTTCAAATTCCCAAAATTTAGCCTATGAAGTTTTCAAAAAGTTTCCCCAAATTTCAAACTCGAATCACAAATTAAATGATGAAAATGACATTAGGTTCGTGTAATATAGCCAAAATCGAGTTAGAATCACTTAGCCGAGTTCTCTAGGTCCAAAATGAATGTTGAAATTAAAGCCTCAAAGGCCTCTATTTTTGCCCATTGAAGTCGCATCTGCGGCTCCGCACTTGCAGAATTTTCATCGCAAGTGCGGTTCTCACTAAGCCCAGCATCCTCCACTTCTGCCTACTAAGCGCACATATGTGCTTCCGCTTTTGAGAACAAAATGCACTTCTACGGACTCTTATGTGGACGATGTCCACTTCTACGATCCCAGGCCTTCCTGGCCATATCTGCATCTGCGTCCAAAATTCTCGCACCTGCGAGCTCATAGATGCGGAAAGAGCCTCGCATCTTCGATTCCTACCTGACCCAAAGCCCCTCGCTTCTATGATCAGCCTCTCGCATTTACGTGTCCGCACCTACGGCCAAACCCTCCGCAGGTGCGATGACACCAGAACAATAGTGGTTTAGCAATGCACAAGTCCAAAATTTCTTCTGGATTCAATCTAAATCACACCCGGTTCCCCCTGGACCCCGTTTGAATATACCAACAGGTTCCAAAACACATAACGGACCTACTCATGACCAAAAATCACATCAAACAACATCGATTATATGAATCGCAACCTAATTCAAGCCTATTGAAATGATGAACTTTCGAATTCCAAAACTAATGTCGATTCATACCAAAACAACTCTGATTGACTTCAAATTTTGCACACAAGTCATAAATCACATGATGGACATATTCTAACTTCCGGAATCAAAATCCTACCCCAATATCAATAAAGTCAACTTCCTGCCAAACTTCTCAACTTTCCAAACCTTCTACTTTCTAACTTTTGCCAAATCAAGCCGAAACAACCTACAGACCTCCAAATCAATATCTGAACATGCTCCTAAATCCAAAATTGCTAAATAGAGCTATTGGAACTGTCAAACTCCGTTCCGGAGTCATCTATACAAAAGTCAGACTACGGTCAACTCTTTCAACTTATGACTCCAACTTAGGGACTATGTGTCTCATTTCACTCTGAAATTCACCCGAAAGCAAAACCAAATACCCCCAATAAATCACATAATCATAATTCAAAATTGATGAGACAATAAATAGGGGATCGGGGCTAAAATACTCAAAATGACCGGCCGGATAATTATATTACCAGTAGTAGAGAGGCCACTAGCCATGGATGTTCAGGCTTTGGCCAACCAGTTTGTGATATTGGAAGTTTCGGAACCCAGCCATATTCTCGCTTGTGTTGTGGCACAGTCTTCATTGTTGGAGCATATCAAGACTCGCCAGTTTGATGATCCTCACTTGTTGGTGTTGAGGGATATGGTTGAGCAGGGAGGTACTTAGGAAGTTGTGATTGGTGATGATGGGGTTATGCGGCTTCAAGGCCAAATTTGTGTTCCAAATGTTGATAGATTAAGAGAGTTGATCCTTGAGGAGGCTCACATTCCGCGCTATTCCATTCACCTAGGTGTCACGAAGATGTACCGTGACTTGAAACAACACTATTTGTGTCAAAGAATGAAGAAAGACATTGTTGCTTATGTATCTCGATGTTTGAATTATATGAACATCAGAAACCAGGTGGGTTGACTCAGAGATTAGAGATATCGGAGTGGAAGTGGGAGCGCATCACTATGGATTTTGTGCTAGGCTTGACATGGAACTTGAAGAAATATGACGCACTCTAGGTTATTGTGGACCGGTTGACTAAGTTCGATTCCAGTAGCGACTTCCTATTCTTCAGAGCAGTTAGCTCAGATTTACATCCAGGAGATTATTCGCCTGCAAGGCATGCCCATTTCCATTATTTCAAACCCAGGCATGTAATTCACATCGCATTTTTGGAGAGCCGTGAAATATGAGTTGGGCACGCAGGCCAATTCAGATGGATGAACAGTCCGAGTGCACTATTCAGATCTTGGAGGATATGTTACGCGCCTGTGTTATGGATTTTAGGGGTTCATGGGATCCATTTTTACCTCTTGCACAGTTCGCCTACAACGACAGTTACTAGTAGAGTATTCATATGGCGTCGTATGAGTCCTTATATGGGAGGTGATGTCGTCTGCTTATTGGTTGTTTTGAGCCCGGAGATGATAGATTGTTGGGCACTGATTTGGTCCATGATGCTATGGAAAAGGTTAAGGTGATTCAGGAGCGGCTTCGTATAGCTCAGTCAAGGCAGAAGAGTTATGCGGACCGGAAGGTTCGAGATGTAGCTTATATGGTGGGTGAGAAGTTTCTTTGCCGAGTGTCGCCTATAAAAGGCGTGATGTGGTTTAGGAAGAAGGGCAAGTTGGTTTCGAGGTTTATTGGTCTGTTTGAGATCTTGGAGAGAATTGGGGAAGTTGCTTATAGGCTTGCATTGCCTCCTAGCCTAGAAAGGGTACATCCTGTATTTCATATTTTCATTCTTCGGAAGTACCATGAGGACATCTCACATATGTTGGACTTCAGCACCCGTGCAACTTGATGAAAATCTGGCCTATGAGGAAGAGTCAGTAGCTATTCTAGCCCGGCAGGTTCGTAAGTTGAGATCCAAGAATTTTCCTTCTATGAAAGAGTAATGGAGGGGTCATCCGATTGAGGATGCTATGTGGGAGTCCGAGTCCAATATGCGGAGTAGTTACCACCACCTTTTTAACAGTCCAGGTACTTTTCTATATCCGTTCAAGGACGAATGTTTCTTTTAGAGGTGGAGAATGTGATGACCCGATAGGTCATTTTGAGTACTAACTTTTATTTCTGTGTTACAAGACCTCCATTAGATTCATTTGATATTTCTTGATTTGTGTGTGTGGTCCAGGTTGTTTTTCATAAAGTCTTTACGTAAAGATTTGAAGAAAAAATAACGTTTTGGCTTAAATTGGCACTTGAGTTGACTATGGTCAACATTCTTGGTAAATAACCTTGGATCAGTGTTTTGACGATTCTGGTAGGTTCGTATGATATTTTTGGACTTGTACGCACTTTTGGTTGGGGTCCGGGGTGACCCGAGTGCATTTCGGCGAGTTATGTGAAAATTGTAAAAATGAGTTTTCAAGTTGTAAATCGTGAGATTTGATGATTTTTTCTTGTTATTTGATGTTATTTTGATGATTTGATCCAGCGGGCAAGTTTATATGATGTAATTACATTTGTGTGCATGTTTGGTTTGGAGCTCGAGAGGCTCGACTAAGTTTCGGGTGTGTATCGGATGCGTTTTGAATTATTTGAGTTTGCTGGTGTGCTTTCAGTTCTGGTGTTGATTTGCAGATCTCGCATTTGCGATGTCTGGCTCCCAAATGCGAGCCTCGCTTTTGCGATCACTTGCAACATGGGTCAGCTCCGCATTTGCGAAGTTTTGGGAACATTTGCGATGGGGGTACCTTCGCATTTGCGAGCAATTTGTGGCAATTGCGACTTCCGGGCTTCTAACACGTTGATCACATTTGCGATCCGTGCTATGCATTTGTGGTATTCGCAATTAGGTAAAAAGGGAGGAAATAGGACTTAACTCATTTTACACCATTTCTCAACCCTAAACACTCTAGAGGCAATTTTTCAAGAATTTCTTCTTCCCAAAATTATTAGTAAGCAACTCTAATCTACTTTCTTTCAATTCCACATTACTTTTCATGTATCTTTATCATCAAATCTAGGATTTTCATGGTAAAAATTAGAGATTTGGGTAGAATTTGGAAATTTTATAAAATTGAGATTTAGACCTTAAATTAAGGTCGGATTTCGAAACAAATCACATAACTGGGTCAGGGGTGAATAGGTAATCGGATTTTGGTCCAAGATCTTGAATTTTGACTAAGCAAGCCCGGGATTGACTTCTGTTGACTTACTCAAATTCATCAAAGATTGAACCTTTTTCACTCGTGGGTAGTTTCAAAAGCTTATTTTGAATTGTTTAATCGATAATTGGCTTGATTCGGTTGGTTTGGAGGCTTGTTCGAAAGGCAAAGTCGTGGGTGATTATTGAATTGGGTGTGCAAAGAGGTAAGTATTGTGTCTAACCTTGACTAGAGGGAATTATTACTTGTTGGTCTGTTGGTTATGTGCATTATGTGGGGAAACAGCATATATGCAAGGCGACGAGTGTATATGCACCGTCGTCGGGTTAAAGCATGCTGGATTAGGCTATTTATTTCCATGTCTTCTTTCATTCTATGGTATCTCTTGTTACATGCTTTAATTGCTACATGTTCTTACTTGTTATCCATACTTTACTTGTTACTTGTTGTTTAATTGTTACTCGTTTTGATTTGTATATTTCTTACTCACTATCTGCTTACCTGCTACATGCTTCTAATTGTATTAATTGTATATTTTTCATTGTCTCATGTTCTAATTAGTTTTATCGTTCTTATATTGCTTGAAGTGATTTATTTTATCATTCTATTTATGTGATCCATCTATCTATTTTAGTATTATTGATTTGCCAAGGTTTGGGATTGTGTTGGCTATTCTATGTTTGTATTGGTAATTCCTTATTGTTCCACACGTTTCATTTTTCTCTTTTGTGTTGATATTTCGTAAACACTGGTGTTGCGTTGTTTATGATAATAAAATAATACTGGAGGATCAGGTTATGCGCCGCAACAGTATTGAAATGAATTGATATTAGGGGATCGGGTTGCATACCGCAATGAAACGTGATATGATGTTAATATTGGAAATGAGTTATACAGTGTAAAAGATATTGTGTCGGAACTTGGGATCGGGTTGCACGCCGCAACGGATTTCATGTGTTATAGTTATTTGTGACTGTAGAGGTTATTATCGTTATTGTGATATGAGATTGGAGATTATGTTATTCTAGGGCCCTCTGGTATTTGACCTCTGGGTCCGTTTATATGAGTTTACTGCTTAATTTCTATTCTTGTTATCTGTTATTATTATTTCGTACAGGTTATTTATGAGTGACTTGCCATAGCCTCGTCACTACTTCATCTAGGTTAGTCTTGGAATTTACAGAGTACATGGGGTCGGTTGTATTCATGCTAAATTTATGCACTTCTTGTGCAAGATACCGGTGTTGGTCCCAGTGGCGCATAGCGAAGACTGCTTGGATTCAACTGCTTTCGGAGACTTTAGGTAAAACTGTTGGCGTTCACAGTCCCTGAAGTACCCTTCTATTCTAGCTTTACTGTTTTTCTTGTTTCGAGTAGTTGTATTTTGTTCAGACTTTATCTGTATAGTTCTAGTATGCTCATGTATTTGTGACTCTAGATTTCTAGGATATGGTTAGACTACGCTAAATTGTATTTATCACATCTATTTCAGACTATTACAATTTAGTATTATTAATGTTCTATTTTAAATTGTTAAAACTGGTTAAGTAAATAGATAATATTTACTTGCCTAACAAGTGGAATGTTAGGTGCCATCATGGTCCCGAGGTTGGGATTCCAGGTTGTGACAAAAGAAAAGGAAAGGAAGATGAATGATACATAAGTAGAAAGATGCATGGTATTGTTGATTAAACATTCGGCAGAAAGTGCATCCATTTTTTGTTCAATCATTTTCCGTAGCCAGAGCTTTAAAGTAATTGGCTACCCCAATCAGTTTGGAGAGTAATTGGAATTCATCCAAAACTGTAAAGGTAATACTGTATTTACCATTAAGGTTTCATATGGAAGCCGGGAAGATATTTTTTATGTTCCCTTGATTGGGTGATTAGGGGAACGTGCACCTTGCTCTCGATCGATGGTGACCGGTGGTAGGACATGAGCCGGTAGTGGAGCAGAAGTTGGGGCAGCACCTAGAGCAATACCCTTGTGGCCGTGAGAATAACCAGAGTCCAAAAAGGAGAGTCATCTTTTTCAACCAATTCAGACTCTCGAAAGAATCCCTACATACACTCCAATTGAGTTATTGGGGCATTTCTTCCTCCTCTTCTTTGGAGAAAAATTGTTTCAGCATCGTCCTCGGTTTCTTCTTCATCAAGGACCACAGTGTTCAGTCCTTCCAGAATCTTCTCTGTAACCTGGGGCTTCTCTTTAGCCTCAGTCTTAGAGAAAAACCTTCTTTTTGGTTTCTTCCTCTTGGGCTAGGGACTAATTGATGACGCACCTTCCCCGGAAGCAATAACCACATTACGATCCCTTTTCCGTTCAAAGACCTCTTGAAGTCGTTGTTGGGCCACGTTCAGGTCAAGTGAACCTCGACAACCGGAGTAGTAGTATGAAAAGTTACCAATCTATTACCCAAAGAAGGAATATGTGAAGAAGGGAATGATGAATCTTTTCTCACCGTAATTTTCGCGCTTCTAGTTTTTCTTTATTGAAATTTCCTTCCACAAGCAGAGTTCTAGCATGGGAGTATACAAAATCTTTTGAACCCATTGGGTTAGGTTCTCTACTACTAGGGGAATCCATATAGTAGCTAAAATAGAAGAAAGAAAAGTTTAAGAAAGAGTGAAAATGCTTTCCAAATGAAAAAGAAAGAGATATTTGAGAAGACTTACGAGTATAATTCCAAGATTCAGGAAGAGGGGTGTTGATGCTGGTAAAATATCTCTAGGGAGCGACAGCAACAAACCTTTTTATCCAACTACGGTCATTGTCATTATCTACACTGCTGATGACAGTGTTGTGATCACATTTGCTGAGTTTGATTACGCCTCCTCAAAAGATCTAGGGAGCATAGAGGCAAATCAGATGTGCAAGAATGAGGTTTTCTTGTGTTCGGGAACACAGGTGCCGAAGGCAAGCTACCGTACGCCGTATCACCGGTCCCATTTGAGCCAAACAAACTTGATAGTTCTGGAAAAATTCCAGAATAATAAGGCATATTTTCTTGCCAAGTCTTAGAGTAAAAGGATATGTATAAAAGAAAATATACTCTAGTTTGCTGAAAGTTACCCTCTCCACTTCGAGGGAGACAAAAACCTCAATATTTTTTCAGTCACAATCCTCCTTCACATCGGGAATACTGGCCAAGCAAATAGACGAAGAATATACGCCAAGTGCTCTGTTTCTGTCATCGTTAGGGTCAGAGGAAGTATTTTGGACCTGGAGACCATGTTTAAAAGACCATTTAGAAGGAATGATTGTGTTTGTTGTGGGACGTTCAACATTAGAATTCTTGGGTTTATTTTTCTTGAATGGTCCGTCGTCGATAGAAGTCTCGGCGTCGGTAAAATAATGAGGAGATAAAATTATAACAAGATTATGATATTACCGGATAAAGAAATATGAGAAGACATGGTGGTAAAAATAGTTAAATCGGCTATTTAAACTTAAAGATTTTGAATAAGAAAAGGAAATTGCAGAAAGTTCAGAGAAATTTAGTAAAGAGATATGGAAAAATGAAAGATAAAATTGGTGATAAAGGAGGAAGTTTATAGGCGGTTCAGTTAAAGAGCCATCATTACCTAGGTAATTGGCGAAGCTGTTCGTCGAATCGTAAGGGAACACAGGTTCAACTCATTAAATGCAAAGATACGTGCGTTCTTTCAAGTGTCAGAAACCATTCAAGAACTTTTCCGCCAAGAAAAGAGAAGGTCTTATCTATTTTCCGGTCACATCAACTTGAGTTACCGGAAAGTAGGGGGACTATCTGTATTGGGTAAAATTCACAGCTTACATGTGTATGTTTCTTGAGCAGACACATGGTAGTGATGGGGTGGAGATGAGTCAGCAGATAGTTAATATCAGATACAAGCATGTAATCGGTATTGTGTAAAATACGAGGACATAAAGGTCGGGGAAGAGAATTTGAAAGTAAATACCAGTTGGAAAGAGCAGCATTTAAAGAAGCAGCCGTTAAAGAAAATTATAGCATTTACTCCTAATGTTATGCGTTCATCAAGATGGGTTTTTATTTATCTTTAAGAGGGCGTAATTTTGGGATCTTGCCTCTTTTAGATTTAACTATAAATAAAAATATTAGCACTCTTTGTAAGGACACGAAATACTTGAATTACAAAGGCTAATATTCT
This sequence comes from Nicotiana tabacum, assembly GCF_000715075.1. Taxonomy (NCBI): domain Eukaryota; kingdom Viridiplantae; phylum Streptophyta; class Magnoliopsida; order Solanales; family Solanaceae; genus Nicotiana; species Nicotiana tabacum. The sequence goes on along the minus strand of NC_134093.1, from coordinate 49,179,763 downwards.
TTCTTTCATTCTTTTAAGCTTTATACGATAGTTATCAAGACTTTTCAATTACTTTTGGTTCCGATGGGATCAATTTGAAGTCCACGCTTGTTCTTTCTTTATTTATTTTTCTTTATCCATAGTTATCTTATCAATCAGATCAATTTAGTTCACGTGTCTATAAATCACGCTTATAAATTTAACTGTACTTTTTTTACGGATAAACAGGATGAAGCCATGAAGGCAGAGATAGTGAGCTTAAAAGCTTTGATGAAGGCAATGATGAAAGATATGTGTTCCTTTTCATTCTCTTTTTTTACTTGGTTTTTTTTTTTTTTTTTATGTTTTTCCTTTTTTAAGTCAACTATTTGACTTATGCATGGTATATAGTATATTTGGGTAAATTGATATGATTAGCTATAAGTTAGAAAGATTGAGTATGTTAAGTGATTTCCATAGTCAAAAAGTGTATCATAGAATTTGGTCCTAAGTTCTAGAAGTAAATTATGTTTTGTACGTTTCTTTAAATTGAAAGCCATATGGAGAACATTTTTTATTTTTTTTATTTGCTTTGTTAGTAATAACACGTGGTCCCTCATTCCACTTGTATCAAAATATTAATTATTAAACATGTCAGATAGGTTGTTAACATTATTTTGATCTCAACCAGCTTTGTTAACGTGTTTTAAATTTATTTTGTTTTTATAATTTCAAAGACCTTCCCTCGCGTTTAGTTCCATTATACCGACGACTCTTATGGTTCAGGTTATTACGCGTATCTTCCTTATTTTGATTTTCTTATAACAACTTTGTTTACTTATTTTTTATTAATAAAATAAAATACAATTTGACAAATCTATCCTTTTTAATATTAAATTCATTCAATTAATTATTTCTATCAAATTTCATATTTAATCATGTTCGACGATTCATTCAGATTCAATCTTTGGCCAAATTGAATTCCTTCATAAAATTGGAATGGCTGCTCAATTTTCGGTGAATCAGCCTCCTTTTCTTTGATTCTTATTATTTCATTCGTTAGCTTATATACCAAACAACCAACACATATCATTGCAATAAAGCAAAGTAAACCTTTTGTCACGATTCAAATCCACATAACCGGCATTTGGTATACTATCCGACCCAAATGAACCAAACCATATGATATATCCCAATTATATATATGAAAACCAATCTAATTACAGACGCTTTTTGAAAATCATATATATTTTCAATTTAAATCATAAAATATTTTCCAATTCAAAATTTTACATGACGCCTTTCATAATAATAATAAAATCAAGTAAAATAAATATTTCTTCATGAATGTCATGTACACTTCCATTACCACAGCACCTCGCAACTATCAATGAAATCTCTATATCAAGGAATTAATAGACACTTGGGCCAATGCCCAACTTAAGAGAAAATAAGAAAATAACATGATAGCTATCACAAAATCGGAGTGGTGCCTCACCATATACCTTTGGAAAAGAGTCATCCTAGTCGAGTGTGCATATCATGTATCACACCTCCTCCTGAAATATGTAAAGTAAGCGTGGCCCCGAAAAGAGGCCCTTGAGGGCTGAGTACACCACTGTGATATTCTATAAGTATCATACACTCTTTCTAACTTAAGTTCTTGGGACAAACTTTACAAAAATACTGCACCAATATTTGATATAAAATAGTAGTAATTTTATCAATTCATGATCTTTATCATTTTAAATAAAAGACAAGTGAAATATAACCCACGAAACATGCTTTTAGAGAAAACCCCTCAAGAAGAGTAAGTTTTAATCAACTTACCTCGCTTTCACTTTATTAACACTCACAAACTTTCAATTTTCTTCAATTGTTTCAATATTGATCAAAATGCTCAAACAACTCCAACAAGTCGATATCTATAATTAGATATCCTAATTACATCAAAATATAACCTAAAATATTGATCAATATCCATTTATGGCTCATAAGTTGGCTACAAGCCTCCAACAACTCAAATCGCCCAATAGATTCACATGTTAGCCTATTCAACTTCACTCTCATAATTTAATACCTATTCGAAGTCATTAATGATACTACATTAATTGCCCAATGACACCAAGTTACTATTCATCGTCTTCCTTAATCAACACTTGTAAATACAATTCGGGTGATTACTTAGTTGATCACTTCTAATTTTGCTAACAAATAATTTCATATGTTCATTGTATTCATCAATTTCATTTCCAAGAATATTATTCATCATCACTCTTATTTTCTCAAAATATTATTCATGCCATGAACTAGAGTTTTATAATCCAATCTTTCAACCATTAAAACTTGTAACAAATGCTACAAATATTTTTAACTACTCATAATAAATGAGTTTAAAGCATTATAATTACCTCTTGTAGACCAATCTTGAAAAATTATAACTTTGGTGATTTTTGTATTTTTGAAGATTTGATGATGAAATCTAGTATTTGTATGTAAGAATGATATTAGCATTCATGTATGTTGAGTAAGAATCAACCCAAAATATCATTAACAACTTACCTTAGTTGGTTGGACTTGATTTGAGCTTAAAATCGCCTTTTGACATCAAGAACCCTAACTCCAAAAGCTCAAAATAATCTCTCTCCCCGACCTTGTACTTATAGGCCCAAATTTCTGGGTTTCGGATGTTGTCCCGGATGCTTCGCGTCCCCGGTTCACTCCTCCTCCAAGCCCGGACGCTATGGCAGTACTTCACTATCAGCCTTTGGTAATTTGATCATAACTTCTTGTAGGAATGTCCAAATGATGAAAGTTTTAAAGCGTTAGAAACTAGACTCAAAGATCTTCATCTGATAGGTTGTTCACCACATAATTCCTTATACATATCGAGATATGCTCATCTAAATTTACGTCTTACGCGTACTCATTTAAAACTTTAGTCTATCATGTAATTTCCAACTCGAGTTGTCCTAAAAGCTCTCTTTAGGTCGTATAACACTTCAAATACACCTAATACACTTGCTATCATGTTCATGGGATATTTTTCATATTATTAATTAATACTCGTATATAAATTAATATAATTAGCACACGTCGGATCTCTTAATAACTTTATAACATTTCGTAACTTTTTCGGGGCTACCTTTACCAAACTCTTTCTACCGGTGGCTTCGTTTTTTCCCGGCGATTAAGAAATTTCCGGCAACAACTCCTTCAAGGTTGAGGTGAAAAAATGGACTGCCCAAAAGAGAAGCTGATGACAACTACCAGAAAAGAATTTGTTAACTATATTCGCGAGAAAAGAACAAAAAAGATTCAAGAATAAAGAGATAAACTATCCAAAAGATTATGGCCAATGAAGTCAAAAGGCCAAGTGCAATGATTACGGTTAACTCTTGTGTGAATATGATAAGAAGATTGAATCCTAATAAAAGGGAAATGATAAAACATGATAGAAATATTAATTGAAAGATTTGTACTCTTAGCAAAATATCGTTCGTATTTTTTACTCTTTATAAAAAAAAAATTATATTGGATAAAATATAATTTAATTATTTTTCTAATAATTAAAACTTCAAAATTAACTAAAATTTTGATTGTTTAAATTTTCTTATTTGAACTATGTAAAAACCCTTATTAGTATTTCTTTATTTGAATAACAAGGAATACATAGATTTTTTTACCATTTTAAACAGAAAAATAAATTGAAAAAGGGCAAAGAAACCTAAAGTACGTTTCTCATCATAAATGTGTCTTAGTCCAATCAGAATTTCTTTTGCCTAGAATGATTAAAAGACCCCTCAAATTTAACTAATCGTGATGGCACCTAATCCAACCCGCTAGATAAGCCAGTTAACCACTAATCAATTCCAATAACAATTAATAAAGTAATTAAGTAAAGAAATTATCTGAATCTGAATCCGATACATTCCCCAAGAACTGGTAGTACAAATCATGAGCTTCTAAGAATAGAATTTACAAAGTTGAAATGAAATAAATACATCGTCTGTTTGAAAAGTACATAAACAGAGTTTTACAGATCTAAAGCTACCACGAACAAGAGGCAGCTACAACCAGGACGCAGGTACATCTTCAATCTAGCTCTCATCGATCACAGCAACATCAGCAGCCAACATCTGCACGCAAGGTGCAGAAGTTTAGTATGAGTACAACCGACCCCATATACTCAATAAGTAACAAGCCTAATCTTAGGTTGAAAGTAGTGACGAGCTAACACAAGGTCGGGTCCGATACCAATATCCCACAACAGTTCATAACAGCATAATACAAGTAATAAAAGATGTATCTCAGAAGTAAAATGCTCATCTCGTTCACAGTTCCAGAAGATAGTCATGCTTTTCAAGTATCTTAGTGAAAACCCAAATCTTTTACCAAAAATACGAGTAAGTTTGAAAACTGTAATTTTTTCAAATATCCTTTCCACAATAAATAAGATGTTTCATTTTCTTTCCAGATAACAAGTGTGAAATACTTTTTTATGCCAACATATCAATGTGTGTAAAAAAGTCATGGATGACGTGATACCATACAGCATGAGGAAAAATGCATCTCTATGCTTGTATGTCATGTGTGCATACCAATGCCATGTATCTCAAAGATGAATCATGTACTCACACTCTCAGAGTACTCAATCTCACTATCTCACACTTTCCACTCATCATTCTCAACCACTCGGTACTGTATACGGCCCATACGGCCCAGGGAAGATCCATCCCGGAATATATACATCACTGACTATCAGTCACTCAGTACCGAGGAAGGCCAATCCGGCCCCATGAAAAAGATCCATCTCCAGGTATATAAATACTTCAGACAAGATCCCTGTCCAGGGAAGATCCATCCCTCAATATAATCAATCGCGCTCACTGGGGGTGTGAAGACTCCGCAGGGGCTCCTACAGCCCAAGCGCTATCATAAGCCAGATCCAGGCATAAATCAATATAGCATGATGTGGTGTGCAGCCCGATCCCATAATTGTCACTCATAACCAGGCTCTCGGCCTCACTCAGTTATCAATCTCTCCAGTCTCACTCACGGGCTCACAATGTCATGAAACTAGCCCAACAACAATGATATGATGTATCAATAAATAACAACTGAGACTGAGATATGATATGAATGCATGAATATGACTGAGTACGAAATATCAATGAAATTAATGAGATAACAGCAAGAAACGACCACTATGGGTCCCAACAGTATCGGCATAAAGCCTAAACATGATATCTAGCATGATTGACAGCTCAATTACTTTATTACATGGTGAAAACATGGATATCGACAAAATAGGGCCATTATTCAGTGCCATGGAAACAACAGAGTCCCTATTCACATGGTGCACGCCCACACGCCCGTCATCTAGTATGTGCGTCACCTCAACACAAATCACATAATACGTATTTAGGGGTTTCATACCCTCAGCTCCAAGATTAGAAGAGTTACTTACCTCGAACAAGCCAATACCAATACCGAGCAAGCCAAACGGTGCTCCAAAGATTCCATCCCGCGCGTTCTGACCTCCAAACGGCTCGAAACTAATCAAAAATAATTCAAGTACATCAAACAATGCTAAAGGAACCAATCCCGATCGAAAAAGATCAAATCTTGAATTAAAAGTCCAAAATCGGCCAAAATCCCAACTAGAGCCCGCACCTCGGAACCCGACAAAATTTACAAAATCCAACAACCCATTTAATTACGAGTCCAACCATACTAGTGTCACTCAAATCCGACTCTAATTCAATGTTCAAAACTCAAAAATTCCTATTATGAAACTTTAGGCCAAAACCCCCAATTTCCTCTTTAAAATTCATAATCCCATTACAAAAAATGAAGATAGATTCATAAAATATAACCAAAACCGAGTAAAGAACACTTACCCCAACTCATATGGTGAAAATTGCTTCAAGAATCGCCTCAATCCGAGCTCCATGGCTCTCAAAATGTAAAAATGGCTGAAACCCTCGAAATAAAGTACTTTATACTTCTGCCTAGGCATCCTCTTACGTGAACGCGTCAACACCATCGTGTTCGCGATGAACAAATTAATCTGCCACCATAATACACTTCGCGTTAGCGGCAAAAACCTCGCGAACATGACTCACAGCTGGCTCAGACCTTTGCGAACGCGGCACCAACTACGCGAACACGATGAAGAAGGCCTCGGGCTCCGGCTCCGGCTCCCAGCTCAACCCTACGCGTCCGCGATCCATCATATGCGAACGCGAAGAGGACTTTCCCCAACACTACGCGAACGCGGACCATTACTCACGAACGCGATGAAGAAATGCTATTACCATCCAAATACACTACGCATTCGCGACACTTGCCACGCGAACGCGATGAAGAACTGAGACACCAGAAAACAGCAGAAAACAGCAGTACCAAAATGAAGAAAAATGATCCGAAATCAATCTGAAACACGCCCGAGCCCCTCGGGACCCCGTCCAAACATACCAACAAGTCCCATAACATAACACGGACCTACTCGTGGCCTCAAAACATACAAAACAACATCGGAACGATGAATCACACCTCAATTCGAATTCAATGAATTTTGAAACTTCAAACTTCCACAACTGATGCCGAAACCTATCAAATCACGTCAGATTGACCTCAAATTTTGCACACAAGTCACATTCGACATTATGGACCTGCTCCAACTTGCAGAATCGAATCCGACCCCGATATCAAAAAGTCCACTCCCGGTCAAACTTTTCAAAATTTCAACTTTCGCCATTTTGAGCCAAATTCAACCACAGACCTCCAAATCACAATCTGTATGCGCTCCTAAGTCTGAAATCACCCAACGGAGCTAATAGAACAATCAAAACTCCGTTCCGGGTTCAAATTCACAAAAAGTCAAACTTGGTCAACTGTTTCAAATTTAAAGCTCCCTAGTTGAGAATCCTTCTTTCAAATCAATTCTGAATAACCTGAAAACCAAAACCGACGATTCACATAAGTCATATTACATCATACGGAGCTACTCATGCCCTCAAACAACCGAGCAAAGTGTAAATGATCAAAACGACCGGTCGGGTCGTTACATCCTCCCCCACCTAAACATGCGTTCGTCCTCGAACATGCCCAGAGTTGTTCTCAAAGCCATCAACTGTCGTGTAACCTTACCATGCACACACCCTTGAGTGATCGCACGTCACCTTATCCCATATAGGTCTGATAATACAACAAAACTAAGATTTCCTTAATTCAACCTAACCCATAAGCCTTAGAATCCAATTTCCAACATCCGAAATTTCTATAAGATCAGAATCTCGCATCTATATACTGTATAAGTCTGAACAAGCTGTACCAAGCCGCAACCATAACCCAAGATACAATCGCATGATATATCACATAACACAAATACTCAAAGCAATGATTCCTATTCACAGTAGCTACTCAAAACAACCCAATACCGGTAATAAACCTCATATCAAACAAGACTCCATTCTGAAACCTTCATACACTACCGATGATGAGAGGAACATGCAGAAACTCATAACCATTCATCAGATCAACCAGTCATGGAACTCCCTCTCTTTCGACAAGAATTATAGCAAATTCCTAAGCCGACTTTCGATTTATCCTTCCAAACATGCTGTAATCAATTCCGATAGCATCCATTCTAGGTCCAATGATCTCATCTCATCCAACACGAACACTCTAGTGACATGCCATATCAATACAATCTAAAGCCGTAACCCGTGCAATCTGTACACCAATAAGCAACATTCCAGATATACTCAAATCATGGAAAACTGACTCAGACGGGAGAACTGTCCCTCAAGCTCAACAAGTACCACCACAACGCAATGCTAAGAACCTATCACACACCGTAGAACCAAAATACACTAATCTAACACAAGGGATCATATCTCAACATAACTCTGCTGCAATGCGTGACCCCATCCAAATACTGGTCCATATGAAAAATGCATTACCGTAACCCCAAAATGCATTACCGTAACCCCGGAGAGCAATTAACACAATACCAAAATCCGGAAAGAACATAGCTAACCCGCAAACAATCACGCAATACTCAAATACTCATGTCGCTCAAATTACGCTATAAATCCCAAATAGAACCACACCGTGTGTACATATAACCCACGAATCGCAACCTCTCGTAGCATAGAAGAGTAACTCACAGATCATTTTAGAACACGAATAAGCTCAACAACAATCGAATGGCACATCCCTCAATAATAGCAGTATGGAACCAACCAATCCGGCTTGGTGTAGAATACACATCCTAATTGGGCCTACCAATAGACTCCCAAATCGACTCTGGTCACCCACCAATAGATAAATAGCCCTCCGAAAGCCCACAATGACTGAATCATAACACATACTATCATCTGGCTAGCTTTGGCCATGACTTCACAGTCCACAACCATGAAACAATCCGCTCCTGAGAACTCCCAGTCTCCAAATCCATAGAACACATGAATCACCATATATGATCCCAACTCCACCGCTAGAATGTCTAACACATCTCTCATACACGATCATCCCATGAGAAATACTTCTAAAATTCTTCCGTGCCATATAGAAAAATTTGAATATCAGCAGTCGATCAACCAGGAGAGTGCCGCAATACCAATGAAGTATCCATAAATCAAAACACATTGCCCTTTTTGAAATGTATACTCTCATCAGGCCATACTGATTAGTAATATCATTTACCTAGTCATCTGAAACCGTCCATGCTGCCTACGAATTTATACCCTCCTCTTCCAAACTGACCCGTGACCTTGCACATGCTAATCTCAATCCCACACAATATACCACATCATAATCAACTCCTAGTCACAAGCAGAATACATACTCGATCAGTCAGAAACCTTCCATTTGATCTCATCCCGGAGAAAATCCCAATACGTAACATATTTCTCACGACGGTATGAAATATACTCCTGGAACCGTGGTAAAACCCATTGAGAGCTCTTTGAAACCCATTTGCACACAACCAAGCTGTCAAAACTGAATCTCTCTAACTCACCCAACCACGCAGGTCGCCAAAGCCCAAGAGCATTGCCACAAAATACCTGTGGAGACTAGCCACATCATAAGTACCCAAAGAACCGATTATATCCATTACTGTGTTGATCCAACCTACTACCACGCTGTCCTATTTCTCCAAGTCCCTTCCAAATTGCCTTCAAATTGATACTTCTCCTTGTTGGAACACCACGATCCTTAACCAAAATTCACCACACAAGAGACCCTAGTATAAAACCACAACGCCCTAAGGCCCATAAGCCGCTGACTTCCCTCTTAAGCACCCAAAGTGCCACAACTGCGGCACCCACTCTAAAGAGACCTTATGTGAACCTAAAACTGTTTACTTCACCTTCTTGATGCTGAAATGCATAATCCACAACGGTATAAAAATGCCACAAGTCTCGACACCATCCAATGTAACTCTCAGTTTCTAGCCTTATACAAATCTTGAAAATTCCAAATCGCTACATTTAAATCTTGAATCCATCAGAACTATTCTCGAGAGTCATCCACTCTACTCAAATCTCAATTAAACCGAACAAACGGACCGAATGACCTGTGCCCCATTAGCACACCAGCACCCAAGGGAGTAAAGAATATTCTACACTCCTAAGCAACCGAGCAAATTCCTATTCCCTGTACACAATATCCTTCGCGAGTAACCACTCAATTATTTTATGATTCCCATATACCCATAGAGTGTAATACAACATGTATCCAGAAATTCTTTTACCTGAGTCATCCTCGATCTCGACCTCTACAAGTCATAACTGATTCACCAGTATACCCCGAATCGAAACTAATACGACACATAACCGTGCAAACGACTCGTCGATAGCAGACTCCCCTACTTGGCTCAAAGCCATGGAATAAAACATTTGACTACTTACAATAACCATACCCCATTACTACCATAATACCACAGTGAGATTCCATTAAATCCTTTATCCGCTCATGCAATACAAACCATCTAGTACCTTAAATCATCTACAAATCTCGCATTCATCCTCGTGATGGTTAAGCCAACTTCCACAGGAGATCCAAACTTAACTTGCAACATATATCATTCACTGGTAAAAGAGAACTCTCTACAAAACATCATAGGGATCACACAACCTCAGGACACCTCGCAGGAGACAACCCACCTGCTTTGCCTCAAACTGACATCTCCCTATACCCTTCCACAGTCACGACTACTACGCAATCACTTAATCTTCTTGATTCTGAACTCATCAGCAAGACATGAGAATCTATTTTACTCTACAACTAAACAACATGTGAGATCCCTCAATATACCCATAACTCGAAACCATACGCTAAATCAAGACAGAGATCAGACACCCCATAGTCCTTTCTATATCTCAAGTAAACTCTTCCCCTCATATTCGAACAATCTGAACACATCTTGCAGTCACATCATGCTCACCATGTAGTCATCAAATCACAAATTCCACTAATAGGGACACCACCGGACATATAAGTCCCAAAAGCACGTGCTCACACAATCGAAATCTCCGTGTTCAAGCTGCAGTCAAAACCCGACCTCAAGTAATCCAGACTGGCCCATCATCAGCACGCCAAAATCATATCTCACACCTCAACCATGGAATCACAAGACGTCATTGCACAGCTAATACCGAGCGCTCACATGCGCATACGAATGCGTGGAAGGAATTTCAAGAGTTACGCTTCAAGCTGAATCAATGTCGCACGATAAGGAAAGAAAGATGGGAAGTATATCCTAAATGTCCTGTAGCCTCTCAAAGATAGGTATGGACGTCATCATACCGATCCACAAGACTCTACTAGACACTTGCTCATGACTTGTAGAACCTATGAACCTAGAGCTCTGATACCACCTGTCACGACCCAAAATATAACTAGTCGTGATGGCACCTAACCCAACCCGCTAGGTAAGCCAGTTAACCACTAACCAATTCTAATAATAATTAATAAAGCAATTAAGTAAAGAAATTATTTGAATCTGATACATTCCCCAAGAACTGGTAGTACAAATCATGAGCTTCTAAGAATAGAATTTACAAAGCTGAAATGAAATAAATACATCGTCTGTTTGAAAAGTAAATAAACAGAGTTTTACAGATCTAAAGCTACCACGAACCAGAGGCAGTTACAACCGGGACGCAGGTACATCTTCAATCCAGCTCCCATCAATCACAACAACATCAGCAGCCAACATCTGCACGCAAGGTGCAGAAGTGTAGTATGAGTACAACCGACCCTATGTACTCAATAAGTAACAAACCTAACCTTAGGTTGAAAGTAGTGACGAGCTAACACAAGGTCGGGTCCAATACCAATATTTCACAATAGTTCATAACAACATAATACAAGTAATGAATGATGTATCTCAGAAGTAAAATGCTCAGCTCGTTCACAGTTCCAGAAGATAGTCATGTTTTTTAAGTATCTTAGGGAAAACCCAAATCTTTAACCAAAAATGCCAAAAATACGAATAAGTTTGAAAACTGTAAATTTTCCAAATATCCTTTCCACAATAAATAATATGTTTCATTTTCTTTCCAGATAACAAGTGTGAAATACCTCTCTATGCCCACATATCAATGTGTGTAAAAAAGTCATGGATGACGTGATACCGTACAACATGAGGAAGAATCATCTCTATGCATATATGTCATGTGTGCATGCCAATGCCATGTATCTTAAAGATGAATCATGTACTCACACTCTCAGAGTACTCAATCTCACTATCTCACACTTTCCACTCATCATGCTCAACCACTCGGTACTGTATATGGCCCATACGGCCCAGGGAAGATCCATCCCGGAATATATACATCACTGACCATCAGTCACTCAGTACCGAGGAAGGCCAATCCGGCCCCATGGAGAAGATCCATCTCCAGGTATATAAATGCTTCGGACAAGATCCATGTCCAGGGAAGATCCATCCCTCAATATAATCAACCACGCTCACTGGGGGTGTGCAGACTCCGGAGGGGCTCCTACAGCCTAAGCGCTATCATAAGCCAGATTCAGGCATAATATAGCATGCTGCGGCATGCAGCCCGATCCCATAACTGTCACTCATAATTAGGCTCTCGGCCTCACTCAGTCATCAATCTCTCCAGTCTCACTCACGGGCTCACAATGTCATGAAACTAGCCCGACAACAATGATATGATGTATCAAGAAATAATAACTGAGACTGAGATATGATATGAATGCATGAATATGATTGAGTACGAAATATCAATGAAATCAGTGAGATGACAGCAAGAAACGATCACTATGGGTCCCAACAGTATCGGCATAAAGCCTAAACATGATATCTAGCATGATTGACAGCTCAATTACTTTATCACATGATGAAAATACGGATATAGACAAAATAGGGCCACTATTCAGTGCCGTGGAAACAATAGAGTCCCAAGTCACATAGTGCACGCCCACACACCCGTCACCTAGCATGTGCGTCACCTCAACACAAATCACATAACACGTATTTCAGGGTTTCATACCCTCAGCTCCAAGATTAGAAGAGTTACTTACCTCGAACAAGCCAATACCAATGCCGAGCAAGCCAAGCGGTGCTACAAAGATACCATCCCGCGCATTCCGACCTCCGAACGGCTCGAAACTAACCAAAAACAACTCAAGTACATCAAACAATGCTAAAGGAACCAATCCCGATCGAAAAAGATCAAATCTTGAATCAAAAGCCCAAAATCGGCCAAAATCCCAACCCGGGTCCGCACCTCGGAACCCGACAAAATTTATAAAATCCAACAACCCATTCAATTACGAGTCCAACCATACTAGTTTCACTCAAATCCGACTCTAATTCAATGTTCAAAACTCAAAAAATCCTATTATGAAACTTTAGGCCAAAACCCTCAATTTCCTCTTTAAATTTCACAATCTCATTACCAAAAACGAAGATAGATTCATGAAATATAACCAAAACCAAGTAGAGAACACTTACCCCAATTCATATGGTGAAAATTGCTTCAAGAATCGCCTTAATCCGAGCTCCATAGCTCCCAAAATGTAAAAATGGCCGAAATCCTCGAAATAGAGTACTTTATACTTCTGCCCAGGCATCCTCTTACGCGAACGCGTCAACACCATCGCGTTCGCGATGAACAAATTAATCTGCCACCATAATACACTTCGCGTTCACAGTAAAAACCTCGCGAACGTGACTCACAACTGGCTCAGACCTTCGCGAACACGGCTCCAACTGCGCGAACACGATGAAGAAGGCCTCTGGCTCCGGCTCCCAGCTCAACCCTACGCATCCACGATCCATCATACGTGAACACGAAGAAGACTTGCCCCAACACTATGCAAATGCGGACCATTACTCACGAACGCGATGAAGAAATGCTACTTCCATCCAAATACACTACGCGTTCGTGACACTTGCCACGCGAACACGATGAAGAACCGAGACACCAGAAAACAACAGAACACAGCAGTACCAAAATGAAGAAAAATGATCTGAAATCAATCCGAAACATGCCCGAGCCCCTCGGGACCCCGTCCAAATATACCAACAAGTCTCATAACATAACACGGACCTACTCGAGGCCTCAAAACACATAAAACAACATTGGAATGACAAATCACAACTCAATTCGAATTCAATGAACTTTGAAACTTCAAACTTCCACAACTGATCCCGAAACCTATCAAATCACGTCCGATTGACCTCAAATTTTGCACACAAGTCACATTCGATACTACGGACCTGTTTCAACTTTCGGAATCAGAATCCGACTCCGATATCAAAAAGTCCACTCCCGGTCAAACTTTCCAAAATTTTAACTTTCGCCATTTCAAGCCAAATTCAACCACAAAACTCCAAATCACAATCCGGATGCGCTTCTAAGTCCGAAATCACCCAACGAAACTAATGGAACAATCAAAACTCTATTCCGGGTTCAAATTCATAAAAAGTTAAACTTGGTCAACTCTTTGCTTCCTAGTTGAGAATCCTTCTTTCAAATCAATTCCGAATAACCTAAAACCCAAAACCGACGATTCACATAAGTCATATTATATCATACGGAGTTACTCATACCCTCAAACAACCGAGCGAAGTGTAAATACTCAAAACAACCGGTCGGATCGTTACATATATACACATAATTTTTAACATAAGATGTGAGATTATTAAGTAGTTTAAGCTACAACCATATTGATTATCATTCTCCTTCTCAATACCACTATTAAGTTATTATTAATAGTAAAGTTTCTCTTTATGAGGAGGTGTTTTATAATTATATTATTTTTTTTGTCAAAAGGTGCGAAAGTCAATAATAATAATAATAATAATAATAATAATAATAATAATAATAATAATAATAATAATAACAACAACAACAACAACAACAACAATAATAATAATAATAATAATAATAATTATCATTTGAAAATATAATTTTTACTAGATGAAATTATAACTAATGTTAAATATTTAAAATTTAGAATAAGCTCATATTAAGAATTTGAATCAACAAAAATCTTTGATATTGAGAGCACATGATTAATAAAGTCTTTAAATTAAATATCTAGCAAAATAATCATTTTCAAAAAAATTCAAATTCATTATCTAAATAAAAGAATTTTCAAGCTGACAACTCTTTGAGTACATGGGTTTAATATTTTTCATAAGAAGAGCATTGTAAGTGAATTAAAATAAAAATTATAGCAAAATCAGTTATAATATAGCATTAAGAGTCAAATTGGTTAAAAATCAAACTCGAAGGAATGAGGATGAAATCATAGAAGACAAAATATATTCTAAACGAGTTGTCGTTGTTTATTTTTCTTCTATTTTTATTATTCCATCAAATATTTTTTTGTTATTTTTTAAATGTTAAGGTATTTATTGTAGAATAGTAACTCATTATTAATCATATTAAGATTTTACATTATCACCTAACAATTTTTTAGAATCTATAGGAGCAACCGCTTTATTGACAGAATTTGTAGAAGATTAAAAGACTCAATTTTTTATTTATGTCCTTTGAAAAATATTTAAGAATCGTGATAAAAGTATATAAAAAATATCTGATCATTTCATATTCATTATTAAGTGATAGAATAAAATATAAAAATTTCATAAGTATTTATAAGAAGTCAATATTTTTTTGGTCAGTAATAAATCAATGTTGCTTCTTATAGATCATATGTTCTGCGTATTGTTTCCTGTTGATATTTATAAATTTTATACTCTTTGATATGATACACACGCAATACCTATACTCTAAAGCTAGTACTAGAAAAGGAAACATTTGTCAAATTGCCTTTTATTTATACTAGTATCTATGAATGTGTGTTGCACGTTAATAATGATACGTGATGATTTAAATATTTATTTATATGAAGAAATAATAAAATTTAATTAATAAGGAAAATTTTATGTATAATAATACAACAATCATCTAAATGCCGAAAAATATTATTACATTAGCATAATACATGAATTTAAAATAAAAGGACATCATCAAAACTTACACAAATGATCAACTTTGTCATGTTAGTTAGATAATTTTATGTATTAAAGTTTAAAAGTATTTAATGTGATGGTATCTTAACGAACACTTCTTTGTGGACAATATTTTTTTGTATGTTTCCTCCTAATGCTTTGGTTGCTCTGCCTTAACCAGAACTCTTGTTGCCGATCTTGATATCCCTCTTGAAAGTGCAATATACAGTTGTTCGTGCAAGAAAACATATTGTGATAAATATAGTCCAATATTTAGGATGTTTGTCCTTGTGCTTTATTTATTATATTTGCAAAATATAAACATACTACAAAAATATTTTCACACAAATTTAAAAGGATATTTCTTAGTTTCGGAAGACAAAAGTTGAATTCAGGGATAAGAGTATACTTAGAAGCACATTGACCATTATCATAATTTTTGCATGTATGACGTTATTGTCAAAACTTCTATATACCATCTGTGTGCTGTTACATAAGTTATTCTACGTATTTAAGTTTTTCAGTAGCATGACGGGCATATTTTTATTTAAAATCAACCTATATACATTGGAATATCAACTTAGTCTATTATATATACGGTGATACTAATATACGTAAGAAATAATAAACTTGACAACAAACATGTATGGTAGAAGACTGTTTGGTATTAAAGTATTTAAATATTTTTCTTGGTAGTAATTATTGGTATCATTTTCTGCTGAGTCAAAAACAGAAAAATATTTTGTTCTTACTATAAATTTTTGCAATCAACCTTTTATTTAGTTGATCAACATATCATTTTTGCTAACTAAGATTTCTTTTTAATTATATCATGCGATTTGCACAAATTGCGTCTTAATCTAATGATAGAAATATTTCTCTTATTAAATGCACTACTATTACCATTGAGATTGATAACAAGTGTTCAGGAAGAACCAAATCATCTTTTATTGGATGCTCTTATTCGTTTCCGACACGAAGCAAGAAGACACTGAATACTCGATATGTTCTTACTTTATATTTCTTGTCAGTTCAATCTTTTTCATTTGAGGCCAGAAGTATAGCTTTGGCAAGCTACCTTTTACAGTCTCTGCTTTTGTCGAGTTTGGAACTACTGGTAGTACTTGACATAAATTACCTCTCAAACCATTAATTTTTTACCAAACGGTTCATTAATACCCAATATATCTCTAAAACTCCGTTTGATACTTAGCCATAAGTGCTTCATCCCATATTATCAATTATGCTTTCCTTATAAATTTAGCACCATTGCTCTGCTTTGATATATTTGTGATGGTTATTTAAGTTGTTTGAAGAGGCATATCAAATCTAAAGTGGGTGACCTCACAATAAAATCGTTGTTAGTACACCACTTGCTATTATTGCTAATAGTGTCATGCCTCTTGATATGATATTTGCAAGTAATGCATGACATAGGAATATTATTTTAATTTCACCGGAGGTATCTATAAAGAATAATCCCGTTATAGCAGAGTCGACTCTTTATAATATAGTCTTGAAAGCTTGTTCTTGTTGAATATTTAGCTTTGATTGTGCTTCCTCAGACACTTGTATAGCATTTTGATTCTTAATAATATATTAACCTCTTTACCTTGTGTTCTAACGCTCTTTTTATGGAATAAATTTATGTACCTTAAGATTTTTTTAACTTGAATAAGAATTTTACTCATGTGATGAATTTAAAGAATAATTAAATTGGATTCTCTTTCTTAATAATTAATTAAAAGATTAATTATTTGATTTTAACATAAAAAATAATTTATTCTATGTTGATTTAGATTTTAATATTAGTTCGTCTCTTGTTTTGAATATTTAATCTTAATTATAATTTTATCCACCATAAATGTTATTTTCAAATAGTAAAAGATTGATATGACATTTCATTTTCAGATCCTTATGTCTATAGAATCATTAGTGGTATTGACTCCTACCAACCATTTTTTTTTCTCTTTCTCACACATTTATATTCTTAAATATTTTTTTAGTTGTAGTTTAATAATTGGGTATTTTTTTAATATTACATGAAAAATTGATTAAAAAAATATTATTTGAGTAGTAAAATAGTTAAAATATAATATGAAAATATATTATCGTGGGGGTATTTTTTTTCCTCAATATCAACTCTTTATGCTGTCCATTTAATATTACTATTTTTTTGGTATTGGACATTATGGAGTGGTAACGTATTGCCAATACGGAGGATTCTGATAAAATTGATTTTATTAAACCTTCCTACATATTTTTAATAAGAATTTAATAGATAAATTTTATTAATTTTAAAATATTAAATATTAAAAATTAGCATAGAAGGTATTGTAGTCCAAACAATAAGTTATTGCAGTTATGCCCTTTCCGTATGAGTTCTTCCGTTTAATATTTTTGGGCTATTTTGGTATATTAATATTGTATTTATGCTTTTATAATAATATAGGCTCTCCTTTTTCTAAATGAATTTGGACAATATAATACATTCTCAAATTAAATTAGTAATAGGAGATTATAATACATTTTAAAATTTAATTATTAATAAGAATTTTTAAGAAGTATATCCTAAAAGTAATAGGATTACATGACTAAATATATTTATTTGTTCAATTTTATATGAATTAAACAACCGGAAAGTAATTATACTAATAGGATTCATAAAGGTAATCATGTATGATTCCTAACGTGTAGTATTATGTCCTAAAACTAATAGGATTATAAGACTAATATCAAGAATTCCGGATATGTCCTTTTATTATGAGTTATTATGCTTAATACTAAAGATTATTTTTATAAACCGATATTGTATTCATGCTTTTATAATAACTAGTCTCTACGTTCGTGCGCTGCACGAGAAATACATACTGAAAATACTAAACTTTCAATTATATATATTTTGTTGCGTAAGTACATACTTTGTAGTTTAATAATCAATTCCTTAAAAATATATATACTATATAATTCAAACCAGTCTGTAATAACGTTTTGACATAATGTAGAAAAGGAAATTAAACTTTCTGAAATCACATATATAGTTAGGGACAGGTTTACCTCCAATGTGGGACTTTTTTATGTGAATCCGAATTTAGTCGGAGTACAATGGGGTACTTGACAACGGATAAAAAAAAGATTTTAAAATTACTTAAAGAATATAACATTATTTACTATTTTTTGTGATGCGATGATTTACTTTAGTTAAGCGTTAAGGCATGTGAAACAAGATAGGTATGTGGAAGAAAACAAGATAAAATTCATTGGTTTTAGAAATTAAGTTGAAACTGGAATCTTGTTCGTTTAGGAGAAGCATTCTTATCCCAGTACAAAGTTTAAACAGTACTCTTAGTTGAATTCGAAGTAACGTCTGCTAAACTTTGCCATTTTATCCTACATGAAAAAATGTCTTTGAAGGAAATAATTAAATTTTTAAGGATATTAAAGTTTATCAATATTTCGAGAATATCTTTGTCATTCAATATTTAGTATTTTAATATTCGTGTTTTTATAATAATATAGATATAGATTAATAAAAAATAGATAAAAAGAATTGACACAAGAAAACCAAAATGCGTGAGGTAAGCGTAATATCATAAATTACAAAGGATGTCAGTGTGTTGAAGCCAAACGTGAGGAGAGGTTTCTAAAATTATTACTTTTTGTTTTTGTATGTCACACTGTCGTTAAAGTCAGAATAGATTCGAACACTTCTCCCTAATTTGATAGTTAATTTTGTAGGATTTCTCCCCTCTTCATACCTCCCACAAGAAAAAAAGAAATATCATTCACCGATTTTCCTTAAATAACTTTGTAAATTTTGTTTATATGGAACTTCCATTTAAGACACACAAAAAAAAGAGAAAAAAGTAAGTAGAGAAAAGAACAAGATCAAAAGACTCAAAGGTAATGTTTGGATGCTAATATTTTTCTTGGCCGACAGTGATCATATCCAAACAGTAAAGCTTGTTTCAACTTTGACGTTCCTATATATAATATAATCATTTATAAATAATGAACGCCAAAATCGTTCAAAACGCCGTTACAAATCCCAATAACTGCTTTCAAATGATTATTTTCTTACATTCTTTAATAAAGATAAGTATATCTCTCTTAAAACAAAACTAAAGTAAAACGAAGAAGATTTCAGCTGTATGCGTCACTTTTTCTTTTTTGTTTTTGAAGTCTAAAGAAATGAAGATTTACGAGGCAGTCAAAGGGAAGGGAGGCAAGTATTTGATCTTTTCTTCAGATTCCTTTGTTTGTTGCTTTATTTATCTTTCATTCTGCTTTACGGCCCCATTTTATAGTAATCTAACAATCTCTCTTTTTTTTCTTTGTTGCATGATTTATCTGTTTGTAGTATTCATATTATTTGAAAATGATGATCAAACCTTCTCAGAGTTTTCCACTTCACACGTCATTTTCTATAGTATCAACATTGGTTGTTCCATTGAACAATAAAACTCATGCAAACCCTACTCTTTTCCTTTCCTATATTTCTCTAATTCTCTCTCTCTCCCCCTCTTTTAGAGGGGTGGTTGGGTAAGGGCATAGATATGGGGCACAAATCATTATATTTCACGTTCGAAATCTAAGAAACATGAGTAAAACGCGAGGTGATATGCATATTAATATACATACTTTAAGTTTAAGCTAAACATCAAAGGGTCATAGATGTGAGGCAGGAAAAAGAGAAGTTTTTAAGAAGGATTAAACACTACAGCTTAATGGTACTGTACGATCGAATTGCAACAATTGATTCTTTCTTTTGTTTAAGTATATGATATTTCAAGTCTGTTGACCATACTATAACTCGAGTTCGTGTTGGTTGTTTCCAGTAAAATAATGTTATGCATCAAAATATTAATGCTTCATTTTTGAAGTATCAATCCGAAACTTCTAATTAAGAGTGAGTGGAGATCTCTGTCATCTCATAATATACGTTGGATGGTGCAAAATTTGACCTACAACTCTTTTTCACTAACCCTATTAGAATGTACAGGATACCAGCATATTTTGGGTGATGGAGACAAATGAGAGGCACTGTAGGCATGTAACAAAAATTCACTTGATTGTAAAATACAATAGTGCATTTGGGTAAATATGGAGGAACTTTGTACAACTTGGGAATTGGGATAACCAAATCCACAAGTTATGAGCCCACATTATATTGCAAGATTTTGCCCAGAAAAGGTCGTAATAATTAGGCAATCACCTAACACTATTTAATGTTCTTCGCTTCCGTACAAAATGAAGAAATATGTTGTATCTTTCTGGTACGGTCGGTTCGGTTCGGTCGTGAATGTTATCGATTCAGTATATCGGTTTATAAATATGCTAAATCGATATCGAACCGATAAGATATCGGTTATCGGGTATCGGTTAATCGGTTATCGATCCTTATCGGTTTGGTTATCGGTTTACCCGATAAGAGTAAAAAAATTCAAAATTTTCATATTTTTTTAACAGAAATCATGATTATACTGTCAAGAGAAAGGAACTGAATTTTTGCTCTTAAAAAAGAGAGATTTAATTTTATTTTTAGAAAAGAAAACTTTCTTTGCATTTAAAAATCTCAATGAATGATCTCAATTTTCAAAGTTATAAGTTAATAGGAGTAAGGAATAAGACATTCAACAATCTAATCTTACTATCTCACTGCGAAAGAAACATAATTCACAGAAAAATAATAAAATCTTATAAAGACTAAAGAATCAGTGCAACAAAAGAAACAAATAAAAAAATCTAAAAATTTGAACAATTAATTCTTTATAGTTTAAAACTAAAAATCTTAACTGAAGAATTAAGATGAGAAATTCAGAAAAGTTTAAAACTTACTCTAAGTATTAAGGTCTGAAAATGAAGAGTAACCGCCGAGAGAATTGAGAGAATGAAGCCATAAGGTGGCTTTATATGCTTAGTAGGTAAAATTATAATTTTGTTAAAGCTTATTGGGGTATTAGTTAAATCGTTAATAAATTGGGTAAATCGATACCCAAACCGATAATTTAATAGTCAAATAACAATAAACTGTTATCGACTATTTATTCAATAACCCGATATTGATAACCCAATAGCATTTTATCGGTTCAGGCTATCGGTTATAGCCGATATATGCCCAACCCTAGTTCACTCTAAGGTGTAATAAAACTGCTATAGGAAATACAGATAAAGTTTTGTTTGTGTAATTAATATTTGGAGTAGTTGATTCCATATTTAAGTATATGTACACAATTTATATTGAAATATGTGTAAGATTTTGATCATACTTTCTGATAGATCTTAATTTCAACCGTCTGAATAGAATCCTTGCGAGTGTAGGTATATGTCTAAAAAATAAGAAGGTTCCTTTTTCTTTTTTAATTATTCGCATCAATATATAATTTGTTATGAAAATAATTATATTGTGAATGTTCATTTATTATTCCGCTATAGATAATCTTCCTGAAGAAGATTATCCATTTAGTACTCTGTTGAAGTTTATCTACAAGCAGCTGATGGAGGCAGGTTGCAAGCAGCTCATGCAGACAGCTTACAAGCAGCTAAAGAAAAGCCTTGCAGCTGCTTCCTGAAAAGCCTCGCAGCTGCTTTCTTTCTTCTATAAACAGAGGAGTTTTCAGTTCATTATGTACATCAGTTTGAAGTTTGAATAATATATCAGTTTCTCTCTATACTTGTCTTTACTTTACAGTTTTTATTTTATAACACGTTATCAGCACGAGACTCTGCCATCTCGAGAAAATACTTTGAAAGTATGAGAGGTACGAACTTTCTTTTTCTAAATAATGTCAAATCTTTTTAAACTTGAGTTTGTAGCCCTGGATATATCGGGCAAAAGCTACATGTCTTGGGTGCTTGATGCCGAAATTAATCTTGATGCGATGGGTCTGGCAGACACCATCAAAGATAAAAATCAGGCATCAAACCAAGACCGTGCCAAAGCAATGATATTCCTATGCCATCAACTTGATGAGGGCCTGAAAATGGAATATCTTACTGTTAAAGATTCAGTCATAGTGTGGAATAATTTGAAAGATAGATATGACCACCTGAAGATGGTCGTTCTTCCACAGGCACGTTATGATTGGACTCATCTAAGGCTACAAGATTTTAAATCTATCAGTGAGTATAATTCTGCTATGTTCAGAATTATTTTTCAATTGAAACTATGTGGTGATAATATTGCTGATCATGATATGTTGGAGAAAACTTTCACCACTTTTCATGCCTCGAATATGCTCCTGCAGCAGCAATATCGAGAGATGGGATTTAAAAAGTATTCTGAACTTATCTCACATCTTCTTGTAGCCGAACAACATAATGGGCTATTAATGAAAAACCATGAAAGCCGACCTACTGGTTCTTGTCCATTCCCTGAAGTGAATGAGACGAACTTCTACCAAGCTAAGTGTGGAAGAGGATGTGGCCCCAGTCGTGGTCATGGCCGTGGTCGGGGAGGAAAATCTAATCGTGGTAATAACAATGCACCAAAGAACCCTCCTCACCACCAGCAGTGAAAAAGGAAGGAACAAAAGTATGAAGCGGTGCAAGAAGCAAAGCCAGAAAATGTATGCTATAGATGTGGAGAAAAAGGGCACTGGTCACGTACATGTCGTACGCCAAAGCACCTGGTTGAGCTGTATCAAGCCTCCCTGAAGAAGACAGAGAAAAATGTTGAAGCAGATTTTATTTCTGAAGATAATTTAGACTTATACATTTGGATGTAGCTGATTATCTTGCACTCCCAGAAGGAGAAACAAGTCATGTGATCGGTAGTGAATCTATAGAAATATAAATATTTTAATTTTTGTTGTTTGTAGTAGATAGTATGGTTATGTAATTGTTGTACATAAATAAAAGTTATGCTTTGATAATAATATTTACTATCATATTTATTTTGTTTATGTCATTTTGAAGAATATGGATAATCCTCAAGTTATGTTTGGATCAAAGACCAATTACGAAGATATTTGTGTAATTAATAGTGGAACAACTCATGCCATATTCAAAGATCAGAAATACTTTTCTTATTTGCATAAGGAAAAAGCAAATGTTTCTACAATTTCTGGTAATATAAGTTTGATTGAAGGCTCCGGAAGAGCTATTGTATTTCTGTCTAAGGGAACAAAACTTATTATAGATAATGCATTATTCTCCTTCAAGTCCCGAAGAAACTTATTGAGTTTTATTGATATCCGCCGAAATGGGTATCATGTTGAGACAATAGATAAAATGAACGTGGAATATCTTTGTATTACAAAGAATATTTCTGGCCAGAAATGCATTGTAGAAAAGTTACCAACTTTATCTTCTGGCTTATACTATTCAAAGACTAGTACAGTTGAAGCACACTCTATCGTAAACCAGAAGTTTACTGATTCAAATACTTTTGTGCTTTGGCATGGCCGTTTGGGCCATCCTGGCTCAATAATGATGAGACGAATTACTGAAAATTCGAGTGGCCATCCATTAAAGAACCTGAAGATTCTTACAAATGATGATTTTTCTTGTGATGCTTGTTATCAAGGCAACATGATCACTAGACCATCACCAATGAAGGTTGGCATTGAGTCCCCTACCTTTTTAGAACGTATACATGGGGATATATGTGGATCTATTCACCCACCAAGTGGGCTGTTTAGATATTTTATGGTCCTAATAGATGCATCTTCAAGATGGTCTCATGTTTGCCTACTATCATCTCGCAACCTGGAGTTTGCAAAGTTATTAGCCCAAATAATTCGATTAAGGGCACAATTCCCAGATTATCCTATAAAGGCTATTCGCCTTGATAATGTTGGAGAATTATCATGTCAAGCTTTTGATAATTACTGTCTATCAGTTGGAATAAAAGTTAAACATCCTGTAGATTATGTTCATACTCAAAATGGTCTTGCAGAGTCATTTATTAAAAGGCTGCAATTGATAGCAAGACCACTACTTATGAAAACAAAATTGCCCACTACTGTTTGGGGCCATACTATCTTGCACGCAGCATTACTTATCCGTCTCAAACCAACACATTATAATAAATATTCTCCGTCATAATTAGTTTTTGGTCATGAACCAAATATTGCCCATCTACGAATTTTTGGATGTGCTGTATATGTACCAGTAGCACCACCACAGCGCAGTAAGATGAGCCCCCAAAGAAGGTTAGGAATATATATTAGGTTTGAATCACCCTCTATTATTCGCTATCTTGAACCATTGACGGGAGATTTATTTACTGCTCGATTTGCAGATTGTAGATTTGATTAAACAAATTTCCCACAATTAGGGGGAGAGAAAAAGGAAATCAAAAAATAAATTGTGTGGAAAATTTCATCATTATCTCATTTTGATTCGCGTACCCCTATATGTAATCAGGAGGTCCAGAAGATCATCCATTTATAAAATATAACAAATCAAATGCCAGACGCGTATACTGATTTGAAAAGGATAACTAAGTCACATATCCCTGCAGAGAATGTCCCTATATAAATTGATATCCCAGCAGGACCATATACTAGCATAAGAACTAGTGAACCTAAAGCATGCCTGAAGCGTGGTAGGCCTTTGAGTTCTAAGGATCGAAATCCTAGAAAAAAGAAAATCGATAAATGATCAAAATGATATTATGAAGGGATCTCCTGAAGAGACCCAAGATATGATTAGTTCTGAGATTCCTGAAGAAATCAATGAACCCGAGACTCAAGTGAGTGAGGAATTTTTAATAAGTTCTACTGGTGATGGAATTAATTTAAATCGATCTAAAATAGTGGTGGATAATATTTTTGCATATAATGTTGCACTTAACATTATGCAAGATAATGAGGATTTTGAACCTCGATCTGTCGAAGAATGTCAACAAAGATCTGATTGGCCAAAATGGCAAGGAGCAATTCAATCAGAATTGAACGCACTTGCTAAAAGAGAGGTATTTGGACCAGTAGTCCAAAAACCTGCTGGTATAAAACCAGTTGGTCATAAATGGATTTTTGTGCGAAAAAGGAATGACCAAAATGAAGTTGAAAGATACAAGGCTCGCCTTGTCGCACAAGGATTCTCACAACGACCTGGAGTCGATTATGAAGAAACATATTCACCAGTTATGGATGCCATAACATTTCGATATCTCATCAGTTTAGCCTTACGTGAAAGACTTGAAATACATATGATGGATGTGGTTACAGCTTATCTGTACGGTTCACTTGATAATGAGATTTACATGAAAATTCCTGAAGGATTTAAAATGCCTGAAGCATATTCGAAATCTTGAAAAATGTATTCAATCAGATTACAAAGATCTTTGTACGGTTTAAAGCAATCTGGGCGCATGTGGTATAATCACCTTAGTGAATATTTACTGAAAGAGGGTTACATAAATGATGTTATTTGTCTATGTATTTTTATAAAGAAAATGACATCAGAATTTGTTATACTTGCTGTTTATGTTGATGACATAAATCTTGTTGGAACTCCAGAAGAGCTCCAAAAGGCAATTGAATATCTTAAGAAAGAATTTGAGATGAAAGATCTTGGAAAAACAAAACTTTGTCTTGGATTGCAAATTGAACATTTAGCAAACGGGATCTTTATGCATCAATCTGCCTATACAGAAGGGGTCTTAAAATGCTTTTACATGGACAAAACGCACCCATTGAGTACACCAATAGTTGTTCGATCACTTGAAGTGAATAAGGATCCGTTCCGACCTCCAGAAGAGGATGAGGAACTCCTTGGTCCTGAAACACCTTATCTTAGTGCAATTGGTGCACTTATGTATCTTGCTAATGCTACAAGGCCTGACATAGCATTTCCTGTTAATTTACTAGCAAGATATAGCTCTTCTCCTACTCGGAGACATTGGAATGGGATTAAGTATATTTTGCGATATTTAAAGGGAACTCTTGATATGGGTTTATTTTATTCTAACAAAGGTAGTGCAGATCTTGTTGGTTATGCAGATGCAAGTTATTTATCTGATCCCCATAAAGCTCGATCTCAAGCCGAGTACGTATTTACATGTGGAGGTACTGTCATATCATGGTGCTCCACAAAGCAGTCAATTGTTGCTACTTCTTCAAATCATGCTGAGATAATAGCTATTCATGAAGCAAGTAGGGAATGCATATGGTTGAGATCAGTGATTCATTTTATTCAAGAAAAATATGGTTTGGAGTGTGATAAAAAATCCACAATTTTATACGAAGACAATGTTGCATGCATAGCCCAATTAAAGGGAGGATTTATAAAAGGAGATAGAATGAAGCACATTTCACCAAAATTATTCTACACACACGATCTTCAGAAAAATGGTGACATTGATGTTCAGCAAATCCGTTCAAGTGATAATCCGACAGATTTATTCACTAAATCTTTGCCAACTTCAACTTTTGAGAAGATGGTATACAAGATTGGAATGCGGAGACTCAAATATTTGAAACAAGATTTTCATCAGGGGGAGTAAAATACGCAATGTACTCTTTTTTCCTTACTAAGATTTTTTCCCACAGGGTTTTCCTTATAAGGTTTTTAATGAGGCAGCTAGAAATGCGTATTACTAAATATGTGTACTCTTTTTCCTTCACTAGGATTTTTTCCACTGGAATTTTTCTAGTAAGGTTTTAACGAGGCACAATACCTTTTAATGAACATCCAAGGGGGAGTGTTATGAAAATAATTATATTGTGGATATTCATTTATTACTCCGCTATAGATAATCTTCCTGAAGAAGATTATCCATTTAGTACTCTGTTGAAGTTTATCTACTAGTAGCTGATGCAGGCAGGTTGCAAGCAGCTCATGCAGACAGCTTACAAGCAGCTAAAGAAAAGCTTTGCAGCTGCTTCCTGAAAAGCCTTGCAGCTACTTCCTTTCTTCTATGAATAGAGGAGTTTTCAGTTCATTATGTACATAAGTTTGAAGTTTGAATAATATATCAGTTTCTCTCTATACTTGTCCTTACTTTACAATTTTTATTTTATAACATAGTTAAACTTGACAAAGAACCTCGGATTTTAGTATTCTTCATCTTTTTTTTTTTTGTGGTTATTGAATTGGAATCCCTTCTAAATGTAAAGAAAAACTTTCATGTAAAGTAATTCACTTGTATATTTTATAATAAAAATGAATCACAGTACATATATATCTCATATTTAGGGACTAATTTGCTCAAGGATAAATCTAGTAACTACCTGATTGATAGGAATCAAGAAATTAATGTGTGAGGCACATATGTATTTTCAAGTCCTCATCAACATAACTATTTGAACATATGGAGGGTACACCATGGATTATATAAGGTATAGATTGCACAATGCAATAAATTGCTTATAGGGGTTGCAGTCAGAATTTACTACCCAAGGGTTGCACATTAAATTGCTTTGACCTACTTCATGATATGTGATATATATGTGAGGCATTGCCATTTGAAAGTTAATATAGATTTCATATATGATCTCTTTTGAGTGTAACTCTTATCTTAGACTCTGCAGTTGTGGTAGTCTTTCTTTGCCTTTTCCCATTCACTACCTTTTAATATTTTAATCTGTTTGTTGCATGTTCAATCAAGGCACTTTTCTTGCCCATGTGTCACATCCTTTCATTTTCATAAACTTGTAGCATTGTACTAGCTAGCTCTCTAGGTCTCTTTTATAGAATTTTGTTAATACTACTAGCTAGCTTGTGGTTTTGATTTTAACCGTGGTTTTCTTTAATCAGAGGCTTCATGTACTCTGAATAGACCGTCATACATCACTACTAGAAAAGTGCCTAAAATCGTCCAGAAATACCGATCGAAATCGATAGGAAAATTAAAAAAATCGACCGATTTCTGATCGACTTAATTTGTCGAAATTAGGTTGGTCGGCAATAAATAGCGACCGAAGTCGATCGCAATTTCCTATAGATTTTGGCCGATCAATAATTCACAAGCGACCAAAAAAGAAAAATCTGTCGAAAAAACCGACCGAAGCCGGTCGGTATTTTAATTATGCAATTTAAAAATGCACCATCTGAGAATCGAACCGGGATCTGTACTGTAGCACGATACTATTCTACCTCTAGATCGTTGGTATATTTTGGTTTAAGACTATTTTTTATTTTATTTGTATTCTTTAATTGTATTTTTGCGCGAAAATAACCGACCGATTTCGGTCGATTTTATTAAAAATATAAAATTACCGACCGAAATCGGTCGGTTTTTTAAAATGACCGACTAAAATAACCGATCAATTTCGGTCGATTTTTTGAAATATTAATTTTAATTTATTTTATATGAAAAACCAACCAAAGTTGGCCGGTTTCTTAAAAAATAAATTTCGCAGGACGCCAAAATAGTTTCCCGCATTTTTTCGCCAAAAGAATCGACCGAAGTTGGTCGGTTTAGTAAAAAAAAATTAAAAATAAAATATTTTAAAATACCGATCGACTTCGGTCAATCGATTTTTTTTGCCGCGGTCGATTTTGGCCGAATTTCTAATCAGTGGCGGATGCATGATTACCGCTAAGGGGATTCAAAAAAGAAAAAGGTTAAAAAAGATTGTAGCTAGTGAAAATTGAACCAATGACCTTACATAGGTTTTGAACAACCTTGACCACTAAGCTATGCTTTTGGGTTGTGTGATAGGGATTCAAAACATAATATATAGAGGTAAAAAAAATATATTTTGCCTTATATATACAGTGTAAGTTTTTTGGCGAAGGGTGTTTGGGTGAACCCCTTCCGGCCCCCTAAATCCGACCCTGTTTCTAGTAGTGTATATGGAAGTCACACAGTAATTATATGCTTTAGACATGATATTAAAGAAGAAAAAACTATGGAGTAACTCAAAAGGAAAAACTTCGAAATTAAAAAAATGATAATTTTTCATTAATTATGTGACCACGATCATAGTGATCGGCTTTTCTTCTTTTTTCCTTTTCGGTTGCAACCAGATAAAGTAATTGGACTAATTCCCTTTAAATGAAAATTAAAAGGCTAAATCAGAAAATTATGAGATTATTAATTTAATTAACACTTAATTCAAAATCTTGCATCCTACACTAAATACATAATGTACAACACACTAAAGAAGACATACAAACCAGTACCCAAAATTGGAACATGGTAATATAAAATTCAGAAAAAAAGGAATGTTACATTGACTATCATGGATATTTCTTAAACGTATTTCTTGTGCATTAGAAATCAAAATATTACCTTGAGAAGAAACTATAGCATAATTGAGATTTTTTTATTGGAGGTCCCCGAAGGGACAGCGTAAGCTCGCATTTCCATTTTGATAGTCCTCTCGGATTGTAGGGAGACATTTAAAAATAATCACAGTTTCAAAAGTAATCGAAATTTAGTCACTTTTCATGTAAAAGATAAATTTGAACAAAAATACTGTGCAAAATTCGGAAATATTCAAGCATATTATGCTGGAGTGCGAATTTTTTACATGTGATCTCCGGCATAACATGCTAGAATTTTATAATGTGCTGGGGTTCTAACATAATATGCTGAAAGTCCATACATATGTGGTCCAATCTCCAGTATATTATGCTGGAACTTTCCGTGTGCTGGAGTTCCAACATAATATGCTGGAAGTTCATACACATGTGCTCCAATCTCCGGTACATTATGCTGGAATTTTTCGTGTGCTGGAATTCCAACATAACATGCTGGAAGTCCATACACGTGTGCTCCAATCTCCAGTATATTATGCTGAAACTTTCTGTGTGCTGGAGTTCCAACATAATATGTTGGAAGTTCATACACATGTGCTCCAATCTCCAGTATATTATACTGGAACTTTTCGTGTGTTGTAGTTCCAACATAACATGCTGGAAGTCCATACACAGGTGCTCCAATCTACAGTATATTATGCTAGAACTTTCCATGTTGCAGCAAAATAGTAACTATTTTTTAATGCTTTGCAAACGCGGGCTATTTTTTAATTACCAATCCGAAAATTGACTAACCCGTGCTATTTTGACGGGATTGTGGCCTAGACGATAGCCAGACCCAAAGTCCCATAATTAATGGGCCTTGAAAGAGGAGAGGTCTATTTCGGCCCAATTTCTGTAGAAGCCAACTCAGCTCTACAATTGCTGCTAAAATATTAGCTTCGATGCAAATTAAGATTTTCAATCAGGATGATAACAGGAATGCGATACAATATAATAAAATAAAGCATATCATAGAAAATAAAATAATTAATGATAAGGAAATTAGAGTCACTAGCTCATAAAAGTGTCTCAAGCACAGCTTAATTGCTAAGATGTCACAATTCGAGCTGTAATATAACGAGCTTGAATCATTGTATTCAGATTCCTTGAGGAAGCTTCATATACAAGTACATATGTGATGAATATTGACAGGTTTAATTTTCTATGAAGAGGATGTAGCCCAAATTATGAGAAACATTTTAGAAAGTACTTTGGAGGAGATTGAAGTGTAACAACTTTGGATTTCCCAAATGAATATTCATTTTGAGAATGGTGGGGTGGCCCATGGAAAGATGTACACAATAGGATAGTCAAATGGGGTATTACCAACAATCAAACTTGTGTATTATGTGATGCAGGTGATAAGAGCATAGCACAATTGTTCTTCACATGTTCATATTTTGCTTCAGTATGGTCCAAACTCTTGACATGGCAAGATGTGCAATGAAGTGGCTTGGAGAGCAATACTGGCAGTGAAGTTTGTAAATGGCAAGAGTGCAACAGCTCAAATCTATAGAATGACATTAGCGCGCAGTATATATTATCTTCGGCAAAAAAAAAAATAATAGAATTTTTCAAGGTGTCCTGAGAAATGCATATACTCTTAGCAGAGTAACTGTGCTGGATGTTCATTGCGCAAGTATTCGGACATCAAGAATTATTGGATAGCTTCGAGCTTTGAACTATTATCCTTAGATCTTTGTATGTTTGGATTGAGTAGGAGCGCTGGGAGTAAATGTGATTAATTCTATTTACCTAAAAGTTGGTTTCATGACCAACTTTGAGTTTTGGCTCTATTTTGTACATAATTTTTCTTGGTTGATAATAAATTTTAATTAGCAAAATAAATAAATATATTATACATAATCTGACGGTAAATTTTCGTAAATTTGAGTTTCAAGTCAACCTAGAAAATTAAATTCGAATATAGCGAGTAAACTCAATCTTGTCAAAATGTTTAATTCAATATTAGTGAAATAAACAATAATTCAAAATTAACTGCCTAACCACTTAGAAAAATGACAGGTGTTTGTTGAAAGTAACAAATGTTGGACTATCTGACCAGCAATCACACTTAGGCCCAAAACAAAAGCACAAGACTTAAGTGGCCCAGTATACTTATTTATCTTGTAGCCAGATATTACAGTAGAATACACTTACACTTTATTTTTTTTTTTGTATTGTACATATAGCAACTTTTGTAATTAGAGTATTGAAGTATAAATACAAGTGGGGGCTAAATGTTCAAGTGACTCGATTAATTTCATTTCTTTTTCTTTCCTCTTTTCTCTCTGAACGAAGCTTCCAGAACCCTAAAGCTCAATTGACAATTTTTTCAATCGAGCTCATCCATGAATGTTAATATGGTATCAGAGCAGATAAAATTCATCTCCTCATCGTCCTCTATCGAGCGATGTTAACTGTGTTCAATTTCGTCGAGTTTTCGATGTTCGTCGAAAGTTCGCATTCTCGGTCTCTTTGATGAAAGTATACGTAATGTGGTTTGTTTCTGGGCTATCCAACGATGAAGTCAAAGAAAATTTCTAGTTTGAGTTGTTTAGTTGTCGAAGAGGTTGAAGATTCGATTTCATACATCAGACCTAGGGTTTCCGTGTGACCTAGGGTTTCTCTGTGACTTCATTTTTGGGGATTTTGTTAGCTGTCGTCTTCTCAAGGCCTTTGCTTCTTCAGGTCGGGAAGAAATTTGGTATCTCTTCTATCTTGCTTATTTTTTGTTTGAGAAAATAATAAATCTGTAATTTGTGTAAATTTATCATCGATATGGGTAGTTCTGGATCTAATGCGTCTACTTATGTTTGTAGTTCCACCATTGATCCTTCCTCCCATCTTTCGATATTCCTGGTATTTCCCTCATTTGTGCCATTCTCGGAGGTGGGGGGGGGGGGGGGGAGATTTGGAGGATGGAAACGCAATATGATAGTCTCTTTATCTGCTAGAAATAAAATAGGATTTATTGATGGGTCATGCGTGAAACCTCCTGAACATTCTCCCCAATATAGGTAATGGGATCGTTGTAATAATATGGTCATTTCATGGTTGACTCATTCTTTGTCAACTGATATTGCTGAAAGTGTACAGTACTCAGAAACAACTGAAAGTATATGGAAACAACTTAATAATAGATATAGGGTAGTAAATGGGACCAATGTCTTCGAATTAAAAGATGGAAACGCAATATGATAGTCTCTTTATCTGCTAGAAATAAAATAGAATTTATTGATGGGTCATGCGTGAAACCTCCTGAACATTCTCCCCAATATAGGCAATGGGATCGTTGTAATAACATGGTTATTTCATGGTTGACTCATTCTTTGTCACCTGATATTGCTGAAAGTGTACAGTATTCAAAAACAGCTGAAAGTATATGGAAACAACTTAATAATAGATATGGGGCTGTAAATGGGACCAAGGTTTTCGAATTAAAAAGGCAACTTGCCTTGGCGCCTATCGTGGAATTAGGCAAGTCGACTTATTTCCAAAACAAACCGATATTTTCATTTCAAAGATAATTTCAGTGCTATTTAACATAAAAACCTTCACAAAGGAGTTTAAATCAAAACAAAAGTACGGAAGAAAAAGTCCGACATCGGGGTATCACTAGTCATGAGCATCTACTACAATCTGTCTAACAATATCAAGTCTAACTCAGCCTGGAAAATAGCTAATTACAATTAGAGAAAGATAAGAGGGAGAAGAGCAGGGGCTGTGGTCGCCAAGCAGCTACCTTGCTATCCCCGAGAAAATCTGCAACCAAAATAATCAACAACCGCTACCGTGTCTAGCTACACCTGGATCTGCACACAAGGTGCAGGGAGTAACTTGAGTACGCCAACTCAGTAAGTAACAACAATAAATAAAGACTGAGCAGTAGTGACGAGCAATAAAGCATATAACATTCATATCAGAAAATCTCAGTAAAATACCACATGCTTTTAAAATAAGGGTTTGAATCATAATATCTCATTTAAACCCAGTTCCAGTAAAAATTATTTAAAGATATTTTTCAATAATTTTCAAACAGAGGAAAAATACAAATGTGAGCAAAAATGATGAGATAATAAACAGCCCCTCAGGCAAAACATCACTCATATACAGCCCCTCGGGTAAACCTCACAGTCACTCGTGCCACTCGGGCATACCTCACCATCACTCTTGCCACTCGGTCATACCTCACAATCACTTATGCCTCCCAGTCACTCGGCACTCGCACTCAATAGGTACCTGCACTCTCTGGGTGTGTGTACAGACTCCGGAGGGGCTCCTTCAGCCCAAGCGCTATAATCTGCACGGACAACTCATGTGTTGTACGGACAACTCACATGCTATAATAATAAAAGTATGCTGCATGCGGGCAACCCCGATCCACACTCATCCTCAAAATCAGGCCCTCGGCCGATATCAACATGCTGCGGCGTGCAGCCCGATCCCATAAATATCCTCACAAATCAGGCCCTCGGCCTCACTCAGTCATAAACCTCTCAAGCCCCTCGAGAATATTAGTAAAACAGGGCATTCGGCCCAAAACATTTATATGAATCAAAATAGAGTCATAAAACTGAGTTATGCGGTAAACAAGTAAAAACATGACTGGGTATAGATTTTTCAATCGAAAACCATGAGAGGATAGTAAGAAAAAAAACCCTAAGGGTCCAAACAGCACTGGCGCAAGGCCCAAACATGGCATTCAACCCAATTTACAGAAACTCTTTCTAAAAAATATAAGTATCATATAGTTTCAACAAAGTATGCAACTTTACAGTTGCTACGGGATGGACCGAGTCACAATCTCCAACAGTGCACGCCCACACGCCTGTCACCTAGCATGTGCGTCACTAAAAATAGTAGAATGATACAAAATCCAGGGTTTCGCACCCTCATGACTAGATTTACAATCGTTACTTACCTCAAACCGGTCAAATCTCTACCCCGCAATGCTCTTGCCTCTGGACTCGGCCACCAAATGCTCCAAATCTATTCACAATCAGTACAATACCATCAATATACGCTAATGGAATGAATTCCAATGGAAAATCTACAAAATTAGACCAAAACTCAAAATTGGCTCAAACCCGCCCCCCCGGGCCCACGTCTCAAAATCTGACAAATTTTACAAAACTAGAAAGCTCATTCACTCACGAATCTAACCATACCAAATTCATCAAAATCCGACATCGTTTGGTCCTTTAAATCCTTAAATTAAATTCTTAAAAATTCCAAGCCCTAACCCCCTACTTCCACTCCAAAATCCTACTAATTAATGATGAACAAGGCCATAGATGCCGAAACCAACATATGGCCTGGAAAATACCCCGAATATGGTTGGGGTAAGTGATTCTAACCCCAACATTCTAACCCATCGGTTGCTGAATCCATGGGTTAGAATCACTTACCCCTCGGACGTGGTTTGGTTGGTTTCGGCTTTTCTGCCCAGCACAGTCGCACCTGCGGCCATATGTCCGCTCCTGCGGAATCGCACCTGCAGTCGAATCCTCGCACCTGTTAGAACCACTTAAGCCCTCAATTCCGCACCTGCAACCCCAGATTCCTCACCTGCGGGCGCGAACCTGCGTAACATTTCCGCTTCTGCGAAACCGGCCCAACTCTTCCTTTCCGCATCTGCGCTCAAGGCCTCGCACCTGCGGGTGCGAAGATTCTGTCAATTCTTCACACCTGCGTTCCCAGCCTTGGCCTTCCATTTACGTATCTTCGGCTTCCCCAAATGCACCAGCGGCCTCGCACCTACGACTCTTTCTTTCGCAGGTGCGAAAATAGTAGTAGCAGCAGCTTCAGCTGCATTTTCCAACTTCGACAAATCCGTTAACCAACCGGAATCACCCCGAGACCCTTGGGACCTCAACCAAAAATACCAACAAGTCATATATCAACATACAAACTTAGTCGAACCTTCGAATCACTCAAAAAAAAATATCAAATCATCAAATTACCCTCGGATTCAAGCCTAAGAACTTCTAAATTTTCAAATTTGGCAACCGATGACGAAACCAACCAAACCACGTCCGAATAACCTCATATTTTGCACACACATCACAAATGACTCTACGAACCTACTCCAACTTCCGGAATTCCATTCCGACCCCGATATCAAATTTTCCACTGCCGACCGAAATGGCCAAATTTCCAATTTTGCCAATTCAAGCCTAATTCTACCACGGACCTCCAAATCATATTCCGGACGCGCTTCTAAGTCCAAAATTACCTAACGGAGCTAATGAAACCATCAGAATTCAAATACGAGATTGTTTACACATAGGTCAATATTCGGTTGGCTTTTCCAACTTAAGGTTCTAAATAAGAGACTAAGTGTCTCATTCCACTCCGAAACCACTCCGGACCTGAACCAACTATCCCGGTATATCATAATATAGCTTAAGAGCAGAAAGGAAACAGAAATGGGAAAAACGGGGCTGTAACTCCCGAAACGACCGGCCGAGTCGTTACATCCTCCCCCACTTAAACATACGTTCGTCCTCGAACGTGCCGAGAGTTGTTCCAAAAGCCAAGAAATGGCTGTGTAACTTTCCCATGCACATACCCGGGGGTGATCCCACGTCACCCTATCCCATACAAGTCCGATAGCACAGCATAACTGAAATTTCTCAATTCAACCTAGCCCACAAGCCTTCGAATCAAATTTCCAACATCCGAAATTTCCTATAAGATCAGAGGTTCGCATCTACATACCGTATAAGTCTGTACAAGCTGTACCAAAAGTCGTAACCATAACTCAAATACTCAAATTCAAATACTGCATAGCTCAAATGCTCGAAGCAATGATTTCAAATCACAGTATCGACTCAAATCAACCCAGTGCTGGTAATAAACCTCATCAGACAGAACCTCGTTCTAAAACCTTCGTACACTGCTAATAATGAAATAAACACACCGAATTCATAACCATTCATTAGACCAACAGGTCATGGAGCTCCCGTTCCTTCTACAAGAACTATAGCCAATTTCAAAGCCGACTTCCGATATTATCCTCCCAATTATACCACAATCAAATCTGATAGCATCCATTCTAGGCCCAATGAAATCGTCTCATCCAACACGACCACTCTAGTGACATGACACACCAATACAAACTAAAGCCACAACCCGTGCAATCTGTGCACCAGATAGCAACATTCCAAATATACCCAATCGTAACAATGACCCAAACAGGAGAACCGTTCCGCAAGCTCGATGAGTACCACCCCAACGCAATGCTAAGAACCCATC
The DNA here is from genome assembly GCF_000715075.1 of Nicotiana tabacum. Classification (NCBI taxonomy): domain Eukaryota; kingdom Viridiplantae; phylum Streptophyta; class Magnoliopsida; order Solanales; family Solanaceae; genus Nicotiana; species Nicotiana tabacum. The sequence goes on along the minus strand of NC_134093.1, from coordinate 49,142,838 downwards.
ACACACCGCAGAACCATAAAACACGAATCTTACACTAGGGATCATATTTCCACATAACTTTGCTGCAATACGCGACCCTATCCAAATACTAGTCCATATGAAACACCTCAAGCCACCCTGCTAAAATCAATAACCATGCGCAATTCGACATCAAGTACCCAAAGTGCATTACCATAAACACAGAGAAGCAAACGACACCATGCCACATAAAACCCGAAAGAACATATCCAATACGTCATCAACCAAGCAATATCCAATACTATTCTAGCTCAAATTATGCTATAAGGCCACAATAGAACCGCACCATATGTGCATATAACCAATGAATCACAACTCCTCGTAGCATAGAAGAGTAACTCACAGATCATTTCAGAACACGAATAAGCTTCACAATAACCGAATGGCACATCCTTCAACAATAGCAGTATGGAGCCAATCAAATGGCTCGGTGTAGAATACACATCCTAATTGGGCCTACAAATGGGCCCCAAATCACCTATGGTCAGCCACCAATAGATAAACAACCTCCGAAAGTCCACAATGACGGAATCATAACACCTTCTATCATCTGGCTAGCTCCGGCCACAACTTCATAGTCCACAACCATGAAACAATTTGCTCCTGAGAGCTCCCAATCTCCAATTCCATAGAACACATGAATCACCATATTTGATTCCACCTCCACCGCCCGAATGCCTAACACCTTTCTCATACACAATCATCTCACGAGAAATACTTTAAAAATTCTTCCGTGCCACCCGGCAAAAATTTGAATATCAACAGTCGATCAACCAGGAGAGTGCCCAATACCAGCGAAGTACCCATAAATCAAAACATACTGCCCCTTCTGAAATGTACACTCTCTTCAAGCTATACCAGATAGTAATATCATTTACCTGGTCATGGGAAACCGTTCATGCTGCCTAAGAATTTATGTTCTTCCCTTCAAAACTGAATTGTGACCCTGTACATGTAAATCCTATTCCCGCACAACACACCACATCTATTATGCCATCATGTGACAAGCATAAGAATTCCATTATCAACTCTGAGTCACTAGCAAATTACATACCCTATTAGTCAGAAACCTCTTTCTTGCTTCTTTCTAGGAGGAAATCATAACACACAACACGTTTCGTACATCAGTAGAAAATATCCTATTCAAACCATGGTAGAACCCATCATAAACACTTTGAAATCCATTCGCACATAACCAAGTTGTCCTATTTCTCCAAGTTCTTTCTAAATTGCCTTCAAATTGCTACGTTTTCCTTGTTAGAACACTACTATCCTTAACTAAAACTTACCCCACGAACTCTAGCATAGAATCACGCCGCCCTAAGGCTTAAGCAAGTCGAATTCCCTTTTTATATATCCCAAAGGTTTCATAACCAAAAATGCTTACTCCGAAGAGACTTTATGTGAACCTAAAACTGTTTCCTTCACCTTCTTGATACTGAAGTGCATAATTCACAATGATATAAGATGCCACGAGTCTCATCACCGTTCAATGCAACTCCTAGTTTTCTAGCCATATTTATAAATCTTGAATCCATTGGAACCAGTCTTGAGAGTCATCCACTCTACTCAAATCTCGAATTAACCGACCAAACGGACCGAAACGACCTCTGCCCCATTAGCACACCAACACCCAAGGGAATAAAGAGTAACCCATACTCCTACACAACCGAGCAAATTACCGCTCTATGTACACTACATTCTCTGTGAATAACCACTTAATTATTTTATGGTCCTCCTATAACCATAGAGTGTAATACAACTTGTGCCCAGAAATTCCTTTACCCGAGTCATCCTCGATCTCGACCTTTGCAAGTCATAACTGATTCACCGGTATGCCCTGAATCGAAACTAATACGGCCCATAACCGTGCAATCAACTCGTCGATAGCAGACTCCCCCACTTAGCCTTAAGCTGCAATTATATAAAATTAGATCCCGTAAGGATTTCTCCTTCTCAATTACCAAGGTCTCGCACCGTTAACCTGCTAGACTTCTTGAAGTATTTTATTAAGCCTTTCATAAACATTCTGAATCTCCAGCCAAAATCACACACGCGACCTCCTACCAGGTAGCAAGTAATATTCCTCACAAAAGCTTCATCAACATCACGCCACCGCTAGCTGCACACAGGAGATAACCCACATTTGGAATTCCTTACCGACATTTTCCAATGACACTGCATTCAGTGCAACGACCATTAAATCTGTAAATTCTTCTGAGTTCATGCTCGCCCACCATTTGTATAAGTCTGCACTTTCCCTATTGACATCAACTGTACGTCAACAATACCTTCCGAACTCAAGTCATATTGCACCTGACACGATAATCAGATCTTTACCTCTCTATTCATTTCAAACACACTCCTTTCTGCCATATTCAATTTTCCTTTGTACACTAATCATCACTCCAAATAGAGTCTGCAGGCCAATTCATATACTAACACGATTCCAAATCATTCTACACTTTCTTAAGGCGCACGACTACCCTACTAGTGAATTCATATGCTAATCTGCCACTCTTACTTCGGTTAAATCATCTCCTTTAAGAAACTTCTCAACCTCTACTTCTCCTACTTGACCTGCTAGTACTTCAACCACCGCGAAACACTTCCCGTCATGTCTTCCCTCATACTTTGCTACCCAACTGTTGCATCAAATCGAAATGTATCTCTGTTGCACCTGAACCAATAAAATATTACCGACTCTAAGTCTCTTCGAAGATCATCTTTCTCGAGCCATCAACATAAAAAATACCCATTCGTAACCACAATTACTACACAATCACTTACTCTTCTTGAGTCCAAACTCATTGACAAGACCTGAGAATTTAATTTGCCCCAAAATTTAACAACGTGAAAGATCCTTCAAAACATTCACACTCGAGACCGTACGTCACATCAAAATAAAAATCAAGCGCCCAATGGCCTTCCTTTACATTTCAAGGCAACACTTCTCGTCACATTCAAATTGTCTTAACACATCCCGCAGTCATATCATACTCATCACAAAGCCATTCCACCGCTCATCGAGCCACGAATTCCACTCGTTGGGGCATTACCGGACATATGAGTCCAAATGTATAGGTTACAACTGAAGCTACCGAGCCAAAACTATGGTTTAAACCTGACCTTACATCCTCCAGACTAGCCCATCACCAAAACACATAATACACATCTCGAACCTCGTTCATAGAATCACAAGCCGGCGGTGCACAACTGATATCGAGTGCTCATGTACGCATACGAATGCCTGGAAGGAATTCAAAGAGTTATGTTTCAAACTAAATTAATTTCGCATGATAGAATACAAGAAAGTGAAATTTTCCTAAGGGTTCTGCAGCCTCTCGAAGATAAGTACAGACGTCTCCGTACCGATCCACAATACTCTACTAAACCCGCTCAAGACTCGTGAGACCTATGTAACCTAGGCTCTAATACCAATCTGTCACGACCCAAACAAACTCTTGTCGTGATGGCGCCTATCGTGGAACTAGGAAAGCCGAATCATTTCCAAAACAAACCGATATTTTCATTTCAAAGATAATTTCAGTGCTATTTAACATAAAAACCTTCACAAAGGAGTTCAAATCAAAACAAAAGTGCGGAAGGAAAAGCCCGACATCGGGGTGTCACTAGTCATGAGCATCTACTACAATCTGTCTAACAATATCAAGGCTAACTCAGCCTGGAAAATAGCTAATTACAATTAGAGAAAGATAAGAGGGAGAAGAGCAGGGGCTGTGGTCGCCAAGCAGCTACCTTGCTATCCCCGAGAAAATATGCAACCAAAATAATAAACAACCGCTATCGTATCCAGCTACACCTGGATCTGCACACAAGGTGCAGGGAGTAACGTGAGTACGCCAACTTAGTAAGTAACAACAATAAATAAAGACTGAACAGTAGTGACGAGCAATAAAGCATATAACATTCATATCAGGAAATCTCAGTAAAATACCACATGCTTTTAAAATAAGGGTTTGAATCATAATATTTCGTTTAAACCCAGTTACAGTAAAAATCATTTAAAGATATTTTTCAACAATTTTCAAACAGAGGAAAAATGCAAATGTGAGCAAAAATGGTGAGATCATAAACAGCCCCTCAGGCAAAATATCACTCATATACAGCCCCTCGGGCAAACCTCACAGTCACTCGTGCCACTCGGGCATACCTCACCATCACTTTTGCCACTCGGGCATACCTCACAATCACTTATGCCTCCCAGTCACTCGGCACTCGGCACTCGCACTCAGTAGGTACCCGCGCTCACTGGGTGTGTGTAGAGACTCCGGAGGGGCTCCTTCAGCCCAAGCGCTATAATCTGCACGGATAACTCACGTGCTGCACGGACAACTCACGTGCTATAATAATAAAGTATGCTGCATACGGGCAGCCCCGATCCACACTCATCCTCAAAATCAGACCCTCGGCCGATATTAACATGCTGCGGCGTGCAGCTCGATCCCATAAATATCCTCACAAATCAGGCCCTCGGCCTCACTCAGTCATAAACCTCTCAAGCCCCTCGGGAATTTTAGTAAAACAGGGCATTCGACCCAAAACATTTATATGAATCAAAATAGAGTCATAAAACTGAGTTATGCGGTAAACAAGTAAAAACATGACTGGGTATAGATTTTTCAATCGAAAACCATGAGAGGATAGTAAGAAAAAAAACCCTAAGGGTCCAAACAGCACTGGCGCAAGGCCCAAACATGGCATTCAACCCAATTTACAGAAACTCTTTCTAAAAAATATAAGTATCATATAGTTTCAACAAAGTATGCAACTTTACAGTTGCTACGGGATGGACCGAGTCACAATCTCCAACAGTGCACGCCCACACGCCTGTCACCTAGCATGTGCGTCACTAAAAATAGTAGAATGATACAAAATCCAGGGTTTCGCACCCTCATGACTAGATTTACAATCGTTACTTACCTCAAACCGGTCAAATCTCTACCCCGCAATGCTCTTGCCTCTGGACTCGGCCACCAAATGCTCCAAATCTATTCACAATCAGTACAATACCATCAATATACGCTAATGGAATGAATTCCAATGGAAAATCTACAAAATTAGACCAAAACTCAAAATTGGCTCAAACCCGCCCCCCGGGCCCACGTCTCAAAATCCGACAAATTTTACAAAACTAGAAAGCTCATTCACTCACGAATCTAACCATACCAAATTCATCAAAATCCGACATTGTTTGGTCCTTCAAATCCTTAAATTAAACTCTTAAAAATTCCAAGCCCTAACCCCCTACTTTCACTCCAAAATCCTACTAATTAATGATGAACAAGGTCATATATTCACGAAATTTATACCATTATGAGTTAGGATCACTTACCCCAATGTTGCTCCTTGAAAACCTTCAAAAAATCGCCTCTCTCCCGAGTTTCTCAAATCCAAAAATGGAAAATGAAGAGAAAGCACACGAGCTAGGGCTTTTCTACCTAGCACAGTCGCACCTGCGGCCATATGTCCGCTCTTAAGGAACCACACCTGCGGTCGAATCCTCGCACCTGCAAGAACCACTTAAGCCCTCAATTCTGTACTTGCGACCCCAGGTTCCACACCTGCGGGCGCGCACCTGCGTAACATTTTCGCTTTTGCGGAACCGGCCCAACTCTTCCTTTCCACATCTGCGCTCAAGGCCTCGCACCTGCGGGTGCGCAGATGCGGCCAATTCTTCGCACCTGCGTTCCCAGCCTTGGCCTTCCATTTACGCATCTGCGGCTTCCCCAAATGCACCAGCGACCTCGCACCTGTGACTCTTTCTTTCGTAGGTGCGAAAATAGCAGTAGCAGCAGCTTCAGCTGCATTTTTCAACTTTGACAAATCCGTTAATCACCCGGAATCGCCCCGAGGCCCTCGGGACCTAACCAAAAAATACCAACAAGTCATATATTAACATAAAAACGTAGTCGAACCTTCGAATCACTCAAAACAATATCTAATCATCAAATTACCCTCGGATTCATGCCTAAGAACTTCTAAATTTCCAAATTCGGCAACCGATGCCGAAACCAACCAAACCACATCCGAATGATCTCAAATTTTGCACACACATCACAAATGACACTACGAACCTACTCCAACTTTCATAATTTTATTCTGACCCCGATATCAAAATTTCCACTGCCGACCGAAACCGCCAAATTTTCAATTTCGCCAATTCAAGCCTAATTCTACCACGGACCTCCAAATCATATTCCGGATGCGCTACTAAGTCCAAAATTACCTAACGGAGCTAACGAAACAATCAGAATTCAAATCCGAGATCGTTTATACATAGGTCAACATCCGGTTGACTTTCTAACTTAAGGTTCTAAATAAGAGACTAAGTGTCTCATTCCACTCCGAAATCACTTCGGGCTCGAAAAAACTAACCCGGTATATCATAATATAGCTTAAGAGAATAAAGAAAATAGAAATAGGGAAAATGGGGCTATAACTCCCGAAATGACTAGCCGGGTCATTACACAAGGTCTTTGAACTAAAAGGGCAGCTTGCTTCCACTTACTAGGGATCTCTTGATATTGCCTCTTATTTCAACAAACTTAAGAAGTTTGGGATGAACTGGGGGTTATGTGCACCACGCATGCAAATTCCTGTGTTTGTACTGCGGAAGAAGGCCTTCAAAAGGAGAAAGAGGAAGACAAAGTCCATCAATTTCTCATGGGCCTGAATTAGGTATACGTAGGGGTTAGGATCAATCTATTGATGATGCAACCCCTTCCTTCTCTTGATGGTTTGTATAATATACTTCTCCAAGATGAGAAGCAGATACAAGTCAATCAAAATCCTTCTTGTCAGTCTAAGTCAGTTTCCTTCAAAGTAAACTTTTCTTTCAATAAATCCATTCAACCTCACTTTCCAAAAAATGTTCAATCCTCAAGCACAACAAAAATAATTTCATCAAAGGGTGAATTTTGATCAATCTAGAAATGATGTTTTCTGCAAGTATTGCAAGAAACATGGGCATATGGTTGAAAACTGTTACAAACCTATTGGGTTTCCTCTAATTTCAAGTTCACCTAAGGAAGAAAGGTTGTTGCAAATATGGTTGAGAATTCCGACCTTTCTCATTCTGAATGTGTTCCTGCTACTCAGTCCACACAGCCTAGTGTTAGTCAATATGATTAGGAATCTGGGGTGCCTAGTCTGACCAAGCAATAATATGATCAGCTCATCTCTTTGCTTCAGCAAGCTAATATGTCTGATTCTGGACCTTCACTCAATATCACGGGCTCTGCTAACTTTGCTAGTACATACTTGCCTAAACATGTAGCATATAGTTTTAATTCTGCCCTACTAACTCAATCTGATTCTCTAACTTGGATAATTGATTCTGGTGCTTCTGACCATATGACATCAAACAAAGATTTCCTTATTAACATCACACCACTATCAATTCCTTTTCTAGTTTCTCTTCCAAATGGTTATAAGGTCAAAGTTACTTTCACAGGGTCTTTTGTGCTAACTGATTCTATTATCTTACAAAATGTATTATATCTTCCTTCTTTCAAACATAACCTAATGTCTGTGCACAAACTTACTGAACATTTTGATTTCATAGTCTAGTTTACCAAAATTTCATGTATTCTACTGGGCCCTTCTCTGAGGAAGCTTCTGGATCTTGGTAAATTGGACAGTGGTTTATACAAGTTCATTTGGGAAAAACCTCCTCAACCCCAGAGTATTTTGTCTACTGCTTACACTAGTGGCTTATCATCTTTGTGTACTTCTAGTTCTGTTTTCCCTCTTGTACAAACTGTTTCTCCCACATGTAATAAAGTTACTCTAAATGACATGGATTGTGTTTGGCATAATAAACTTTAACATGTTCCTTTTGCTAAGATGAAATATATTTCCGAAATTTCACATGTTATCTCATCTGTTCAGTCTTTCCCTTGTGATATTATCCCATGGCAAGGCATACTAGACTGCCTTTTCCTGATAGCTCAATTCACACTTCTAGGCCTTTCTAATTGATTCATGTTGATACATGGGGGCCTTATCTATCACGACCCAAAATTTCCACCTTCGGACCGTGATGACACCTAATATTTTACTTGCTATGCAAGCCAACGTTAGAATAATATTATCCAGTTTTTTAAAACAATTTTAAATTTATTAATAACAAGGAAACAAATGCGGAATCAATTTTTAAAATAATTCATAAAAATAACGGTGTCTAAATACTATTCCAGAATTGATGTCACAAGTGCACGAGCTTCTAGAATAAATACATATAAGGTCTGAATAACATAAAGCTGTCTGGAAATAGACACACAGCTAAAGTAAATTAGACGGGGACTCCAGAACTGCGGACGCCATGCAGTTATACCTCAAGTCTCCTCTGGTAGCTGGAATCCGAGCAAGTCTATGGTACGCCGCTGGGACCAACTCCAAAATCTGCACAAGAAGTGCAGAGTGTAGTATCAGTACAACCGACCCCATGTACTGGTAAGTGCTGAGCCTAACCTCGACGAAGTAGTGACGAGGCTAAGGCGGGTCACTTACATTACCTGTACGCAATATTAGTAACAAGCAACAATAATAGAAATAAATCAGGTAACTCATTTATAATAATTGAAGCCAACACAGCAGTCATAACCAATTATCACTTCCATCAATTCTGTTGCAGCGTGCAACCCGCTCTCACAATATATTCATTTTTAATTAAGTCTGTTGCGGCATGCAACCCGATCCCCTAATATATATGTATGTATGTCGACTTTTAAATAAGTCTGTTGCGGCGTGCAACCCGATCCTCCAATATGGACTTTTAATAAGTCTGTTGCGGCGTGCAACCCGATCCTCCAATATAGACTTTTATTAAGTCTGTTGCGGCATGCAACCCGATCCTCCAATATAGACTTTTAATAAGTCTGTTGCGGCGTGCAATCCGATCCTCCAATATATTCATTACCAATTCTTATAGAAGAAATTTTTCCAATAAATATAACAATTAATATAAAATTATAAGACAACAAGCATACAATAATTATGGTTTAATTATGAAGGAAACAATGACAAATAGCAAATTATTATGGAAATCAGGGAGCAAATAGGCAGTTTAATATTTAATATGCTAAATGTCAAATAATAATTATGGCACATAATTCAAATAGCATGTAACAATTAATGCAGGAATTCAAGAATTAATAGTTGACAAATAATAAGAGAGAAACAATTATTATAACAATTAATTTATGATTAAAAATAATTTATGATTTTTCAGGTAAGCAGGCAAACAGTTAATTTGACGACGTATAGACTCTCGTCACCTCGCCTATACGTCGTTCACATGCAATTCACATAACAAATAATTTAAGGATTCTATTCCCTCAAGTCAAGGTTAACCACGACACTTACCTCGCTTTGCAAATTCCAATCAATTATTCAACCACAACGTTTCCTTTTAAATTTCCCTCCGAAAGCTTCAAATCTATTCACAAACAATAAAATATATTCAATACTAATCATAGGAATTAATTCCATATGAATTTATATATTTTTCGGATAAAAATCCGAAATTCATTAAAATATTCGACAGTGGGACCCACGTCTCAAATCCCGAAAAAACTCGCGAAATCCAAATACCCGTTCCGATACGAGTTCAACCATACAAAATTTGTCCAATTCCGATATCAAATAGACCTTCAAATCTTAATTTTTCGTTTTTAAAAAGTTTTACAAAAATTCCATGATGAATATAGACATGGATTTGTAAAATATAATCACTTTTGGTTAAAGAACACTTACCCAATTCAAAGTCGTGAAAATTCTCCTTGAAATCGCCAAAATCCGAGACTTAAAACTCAAAAATGAGTAAAAATGGCGACTTCCGTACTTATGGGTTCTGCCCAGTCATTTTCGCATTTGCGGACAAAAGTTCCGCATTTGCGAGACAAAGCTCGCATTTGTGATACCAAGCTGCTAGGTGAAGTTCCGCATCTGCGGAAACTCCTGTCGCACCTGCGACATCTGCTTCTGCGCAAAAAGGCCGCACCTGCGAAGACCCTAGGCCAGCCCAGTCTCGCATCTGAGATGGAAGGCTCGCTTCTACGAGCTCGCACCTGCGGTCAAAAATCCGCAGGTGCGATTACACCAGAACCCAAAATTTCAGATTTTGGTTAAGTCCAATTCTTTATCCGATTTCAATCTGTATCACTCTCGGGGTACCCGGGATCCCGTACGAATATACCAACAAGTCTAATAACATAATATGGACTTACTCGGGGTCTCGTATCACGTCAAACAACGCTGAAATTATAATTCACACCCCAATTCAAACTTTGAGTTTTAAACTTTCAATTTGCAAATCTTGTGCCAAAACATATTAAATGAATTCGGAATGACTTCAAATTTGGTACACAAGTCATAAATGACATAACGGAGCTGTTCAAATTTCCAGAATCAGATTCCGGCTCCGATATCAAAAAGTCAACCCCGTGGTCAAACTTGGAATCTTTAGCCAAAAATTGCTAGTTCCGTTAAATGGTCATAACTTGAGTTAGGGACCTCCAAATTAAATTTTGGGCATATGCCTAAGTCCCAAATCACGATACGGAGCTACCAAAACTATCAAAATACTGATCCGGGTCCGTTTACTAAAAATGTTGACCAAAGTCAACTCAGTTGAGTTTTAAAGCTCTATTTCACATTTTAATCTATATTTCACATGAAAACTTTCCGAAAAATTTTACGGACTGCGCACGCAAGTCGAGAAATTTTAAATGGTGCCTTTCGAGGTCTTAGAACACAGAATTACTTATTAAATTTAAAGATGATATTTTGGATCATCACATTATCACACTTCCATCTATTCTAGTTCTAGGTATTTCATTACAATTGTTGATGATTTCTCTAGAAGTACTCGGACTCATCTTATGGGATCCAAGAGTAATGCTTTTTCTCTTTTGAAGGCATTTGTTGCAATGGTTAAGACTCAATTTTATGTAACTATACAAAACATAAGATCTGGTAATGCACTAGAACTAGAATCTAGTCATATTGCCATTTCCTTCTTTTTAGAAAATGGTATTACTCATCAAACTACCTGTCTACACACACCCCAACAAAATTGTGTGGTGGAAAGAAAACATAGGACTCTACTTGAAACATCTAGGGCTTTACTTTTTCAATCTAAGCTTCCTATAAAGTTTTGGGGTGACTGCCTTCTAACATCCACATATATCATTAATAGACTCCTTCCAAATTAGTGCACAACAAATCACCCTATGAAATCCTTTATGGCAGGCCCCCACATTATTCACACCAAAGAACTTTTGGTTGTCTTTATTATGGCGTTGTCCCAATACCTCAAAGGGACAAACTTAAACCAAGGGCATTGCCTTGTGTATTTCTTGGTTACCCTTTTGCCAAGAAAGGCTACAAATTCTACAATTTACAATCCAAGCAGTGTTTTATATCAAGGGATTTTACATTTCATGAGCATTTGTTTTTTTTTGCTTCGGATTTCTCTTTCTCTAACTCTGTTTCTCCTCAACTCCCCTTTACTACTACCTTTGTGGATGATGATTTTACACAAGCCTCCATTCCTCCTGTTGTCTCTCATGCTACTTCTCCTCCTTCTTCCATTACTTCTCCTAATTCTCCTACTTCTGCTACTCCTCTCCCTACATCTCCCATGCCTTTCAATTATGATGTCATGCAATCTGTTCCTGCCATCTCTACTTCACTTATAGCCAATCGTAGAAAGTCCACTAGGGTTCATAACCTTCCATCTCACTTAAAAGATTATGTCCTACAATTTCGAGCTTCATCTTCTTCATGTTCCAATGTTCAACATGCAGAATTGGAACCATATATATCACTACTCTCAGGTTGCATCTATTCCAGCATGGCAGGATGCCATGAGAAAAGAGTTTGAGGCCCTAGAGGCAACTCATACCTGGGACATTGTGGAATTACCTCAAGGAAAGAAACCCATAGGTTGCAAATGGGTGTATAAAATCAAGTATAAGGCTGATGGTAGTGTTGAAAGATACAAAGCTAAGTTGGCAATCAGGGGTGATACACATGTAGAAGGTGTGGATTTTCATAAAACCTTCTCTCTTGTAGTTAAGATATCTACTGTCAAGTGTCTTATTTATGTAGTTGTCAAAAGATAATGGACATTATTTCAACTTGATGTTAATAATTCATTCTTGAATGGTGATTTAGATGAGGATATTATATGAAATTGCCTCCTGGACTTGTTGTTTCTTCTTCTTCCATTCCTCCTTCTTCTTTTTCTTCTTCTTCTTTGGTTTGTAAGCTTAACAAATCACTCTATGGGTTGAGACAAGCTTCTAGGCAATGGTATGCCAAGCTATCTCAAGCTCTCTACTCCAAAGTTACTCACATTCCATGAATGATTATTTTTTATTCATCAAGGGCAGTCCTGGTCATCTAGTGGTGTTGGTAGTCTTTGTGGATGATATAATCCTCACAGGTGATGCCTTGGATGAGATGAATTCTTTAAAACATTTCCTAGATAGTGAGTTCAAAATAAAAACCTTGGGGTCCTGTAACGACCCGACCGGTCATTTTGAGAATTAGCATTCCGTTTGGTGGCTTAAGGTCTCGAGCAGCTTCGTATTATGTATTATGACTTACGTGTGAGGCCGAGTTCGATTTTCGGATGATTCAGAATTTATTTGGAAGAACAATTCTTGTTTTAGAAGCTTAAGTGAAAAAAGTTGACCGAAATTTGACTTTTATGTAGATAACTCCGGAATAGTATTTTGATAATTTCAATAGTTTCATATGGTAATTTTGGACTTAGGTGTGTGTCCGGATGGGATTTGAAGGTCCGTAGGTTGATTTGATGCATTTTGATGAAAATTGGAAAGTTGAAGGTTTGGAAGGTTGAGAGGTTTGACCAGGAGTTGACTTTGTTGATATTGAGTTTGGATTTCAATTCCTAGAGTTGGTATAGCTCCGTTATGTCATTTGGGACTTGCATGCAAAATTTGACATCATTCTGGGTTAATTTGATATGATTCGACGTGAGTTGTAGAAGTTGAAAATTATAAGTTTATTAAGTTCGTTTTGAGGTGCGACATGTAGTTTGGATGTTGTGTGATATTATTTGAGGCATCGAGCGGGTCCTTGTTAAGTTATGTAACTTGTTGGTATGATTGGATGGGATCCCAGAGGCCCGGGGTGTGTTTCGGACGAATTTCAGATCATTTTTATGTTTTTGGGCATGTCTGGTTCTGGTGCTTCGCATATGCGCATCTTGGAGCGCAGGAGCGGGGCCGCTTCTGTGTGCTTTGTGACTCTTCTGCGATGTTGTTCTCTAGGCGGAAGTTCCGCTTTTACGGATGGAGGATCGCAGGTGCGGTTGGTGCATCTGTGGATTTTGGACCGCTGATGCGATAGGGTCCGCTTCTGCGCAGATGCGGGTGTTGGCTCGTAAAAGCGAGAGCGCATGTGCGCATTTTTGGTCCGCAAATGAGGAATACTTGGGCAACTTCATATATATCGAGGGTTTGGCCATTTTTATCATATCTTGGGTTGTAGACCTCGGTTTTGGGCGCTTTTGGAGGGGTTCTTCACAATTTGGATTGGGGTAAGTGTTCTTTACAAGGATTTGATTATATTTCATGATTCTATCTTTGTTTTTATCATTAAATTAGTGATTTGAGTTGGAGAAAATTGGGGGTTTTTGTAAAAACTTTCACAAATGTATAATGATGATTTGAAGGACGATTTGATGTCAGAATTGGATAATTTTGGTATGGTTGGACTCGTACTGGAATGGGTGTTCGGATTTTATGAATTTTGTCGGGTTCTGAGGTGAGGGCCCGGGGTTAACTTTTGGGTTGACTTTTTAGTTTTCATTAAAGATCAAAGCTTGATTATCTAGAATTGTTTTCTATGGTTTTTATTTATGATATTAAGTTATTTTGGCTTGATTTGAGCCGTCCAGAGGTTGTTTCACACGAGAGAGTCATTTTAGATTATTGATTTGGCTTCTTTGAGGTAAGTATCTTGCCTAACTTTGTGTGGGGTAAATTACTCCTTAGGATTTGAGTCGGTTGTGTTTTTTGTGTTATGTGAAAGTCGTGTACACGAGGTGACGAGTACGTACTTGGGCTTATATGTGAAAATTGACCGGTTTAGACTCTTAGTCTTCTTTCATGTATTTAGTTGGAATTGTTAGCATATGTTATATCTTTTATTCGTCAAGTCTACTATCACACGCTTTATTTGGAGTTGTCGTTATATGTCACATTCTTTACTTGTCGAGTTTACGCTTATATGCTTTGTTTGAAGTTGTTACCCCTTTTATCATTATGTGATTTACTTTTATTGTTGAGTTACTCTTAGTTGAAAGTATTGTTACATGATATCCTTTTGTTGCCGGGTTATTCTCATGCATTTAGACGTAGTACTAGTCCGTGTCATCTCTTTCATTATTAGCCTAATTTATACACTAGAATCTAAAGTTTGCCATTTCAGGGAAATACTTTCACTATCAAGTTTATACTTAAAACATTAATTGAAATCGAGGTTGTCAAAAGTCATTAATCTATTTTAATTGAAGTTGTGTGTAAATGGGGTATTGTTCCTTGTTGAGTTACTTTCCCCTTCATTTTGTTGTTATTGAGATTCTATACACATTATTCTTGAATCGTAGGCTATTTGTTGTGGAGATATTGATATTGTTGGTTCTTTTGGAAAGGTTATGGCCTATGGGCACTTGTGGTACAGGTTGATATGTCGTGTTGTTTTGATGTTAGCACATGTGAATTGTTGTGTTGTTTAGTTGTTGTTATGCGGAGTATAAGGTTGGCATTTCACATTATTGTTATGCGGGGCATAAGGGTGACATCTCACTGTTGTTGGATGTACGGAGTGATACGAGTGGCTATTGTGTTATTGTCCGGGCGGAGCGATAATGGTGGCTATTATACAGAGTGATACGGATGGCTATAAGAGAGATACGGGTGGCTAATGATATTGTCAGGACGGAGTGATACGGGTGGCTATCAGAGAGATAAAGGTGGCAAATGTCAGGGATGATATGTGATGGCTTGGGGACATTGCGTTGGTGATTTTCGTGTGATGGTGTGATTTTCCTTGTGTATGTCTTACACCTTACGTGACTTGTTGTGTTGCTTCGATGAGTTACTCGATGTCTTTGATATTACTTGTTGACTGGGGTTGCAGTAGTACACTCGTACAAGCATACACCGTAGCATGCCACCTATACTAGCTCTGGAGTATGAAATTTGACATTTATTAATCATGTCCATGTGTTCTTTTATTATATGTTTTCATGTTGATATTGAGCATGTGACCACGCCGGGCGGATTGTGATATTGAGCTTGTGACCACGTTGGGCGGATTGTGACATTGAACCTGTGACCACGCCGGATGAATTGTGATATTGAGCCTGTGACCACGCCATGATGGCTTGGGGACATTGCGTTGGTGGTTTTCGTATGATGGTGTGATTTTTCTTGTGTATGTCTTACACCTTACGTGACTTGTTGTGTTACTTCGATGAGTTACTCGATGTCTTTGATATTACTTGTTGACCGGGGTTGCAGTAGTACACTCGTACAAGCATACACCGTAGCATGCCACCTATGTTTTGTACTCAGTCACAGTTTTACTTATATATTACATCCCAATCTCTATTGTTCATTATTGATGCATTATATCATTAGTGTTTTGGCTGCTTATCATGATTTTTGAGAGCCCGAGAGTCTGAAGAAGTTGATGACTGAGTGATGCCGAGGGCCTGATTGTGAGGATATTTATGGGATCGGGCTGCACACCGTAGCATATTTTACTGATATATGCCATGATTAGCTTGTTATAGCGCTTGGGCTGAAGGAGTCCCTTCAAGTCTATACATACCCCCAGTGAGCGCAGGTACCTACTGAGTGCGAGTGCCGAGTACTGAGCGATTGAGAGGAATGAGTGTCTGTGAGGAATGAGTTATTGTAAGGTTGGAGTGAATAGGAGGACTGAGTGATTATTGCTATGAGAGGCTGCATTTGACTTGCATTTCTGTTGCACTTCAGCTGTCATATATCACTGTCTTGAAATTCCTGAGAGATATTATCTTCTATTTCAGTCGAACTTGACATGAATTTACTGTTTTGGCTTTAATTGTCGAACTTGAAAGCATGCCTACTTTCCTATGTTGAAATCACTGTAATTGAACTTTGATTGTGAATCTCGTCACTACCTTCAGTTCTTTATTTTATCTTGTTACTTACTGAGTTGGTTGTACTCACGCTACACCCTACACTTCATGTGCAGATCCAGGTATTTTCGGACACGGTGGGTGTTGATTTCAGTGCACGGTTGATCTTCTAGAGTTTCTGAGGTAGCTGCCGGCGTTTCGCAGACCTTGTCTCTCCATCCCTATCTTTATGCTTATTGTATTTAGTTCAGACTATTATAGACAGTGTTTTCCATGTTTATGATGTATAGATGCTCATATACTCTGTGACACCTCGATGGTTGGGAACTTCTGCGTTGTGTTTTTGGGTTTTTATCCCATTTATGAGAACTTCCATTGTTTACATTGCTTTAATTCATTTTCTGTTAAAAATGTTGGGAATATTTTGAAATGTCAGCTTGCCTAGTACCATGATAGGCGTCATCACGACGGGTTAGGATTTTGGGTCGTGACATGGCTGATGCTTTAAGTACAAAGGCTGGGAGCATGGGGAGTCTGGCTTATATTCCAGTTGGGGAGAGACCTTTAGAATTGGATGTTTAGGATTTGGCCAATCGGTTCCTAAGTTTGGACATTTTGGAGTCTAGCAGGGTACTTGCTTGTGTTGTATCATGACCATCCTTATTTGAGCACATCAAGGCACGTCAGTATGATGATTTACACTTTCTTGTCCTAATGGACACGGTACAACATGATGATGCCAATGAGGTTATTGTTGGTGATGATAGGGTACTGAGGCTTCAGGGCAGGATTTGTGTGCCTACTATGGATGGGTTGCAAGAGTTGATACTTGAGGAGGCCCATAGTTTACAGTATTCCATTCATCCAAGGGTCGTGAAGATGTACCATGATTTGAGGTAGCACTATTGGTGCCGGAGGATAAAGAAGGATATTGTTTAGTATGTTGCTTGGTGTTTGAACTGTCAGATGGTAAAGTACGAGCATCAGAGATCGGGTGGCTGCTTCAGAGGCACAATATTTCAGAGTGGAAGTGGGAGCGTATCACTATGAATTTTGTAGTAGGGCTTCCACGGAACTTGAGGAGAATCAATGCAATATTGGTCATTGTGGACAGACTGACAAAGTTTGCACACTTCATTCCTGTCATGACTACCTACTATTCAGAGCAGCTGTCTTGGATTTATGTTCGGGAGATTGTTCGCCTTCATGGTGTGACCGTGTCTATTATTTCGGATCAAGGCATGCAGTTTACATCGCATTTTTGGAGAGCAATGTAGCGTGAGATTGGCACACAAGTCGAGCTGAGTATGGCATTTTATCCCCAGATGGACAGACAGTCCGAGCATACTATTCAGATACTAGAGGATATGTTACGTGCCTATGTTTGATTTTTGGGGATCATGGGATCAGTTTCTTCTGTTAGCAGAGTTCGCCTACAACAACAGCTATCATTTGAGTATCCAGATGGCTCCATACGAGGCCTTATATAGGAGGCAATGTCGTTCTCCGATTAGTTGGTTTGAGTATAGGGATGTTAGGTCTTTGGGCACTGATTTGGTCCGTGACGCTTTGGAGAAGGTGAAGTTAATTCAGAAGCGGCTTTGTACAACGCAGTCCCGACAGAAGAGTTATGCTGACAGGAAAGATCGTGATGTGGCATATATTGTGGATGAGAAGGTTCTATTCAAACTTTTACTTATGAAGGGTGTGATGAGGTCTGGGAGGACGGGCACGTTGATCCCTCAGTATATTGGCCCTTTTGAGGTGCTTGAGAGAGTTGAAGAGGTAGCCTACAGACTCTCCTTGCCACCTAGTTTATTGGGAGTTCACCAGGTGTTTCATGTTTCCATGCTCCGGAAGTGTTATGGGGATCCATTACATGTATTAGACTTCAGCACGATGTAGTTGGACGAGGTTCGAAAGTTGAGGTCGAAGAATATAGCATCTTTGGAGAGGTTAGTCAGTCAAAGAGGCTACTTGGGAGAACGAGCAGGATATGCAGAGCATATATCCTCACCGCTTTTTGACTCAGGTATGATTCTAGACTCATTCGAGGACAAACGTTTGTTTTAGAGGGGAGAATGTGACGACCCAGCCGGTCATTTTGTGTATTTTAGCCTCGTTTCCCCTATTTGATACTTTACATATGTGTATTTTTGTCTACATAACTTGCCAGGGTGGTTGGTTTGGTTTCGAAAAAGTTTTTGGATTGAATTGAGACACTTAGTCCCTTGGTTGAAGGTTTAAAGTTGTAAGTATTGACCGAAATTAAACTTTTGTGTAGACGACTACAGAATGGAATTTTGATGTTTTCAATAGCTTCGTATGGTGATTTTAGACTTAGGCATGTGTCCGGATTTAGGTTTGGAGTTTCCTAGGTCATTTTGGCTTGAATTGGTGAAAGTTTGATGGTTGAAGGTTTGAAAGGTTGATAGGTTTGACCGAGAGTTGAACTTTTTGATATCGGGTTTGGATTTCAATTTCGAGAGTTAGAATAGGTCCATTGTGTCATTTGGGACTTGCATGCAAAATTTGAGGTCATTCCGAGTTGTTTCGGCATGTTCGGCATCAATTTTGAATTAAGAAATTTGGATTAGTTTCTTAGGCTTGAATTAAGGTGCGATTCGTGGTTTTGATGTTATTTGGTGCAACTTTGGGCCTCGAGTAGGTCTGTGTTATATTTTAGTATTGGTTGGTGTGATTAGACGGGGTCCTTGGGTGTGTTTCGGATAGGCTCTAGACCATTTTCCTTTGTTTCAGAACTGCTGGTTTTCTAATGTCTTGTGTGCTTCGCAATCGCGGATAGCGCATCGCGATCGTGGAGGGTATTCTAGTGGAAAGCAGTATTATTTCTTTACGTTTGCGAGGAGGTGATCACGTTTGCGATAAATGAGGATTGTCGCTTTCACATTCGCGACCTGGGAGTCGCATTCGTGTAGAGGATGGCACGCGTTGGTCTTCGTATTTGTGTGTATGCGACCGCATTCGCACAAGCCCAGCAAGTTTGAGCATTGTGTTCGCGACGATGGCCTTGTGTTAGCATAGAAGGGTCAGCAGCTGGGCATGGTATTTGTCTTCGCGATTGCGATGTAGGTCCCGCGATGTGTATGCATGGGCAGATCATTTAAGTACTCTATTTTGAGGGTTTTGGTTATTTCATCATATTTTGAGATATAGAGCTTGGATTTGGGCGATTTTGGAGGGGAGTTTCACAATTTTTATTGGGATATGTATTTTTTACTCTGATTTGTTTATCATTCATGATTCCAACCTTGGTTTTAGCCATTGATTGATGAATCTAAGTGAAAAAATTAGGGAGTTTAGTAAAAATTGATGATTTGAGGGTCGATTTGAGGTCGGATTTGGATGAAACATATATATTTGGACTCGTATTGGAATAGGTGTCCGAAATTTATAAGTTTTGTCGGGTTTCGGGTGCGGGCCCGGGGTTGACTTTACATAATTGAACCAGGATTTTCTATGGCTTTTAATTGATGATATTAAATTATTTTGGCTAGATTCGAGCTGTCTGGAGGTTGATTCACGCGTGAAGCCTTCTTAGAGTACTGAATTAGCTTGCTTGAGGTAAGTATTTTGCCTACACTTGCTTGAGACACTAGTTTCCTTAGTTATTTGTGATAACTACGTGCTATGGGTGGCGCACTTGTGAGGGGTTGAGCCTATGTGCGAGCACTAGGGTATTATTTATGCTCCGGGTAGTGCTTAGGCTATGTTGTGCCTTTAATTTATTTCTAAGCTTCAAGCTATGATGTTTCTTATATTTGTACCCCTTTGTGAGCTATTTGAACCATGTTTGAGGTTACATAGTAGTTAATCTCCTGATTGAACTTGATAATTGCTTCTTTCATGATATAGTTGCTTGATTTGAGCTGTGGTAGCACACTTCGCACATGCATACACCTTAGCATATAACTTGTATTGTCCATGAGTATGAAAATTAATATTTATTGATTATGTACATGTAATCTTGTATATCTGCCTTCTGTGTGATATAAATTGGACTGGTAGCACGTGAACACGCCGTGCAGATTGTGATTATTGGCAAGTAAACACGTTGTGTGGATTGTGATTATTGGCACGTGAACACGTCGTGTGATTGTGATTATTGTAATGTGAACACGCCGTGTGGGTTGTGATTATTGGCACATGACTACACCATGCGGGTTGTGATTATTGGCACGTGACTACGTCGTATGGTTTATATCTATGGCATGTGACTATGCCATGCAGCGTGTGGATAAGGATCTATCCCGCTAGGGTTACCTTCTCATGTTTCTCTCTTGATGGTGTACACGCGGTATGAGGAAAGTTGATAAGTGGTTTAGTTCGGTTATTGTATTTATGAGGAAAGACTGGTCAGTATTTGATTTAGTTATTGCATTTCTTTCTCACTTGCAATTTCCTTGGTTGTTTACCTATTTTATTTGCGTATCTTCTTTATATGTTAGATTGTTGACTAAGCAGAGTATGCTAAGTTATTGTGTGCACCAAGGTGATTTTATCTGTGGTTCCTGAATTGATCATATTATTCTTTTGTACTTGTTAGATTTATGAACTGTACAGGTGAATAGCGAGTATCATTAATAATTATTGCTTCTATTACCTCACCGAGGTTAGTTATGATACTTGTTGAGTACATGGGTCATTATACTCATACTACACTCTACATTTAATTGTGCAGATCCAGGTGTTGGACCGAGTCACCAGTAGCTGAGGGTTGTTGCTAAGTTTAGCTTTGGAGAGACAAGGTAGAGTTGCATCTCGACCGTAGTCTTGGTGTCTCTTTTCCTTTAGCAATGTTATTTACATTCAGACGGTATTGCTATTTATATTCCAGACTTGTACTTATGTTAGAGTTAATGACACTGTATTTACCACTTCTTGGGGATTATTGTATTTCGACATAGTTATTTTATGTTATTGGCTTTAGACTTGTACTATTACTGTTAATTCAGTATCTATCTTTCGCTATTATTATGTTTGGCTTGCCTAGCAAGTGAGTTAGGCGCCATCACAGCCGGTAGGGAGTTTTGGCTCGTGACAATAATTCATTCGTATGTTTAAACCTTAGGCTCGGCTCTCCTATCTCCACCTAGATTAAGGCCTTAGTACTGTAAACAAGTGAGAATAGAGTTTCTCCCGTAATTGTTTTGGATGTCATTCTATAAGCCTATAATACCTCTGGTAGAACCTCAGGCCATCTACCCTTTGTTGCTTCTAAACGCTTCTCTATACTATTGACAATTATCTTATTTGTCGATTCTGCCTGCCCATTAGCTATGAAATGATAGGGTGTTGATGTTATTCTCTTGATTTTCCAACCTTTGAGAAATTCGGTTGTTTTTCCTCCCACAAATTGCGGTCCATTATCATATACGATCTCTTTTGGAACCTCGAATCTACAAATATATTCCTCCAAATGAAGTCCATAACTTATTTTTCTCGTACCTGTTTGAAGGCACCTGCTTCCACCCACTTAAAAAAATAATCAGTTAAAATTAATAAAAATCTTACCTTTCCTGGTGTTTTGCAGTAAAAGACCTAGGATATCCATCCCTCTTTTCATAAACGGCCATGGTGCGATTACTGAATGGAGCCGTTCCACCGGTTGATGCATATTGTTTTGTATATCGTTGGCATTTATCATACCTTCTTACAAAGTTTTCTGCTTTATCTTCCATTTTGGCCAATAATATCCTGCTCTTATTAGCATTTTTATCAATTATCTTCCTCCTACATGATTTCCGCAGCGGCCTTCATGCACTTCTCGCATCACATATTTGGTTTGTGAATTCCCAAGGCACCTAGCTAGAGGTCCTCCAAACATTTTTTTATATAAATTTCCTTCTATCAAACAGTAACGAGTTGCTTGCACTCGTAGCCATTGGGATTGCTTTTTGTCCTCAGGTAATATTCCATACTACAAAAAATTCACGAATTCAATTCTTCAATCCCACATTAAATTAGTAAAAATTACCTCGTTCTTGGTCTGGTTGATTTCTGAATGAAATAAATGCACAACGGTTGCATTTTCGGAATTGGTACAGGTTTGCCAATGCATCTTCTTCCGCATTCTCTTCTCTTGGATTTTGAATGGCTTTCCACACTCGGAATTGATGCAGCAAGTCTCGTACCTTTTCCAAGTATTGGTGCATTTGTGTTTCTCTAGCCACATAGTTTTCTTGTATTTGATTAACCACGAGTTGAAAATTGCTTTTGATTAGAATTTGGTCAATTCCATCCGTTTTGCAAGCTCCAAACCTGTAACCACTACCTTATACTCGACTTCATTATTAGTAATAGGGTAATATTTTATCGCTTGTCTAATAATCTTCCCTGAAGGTGATATTACAATAATACCAAATGCACTATTTACATTTGAGGATCCATCAACGCATAGAGTCCAGGTTCCCAGTTTAGTTCGGTAGAAGCTCGCACTTCATTTTCAGCTTCAAGAAGTAAACTTGAACTAAACTCTACTACAAAATTTGCTGGTACCTATGACCTTATGGCAGTTCGTGGCTGATAAATAATATCATATTTCCTAAGTTCTATTGTCAACTTGGCTAATCTTCTTGATAATTCATGTTTACGCAAAATATTTCGTAATGGAAAAGTATTTACGATAAATACAGGATGACATTAAAAATAGGGTCGTAATTTTCTTGATACCATTTTTATTGCCAATGCTAATTTTCTAAATGTGGATACCTTGTTTTAGCTTCTAGTAATGCTTACTAACATAATAGATAGGAGATTGCGTACTTTTTTGCTTCTCATACCAGTACTGCACTTACTGCAACTTCAGATACAACTAAGTAAATAAGTAATCTTTCTTTATCTCTTGGCTTCGATAACAAAGGAAGTTTTGAAAAACACGCTTTCAAATCTTTCAATGCTTGTTGGAAGTCATCTGTCCACTCAAACTTATTCTTCTTTCTAAGCAATGAGAAAAAATTGAAGCATTTCTCTAAAGACTAAGATATAAATCTCCCTAAAGCTGATATCCTCCTAGTTAGCCTCTGAACTTCTTTTTTACTTGTGAGCATATCAGGTATTTCTTTGATTGCTTTAATTTGAGCCGGATTTACCTCAATTCCCTTTTTAGAAACAAGAGAACCTAAAATTTTACCTGATGTCACTCCAAATGCGCTATTTTCGAGTTCAACTTCATATTATACTTGCGAAGAATGGCAAAGGATTTATTCAACTGCTTGAGATGATCTCCTGCTTGCATTGATTTCACCAATATGTCGTCAATGTAGACTTCCACGATTTTTCCCATATGTTCTTGAAATATTTTAGTCACCAATCTTTGATACATAGATTCAGCGTTCTTTAGACCAAAAGGCATGATTTTATAAAAATAAGTCTACATGTCTGTAATAAAAGAAGTTTTTTCCTCGTCTTTGGGATCCATTTTAATCTGATTATATCCAGAATACGCATCTAAAAAATGTAAATGTTCATGTCCAGCAGTAGAATTAATTAGTTTATCTATATGTGGTAAAGGAAATGAATCTTTGGGACATACATTATTTAAATCAGTATAATCTACACATACTCATCATTTGCCATTTTTCTTAGGTACTACAACAGTATTTTCTAACCAATCAATGTATTTTACTTCACGAATTGAATTAATTTTCAAGAGGTTATTTACCTTTTCCTTAATTACTTGATTTTTAAAAGCTCCTTGCTTTCTCTTCTTTTGTTTCACCAGTGGGTGTAATGGATCTTCGTTTAACTTGTGAGTCATTACCTCAGGTGGAATTTTTGTCATGTCTGAATGTGACCAGGCAAAACAATCAACATTAGTACGTAAAACTTTAATGAACTTACTTTTCAACTCCGGGCTTAAGTTTATCCCAGTATAAACTTTTCTCTCGGGATGGTGAGTGAATAAGGTTACACCTTCAAGCTCTTCTATAGTTGTTTTGATAGTTTCATTCTCTTTTGGTTCCTGGATCACATCATGTCTCACATCCATGTTTGTTTTGTCTCCCGTATCTGACGATGAGGTAGAGAGCATATTTTCATCAACTGGACACTACAATTGCTAATTTTCTTCTCCGTATTTGGTCGTTCCACTCGCTACAGCCACCATATTGGTTTCTCGTGTTGCTCATTGATGTCCCTTGATTTGACGAATTCCTTATTGTGACAGAAATTTGATAACCTGATGCAAAGTCGATGGTACTGCATCCATATCATGAATCCATGGCCTCCCTAAAATCATGTTGTAAGCCATGTCTGCATCCACCACTTGGAATTTGGCGTCCTTCACTACTCCTTTGGAAAATATGGACCGTGTAATTTCTCCCTTTATTATGACACTTGAATTGCCTAACCCAGACAAAGAACATGCCTTGGGTATTACCCGTTCAATTGGTTGTATCTCGTTGACCACTCTTAGTAATATAATATTCATTGATCAACCTGGATCAATCAAAATGTGTTTGACATTAGTATCATGAACAAGTAAAAATATTACCATTGCATCGTTGTAAGGGATGAACAAACCATCTGCATTCTCATCGTCGAATGTTATGCTCTTTCCCTCTAAGACTTGCCGAATTCGCTTCCCGTGGGTCACTAAGATTTTAGCTATTCTTTTTGATGTTGTATATGTTACTCTATTAACCTTCTCACCCCCGGTTATTACGTTTACTGTCTTCTTTGGTGATGGGGGATCAGTGGCTCTTCCCTATTCTTCATATAAGACTGCCTACCTTTCTCACTAAATAGATCAGTGAGATAACCATTTTTCAATAAATAATCAACTTTCACTTGTAGGAGCCTGCAATCCGTCATTCTATGGTCGTGATCATTATGAAATTCACACCAAAAGTTTGGCTTGTTATGCTAGGATTTGATCTCATTTCTTTGGACCATCATACCTTATCGCCCATGCCTCTTAATACCACAACTAACTCGGAAGTACTTACATTGAAATTGCAATCATCTATTTTTGAACGAGAATCCTGGCCGTTGTTCCTTGTCATATCCCGTTCCTTTCCGAATCGAGAAGAGGAACTTGCTTCCTTCTATCTTGATTTTTGATCAAACAATGTTTGTTCTAGTTTTGGCATAATATCTCACCTTGCTGGTCCCATGTAAGTCTCGTACCTATTTTTTCCGTTCCTTCGGGTCGGTTCTGATCGTCTAGATCTGAACCTATCCTCCACCTTTGGTTGGGATACCGTATCTTCCTATATTCAAAGTTTTGTTATGTACCTATTATAAACATCATTCCAATTAGTTTCTGGGAACTCTCGCAGCCTTTCCTTCAATCTTATCATGGGTTCTAAGCTTCTCTCATTCAGGTTGCTCGCAAATGACACTACTGCCTAATTATCAAGTACACGAGGTAACAACATCCTTTCTCGTTGGAAGTGATCCATGAATTCTCTGAGCAATTTTCTCCTTGAAGATATCTTTCATTCTTTTTATACTTTTTGAGCTCCTGAATGTGCTTTAATAAATGAATCTGCAAACTCAGCAAAAGAGTCAATTGAATTTCAGGTAAAAGAGAATACCACATTAGTGCACTCTTTGTAAGGGTTTCACCAAATATTTTCACCAACACTGATTTGATCTCCTGGTTGATAAAGTTTTTGCCTTTGACTCCTGTAGTAAACGTAGTCACGTGATCTCGTGGGTCAGAAGCCCCATCGTACTTAGGTATATTGGGCATCTTAAATATTTTTTGTATCGGTAATGGTGCTGCACTTGGTTTTCATGGCTGTTGTGAATACTTGTCTATATCTATTCCTTTGATTATGAGTGGCACTCATGGTATCTGCTTTATCCGCTCATTTTGTTCCTTAAACTATTTCTGCAAGGTTTGAACTAGATTTGTAAATTAGAAATATTTGGCGTACCTGAACCTCCCGCTTTAGAACTATTTGGAATTTCTATGCTTCTAGAGCTTTCAAGCCCTAAATTGGGATTTTCACAGTTGTATTAACTGGTGGTGGAGCCTGAACAACACTTGGCAATCCACCTATCAAATCACATAAATCTTCACTAATCTGCTACGCAATAAATTGTTTCAAGACATCTTATAAACTTGATTGTTCTTCATTTTGTTGTCCATCGTTATGATTAGCAGATCTGACTGGTGAGTTTTCTCGTGAACATTGTGGAGAATGTGTGGGTGAATTGCATAGAGGAGACCCTCTTAGTCTATCCCCCTACTGAGTAATTTGATTAGTTCCGGACATAATTTATTGCTAAAGACAAAGTACATAAATAAAAAGCGAATAAATTATTAGATTTTCTGGTAGCGGAACCAATTTGTTTAAGCAAAAAATATTTTTCACAGCAAATAAAAGAATAATTTAGGTTTCTAATAACCAATTTTACTTCACTTTTTCGAATATAAAAGTATAATAATAATGGAAAATAAGACTGAGAGGAAATAGAAATCTTATTGATAATTTCTGCTTCATCCAATAGGAAAGAACAAGATCATCCAATGGCAGAGAATAACAAGAATATTGACAATTGATAGTATTATTTTGTAGTTTTCTCTATGGGAATACAAGATATGGAAAGGTAATTTATATAAGGGTACAATTTGTAACTGCTTGCCCTATTTAATTCCTGTCTGTTGCTAATATTTTGTAACACCCTATATTTTCGTACGTAAAAGTGCATCGTAAGCAACTTAATTTAGGACCAAAAATGAGATCATCTTTGAAAGTATATAAAGTAAGTTAATCATGTTACCTCGGAGGTTATAAATATTGAAGATCGTGAACAACAAGTACAAAGAGGGTTGGAAGGTTCAGAAGCTAAAGGAATTGAAGAAATAATGTTTTGTCGAAAGTCTACAAGTTAGGAATGTTATAACATGTACTTTTAGGGTGAGACAAGGGTGCTTAACATGATAAGGAGGTTATTTTATGAGTTATTTTAGTCGTATGATAGTCGTGTGTTATGTTTTGAAGTCAAGCGAGTTGTGGAACAAAAGTCGATGAAAATCATCACAAGTTATGTTCATAAGTTTTACTGAAATTTGGATCAAATGTAACTGCAATTTTCTCCCAATATACTTCGGGTTACGGGGTGTTCCACCCATCAAATTGAAGATCTATGAGTCTATTTTCTAACGCATTAAACCTTTTGTCAATACGACATTGGAGAATCGAGATATATATGCATTTTTGCGAGACTACGCAAGCTGCTAGGTGACAAGTAGGTGTGTTGTCACCTACTTGCTTAAATGAGCGTCCAAAAATGGGCCAGTTCAGGTCGTCCAAAGAGGACTTTTTAAAGGCCTATTTACTTCATATATTAGACTAATAATAGGGCATAATAACCAGACATAAGCTCTGCAAAAATCCTCTCAAAAATTGCCCACAAACCCTAGTTGATTTTCTCTCCCTTTCAAGTTCTAATTGGAGGTAAAACCTAGAGTTTGAAGAACCAAGATAGGAGCTGAGTTATCCAACAAATAAGGTAAGTTTACTGCTCTCTTTAATCCATTTTTTCTGCTGTAAATTCATGATAAGTTGTTCTATATTTGTAAGAACTCACGGGACGGTGATCGGAAGCCGTGAGTTCGAGTTATTCACTTGTAGCGGACTGCTTTGTGGACTGTTTTGTGTTGCTGTTGGGCTGCGTGTTTTACTATTGTTTTGTGGAGTTTTTGAGGAGGAAGGGTGTGGAGAATCACCACATAAATGCAGTGTGGTTGGCTGGTCGATCGTCATAACATTTTCGGGTTGTTTGACACTACTACGATGGTCTTTTTGTGTATGAAGAGATTGGGGTGTGTTGGGCTGTTTTGTAGTATTTTGTGGTGTATATAAGGTTGGAAAATAATGTATATATGTTGATATTGTTGTGTTCTTATGTTGTTGGTGTTATCTTAAATTTGAAGGAACTAAGTATTATAGGGGAGATGCTGCCCGTTTTAATACAAAATAAGCTTGTCGTTCGTTGTGCAATAGTTGTACCCTTCGTAACTTAATGATAGTATTATTATCATTGTTGTAGATTAAGGTGTGAAGAGGCGAGTTCAACTTGGTGATTGGAAAGATTGTGATAATGTATGTTAAGGCCAAACCTTTCTTCGTTTTGGCATGATCTCGTAACTACATGCGTTTAATAACGAGGCATAAAGAGAAGTTCATATTCCTGAACTTATTTACATTATCCTAGTCTCATAAGTTACAGTATTCTCCCTTATCAGGACTTTATATTCACTTAAGTATTGTCTTCTTCCAGTCAAGAGAGCAGAAGGTCTTTATATATATATGGTATTACAGTATTTTTACCACCATCGAGCTATAATCGGTGGGCAGGCCCCTATTGGGCAACCTCTGATCAGATGGTAAGTTATGTACCGAGCCTACTATGGCCGAGCGCCTATGAGCAAGCCCAGAATGGCCGAGATACCTAGCCTAGTATGGTCGAGCACCTATGAGCGAGCCTACTACGGCTGATCAGTTACACGTACCGAGTCTTATAGGGCCAAACATTTATTTTACTTACTATATTGAAGGAGTTGAGTCAGTATCAGCAGGTAAGTATATCTCCAGATCATCTTTGACTCCTAGTTACTTTCAGTTTTTATATTATCAGTTCTGTTTCAGCTTTCAGTTATTTTATTACCTTACATACTCGGTACATTATTTTGTACTGACGTCCTTTTTCTGGGGACGCTGCATTTCATGCATGTAGGTTACGATAGACAGACGGGTAGACCTCCTTAGTAGGTGTTGCTCGAGTTCAGACAGATCGTTAAGTTCCATGTCCTTCGGAGTTGTCGGGTCTAGGATTTTGTGTACATATTGTGTATATATGTTATGGATAGGTCGGGGTCCTACTCCGATCCTAGTACATCCACCAGTAGAGGCTTGTAGACATATCCTGTTAGTTAGTACAGCATGTTGGGCTTGTACGCTTTATATGTATATTTTGTTGGTTTGTCAGTTGTGGTAGTTATGACGGCCTTGTCGGCCCAGCTTTATATTGATGTTTAGTTAAAGCTCGTTTCCGTTCTGTTTTATATTTTTCTTTGTAAATTGTCTTGCAATATGGCCCCATGGCCAAAGTATAACATTGTATCTTAAGAGTCCCTCAGTCGCAAGTTGGTACGCTATGTTAAGTAAGGAACCGGGTGCTGGTCTCGCCCCCAAGTTTGGGGCGTGACAAACTTGCTATCAGAGTCGTTCTGTCATAGGGAGTCTACAAGCCAGGTCTAGTAGGGTCTTGTTTATAGATGTGTTGTGCACCACATTATATAAGCATGGAACTACAGGGCATTTAGGAGTTAGTTACCCTTCTTTCAAATCTAAATCGTGTTGTAGAACTGAGTTATAGGAAATTTGAGCTAAACTTACATGTCGGTGTTTGCATACACAGATGACAATGACTGGGAAGACTATGGCTAGTCAAAGGAGAGACACAACAATGGGTGAAGGGACCAGTAGGGTACCCCCAGTAGATGGAGCCCAGTCTGAGGCCAAGGGCGAGACCTCTGCTCTGCCATTACCGGCTCCTCTACCACCTGAGGAGATTCCTAGGGATACCACACATCCAGTTCCCCCTCCACTTCCATCAGATCCAGACTTGAGGAGTGCGGTGCATTTGCTGACACAGTTGGTAGCTACACAGCAACAAGCCAGGGCATCAGCTAGTGCAGGATCTTCTGAGGGGTCTGGGAGTTTAAGGGTCCAAGAGTTTATTTCTTTGAGTCCCCCAGAGTTCACGGGGATAGATCAGAGGGAGGACTCACAAGATTTCATAGATCAACTTCACAGGATCTTTCGGGTTATGCATGCCACGGAGAAAGAGGCAGTTAAGCTAGCAGCTTTTCGACTCCGAGATATAGCCATCCTTTGGTATGAGGGATGAGAGAGGTCCAGGGGACGTGATGCATCTCCAGCTATTTGGGAGAATTTTTCAGATGCCTTCCTTGACCAGTACTTACCGCGGGAGATCCGGCAGGCTCGAGTTGATCAGTTTCTAGCCCTCAAGCAGGGCAATATGAGTGTCCGAGAGTATAGTCTCCGTTTTGACTCATTGGCCAGATATTCACCATCTATAGTTGCTACTATGCGGGACAGGATCCACAGGTTTATAGCAGGGTTGGCCCTAGAGTTGACCGAGGCATATGCCACCGCTGTATTGCATGATAGTATGGATATCTCCCGAATTTAGGCATTCACCCAGAATATAGAAATGGGTAGGCATCGACAACAGGGTACAGAGAGGACTGAGCAAGGGCAACATAAGAGGATGAGATTTGCCAGGTCTCAGGAGCAGTCTCAGGGTAGTTATATGCCCAGTACTTCGGACGGCCACCTAGGCCTACTCCACCTCAGTTACAGGGTTACAAGTATGGCCGCTATATTGAGTCAGGACCAGGTGAGAGATCACGGGTGTTGGGTTTGCAGTGACAGCGAGGTTTAGGGCAGACATGGTCATTTTTGCCGCGGTGTGACATCTGTGGTAGAGGACACTTGGGCCAATGCCAAGCAGGTTCCGATGCTTATAATCATGTGGGCGTCCGGGGCATATAATGCGAGATTGCCCAAAGATAGATTCTGGGGGTATGGCACAACCAGCGAGTTCAGCAACATGATCATCTATGTCCGTGCATCCTTCATGGCACGAGACTCAGTCTTCGGCTGGTAGAGGTTGAGGCAGAGGTAGAGGTTCTGGTTCAGGTGGTAACCAGAACCGTATCTATGCTTTAGCAGGTTGACAGGACCAGCAATTTTCACCAGACGTTGTGACAGGTATATTGACCATTTGCTCTCACGATGCTTATGCCTTGATAGATCCAGGATCTACTTTATCGTATATTGTCCATTTGTCACGGGGAAGTTTGGTATAGTGACTGAAATACTAAGTGATCCTTTTTCGGTATCTACACATGTCGGAGAACCGATTATTGCTAGACAGGTATACCGAGGTTGTACGGTGATAGTTTGTAGTCATCGGACCTCAGCCGACCTAGTTGAGCTAGAGATGATGGATTTTGATGCTATCATGGGCATATACTGGTTGGCAGGTTGCTATGCCACAGTTAATTACCAAGCAAAGGCAGCCAGATTTCATTTTCTAGGTGAGCCAGTCCTTGAATGGGTAGATAATATAGCGACACCCAGAGGTAGATTTATTTCTTATCTGAAGGCAAGAAAAATGATCGCAAAAGGGTGCATTTATCATATTCTGTGAGTTAGAGATGCAGATGCTGAGATACCTACACTTCAGTCTATTCCAGTAGTCAAAGCGTACGCATATATGTTTCCATATGAGCTTTCAGGTATTCCTCCAGAGCGAGAGATTGATTTTAGCATTAATTTTCTTCCGGGAACTTAACCAATGTCCATCCCTCCGTATACAATGGCACCTGTCGAATTGAAGAAGTTGAAGGAGCAGTTAAAAGATTTGTTGGAGAAAGGTTTCATCAGACCCAGTACCTCACTTTGGGGTGCACCAGTACTGTTTGTGCGGAAGAAAGACAGCTCGCTGAGGATGTGTATCGATTATAGGCAGCTGAACAAGGTAACTATTAAGAATAAGTATCCACTTCCAAGGATCAATGACTTGTTTGATCAGTTACAGGGGGATAGATTCTTTTCAAAGATAGATTTGAGGTCGGGATACCACCAGGTCAGAGTTCGGGAAAAAGATATTCCGAAGACGGCCTTCAGGACCCGATATGGCCACTTCGAGTTCCTTGTCATGTCCTTCGGGTTGGCGAATGCACCCGCCGTATTTATGGACTTGATGAATAGCCTATTCCGACCATTTTTAGATCTGTTTGTGATAGTATTTATTAATGATATTCTGGTTTATTCACATTCAAAGGATGAGCATGCGGACCACCTGCGAGTGCTACTTCAAACCCTCCGTGATCGTAAGTTGTATGCTAAGTTTTCTAAATATGAGTTCTGGTTGAAATCTGTAGCATTCTTGGGGCATATTATATCTGATGAAGGTATAAAGGTAGACACTCAGAAGATTGAGGCCGTGATATCCTGGCTTAGACCTACCACTCCGACAGAGATTCGTAGCTTTCTAGGCTTAGCAGGCTACTATCGGAGGTTCGTAGAGGGTTTTTCTTCCCTTTCGGCACCATTGACGAAGCTGACTCAGAAAGCAGCTAAGTTTCAGTGGACAGAGGCTTGCAAACGGAGTTTCCAAGAGCTTAAAAACAAGTTCTAACACTTCCAGAGGGTCCATATGGTTATGCTATGTATTGGGATGCCTCAGGTGTCGAGTTAGGATGTGTCCAGATGCAACATGGGAAGGTAATTGCGTATGCTTCAAGGTAGTTGAAGAAGCACGAGAGGAATTATCCAATCCATGACCTCGAGTTAGCTGTGGTTGTCCATGCACTTAAGATATGGCAGCATTATTTATATGGTGTTCATGTTGATGTATTTACAGATCATAAAAGCCTGCAGTATATCTTCAAGCAAAAAGAGTTGAATTTATGACAGGGGCGATGGCTAGAGTTATTGAAAGATTACGATATTAACATTCTCTACCATCCATGGAAAGCTAATGTTGTAGTAGATGCCTTAAGTCGTCGATCTATGGGTAGCTTAGCATATGTAGAGGCTAAGAAAAGACAATTAGCTAGAGAGATTCATCAATTGGTTTGTTTGGGGGTTCGGTTAGTAGATTCTAACGATGGTGGAGTTGTACTCCAAAACACTGCAAAATCATCTGTCATAGCTGAAGTCAAGGAAAGGCAGTACGAGGACCAAGAGTTGGTCGAGTTGAGAAAGCGAGTTCCACAGCAGAAGAAGCTATTGTTAGAGCTCAAGGGAAATGGGGTTCTTAGATATAGGGGTCGTCTGTGCGTTCCAGATGTAGCAGGGCTACGAGACAGGATTATGTCATAGGCACATTATTTGTGGTACTCCATTCATCCAGGGTCGACGAAGATCTATCATGACATTAAGGATGTGTACTGGTGGAATGATATGAAGAAGAACATTGCTGAGTTTGTCGCCCAGTGTCCTAGTTGCCAGCAGGTGAAGGTAGAGCACCAGAAGCCTGGAGGGCTCATAAAGGCTATAGAGATCCCTACGTGGAAATGGGAGGCAATAAACATGGACTTCATCACAGGTTTGCCTCGTTCTCATCGTAAGTTCGATTCCATATGGGTGATAGTCGATAGGCTCACGAAATCAGCCCATTTCCTACCAGTCAGATCTACATATACAGTCGAAGATTATGCAAAGTTATATATTAAAAAGATAGTGCGGCTACACGGAGTACCAGTATCTATTATATCTAACTGTGGGGCCCAGTTTACAGCACATTTATGGAGGTCATTTCAGAGAGGTCTAGGGACTCAGGTGAATCTCAACACAGCTTTTCATACACAAACTGATGGACAAGATGAGCGCACAATTCATATGCTCGACGATATGTTGCGAGCATGTGTGTTGGGTTTTAAAAGAAGTTAGGATGAACATCTACCTCTTATCGAGTTTGCATATAATAACAGTTACCACACCAGTATCCAGATGGCTCCGTACGAGGCTTTGTATGGGCGTAAGTGTAGATCTCTTATAGGGTGGTTTGATGTTGGAGAATCTGGGTTACATGGACCATACCTAGCTCAGCAGGCCGGATTGACTGTTGACAGCTCAGAGTCGTTAGAAGTCATATTCTGACGTACGACGACGAGACTTAGAGTTCGGGGTTAATGACTGGGTATTCTTAAAGGTATCACCTATGAAGGGCGTGATGAGGTTTGGCAAGAAAGGCAAGCTTAGCCTACGGTATATTGGCCCTTATAGGATTATTCGGAGAGTGGGCCAAGTAGCTTATGAGTTAGAATTTTCCTCAGAATTGGAGTCTGTCCATCCGGTTTTTCACGTTTCTATTCTACGAAAGTGCATTGGTGATCCTACCCGAGTGGTGTCCACTGATGATGTACAGATTACGGATGACTTGTTATACGAGAAAGTTCCAGTTGCCATCCTAGACCGACAAATCTGCAAGCTATGAAATAAGGAGGTAGCCTCTGTGAAGGTTTTATGGAGAAGTAATAATGTGGAAGAGATGACGTGGGAAGCGGAGGAAGAAATGAAGTCTAAATACCCCCACCTATTTCAAACTGAAGATATGGCTCGAGATGGGATACATCAGCACAGCTCTATTCAGGCCAGTAGGTCATCAGGTAAGCTCTTATTTTTGACTTTCAGTATTTATGATTGACGGCCGTGTGAGGCCAACTGTTGCTATTTATAGACATTGGCCATGTGTGGCATGTATAGTATGTTTTCTGGCTGCGTGCAGGTTGGTTTTAGTCTAGTGTACAGAGGAGACTCTGGTAAAATTTTCCTAAGTCTTTAAGAGAAAGCATTAGAGGACGAATGTTCCTAAGGGGAGAATGATGTTACACCCTATATTTTTGTACGTAAATGTGTTACAAATATTGAATATCATGAACAACAAGTATAAATAGGGTTTGAAGGTTTAGAAGCTAAAGGAATTGAAGAAATAATATTTCGTCGAAAGTCGACAAGTTGGGAATGTTATAACATGTACTTTTGGGGCGAGACTAAGGTGCTTAACATGATAATGAGGTTATGTTATGATTTATATTAGTTGTATGATAGTCGTGTGTTATGTTTTTAATTCAAGCGAGTTGTGGAACAAAAGTCAATGAAAGTCATCACAAGTTACGTTCATAAGTTTTACTGAAATTTGGGTCACATGTAACTATAATTGTCTCCCAAATACTTAGAGTTATGGGATTTTTCACCCATCAAATTGAATATCTATGAGTCTATTTTCTAACTCATTAAACCATTTGTCAATATGACATCGGAGTAAAGAGGTATATGCATTTTTGCGAGACTGCGCAGGCTGCTAGGTGACAAGTAGGTGTGTCACCTACTTTCTTAAATGAGTGTCCGAAAATGGGCCAGTTCGGGTCATCCAAAGAGGCATTTTTAAAGGCCTATTTCCTTTATATATTAGATTGATAATAGGGCATAATAACCAGACATAAGCTCTGCAAAAATTCTCCCAAATATTGCCCACAAACCCAAGTTGATTTTCTCTCCCTTTCAAGTTCTAATCGGAGGTAAAACCTAGAGTTTGAAGAACCAAGATAGGAGCTGAGTTATCCAACAAATAAGGTAAGTTTACTTCTCTCTTTCATCCATTTTTCCTGCTGTAAATGCATGGTAAGTCATTCTATATTTGTAAGAACTCACGGGACGGTGAATGGAAGCCGTGAGTTCGCGTTATTCACTTGTAGCAGACTGTTTTGTGGACTATTTTGTGTTGCTGTTGGGCTGCATGTTTTACTAATGTTTTGTGGAGTTTTGTTGGAGGAAGGGTGTGGATAAATACCACATAAATGCAGGGTGGTAGGATGGTCGTTCGTCGTAACATTTTCAAGTTGTTTAACACTACTACGGTAGTCGTTTTGTGTATGAAGAGATTGGGGTGTGTTGGGCTATTTTGTAGTATTTTGTGGTGTATTTAAGGTTGGAAAATAATGTATATATATTGATATTGTTGTATTCTTGTGTTGTTGGTGTTATCTTGAATTTGGATGAAGTAAGGATTATAGGGGAGATGCTGCCCGTTTTAATACAAAATAAGCTTGTCGTTCGTTGTGCGATAGTTATACCCTTCGAAACTTAATGATAGTATTATTATTGTTGTTTTAGATTAAGGTGCAAAGAGGCGAGTTCAACTTGGTGATTGGAAAGATTGTGATAAGGTATGTTAAGGCTAAACCTTTCTTCATTTTGGCATGATCCCGTAACTACATGCGTTTAATAACGAGGCATAAAGAGAAGTTTGTATTCCAGAACTTATGTACATTATCCCAGTCTCATAAGTTACAGCATTATCCCTTATCAGGACTTTATATTCAGTTAAGTATTATCTTCTTCCATTCAAGAGAGCAGAGGGTCTATATATATACACAGTGTTACAGTATTTTCACCACCATCGAGCTATAATCGGTGGGCAGGCCCCTATTGGGCAACCTCTGATCAGATGGTAAGTTATATACCGAGCCAACTGTGGCCGAGCGCCTATGAGCGAGCCTAGAATGTCCAAGATACCTAGCCTAGTATGGTCGAGCGCCTATGAGCGAGCCTACTACGGCCGAGCAGTTACACGTACCGAGCCTTATAGGGCCGGACATTTATTTTACTTACTATATTGAAGGAGTTGAGTCAGTATCAGCAGGTAAGTATATATCCAGATCATCATTGACTCCCAGTTACTTTCAGTTATTATATTATCAATTCCGTTTCAGCTTTCAGTTATTTTATTGCCTTACATACTCGTTATATTATTTCGTACTGATGTTCCTTTTCTGGGGACGCTGCATTTCATGCGTGTAGGTTCAGATAGACAGACGGGTAGACCTCCTCAGTAGGTGTTTCTCTAGTTCAGCCTGATCGGTAAGCTCCATGTCTTTCAGAGTTATCGGGTCTAAGGTTTTGTGTACATATTGTGTATATATATTATGGGTAGTTTGGGGCCCTATTCCGATCACAGTAGATCCACCAGTAGAGGATTGTAGACATATCCTGTCAGTTAGTGCAGCATATTGGGCTTGTAAGCTTTGTATGTATATTTTGTTAGTTTGTCAGCTATGGTAGTTATGACGGCTTTGTCGGCCCAGCTTTATATTGATGTTTAGTCAAAGCTAGTTTCCGTTCTGTTTTATATTTTTCTTCGCAAATTGTCTTGGAATGTGGCCCCATGGCCAAAGTATGACATTGTATGTTCAGAGTCCCTCAGTCGCAAGTTGGTATGCTATGTTAAGTGAGGCACCGAGTGTCGGTCTCGCCCCCAGGTTCGAGGCGTGACATATTTATTACATTAATTATACATTATGTGGGTGATTTGTAACGTTTTAAGTGATAATAGAAAATTGCGTATAATCAGATATTCAGCTAATTTCTTTCAATATTTGTAGCTATTAATGATCTGTCCATCTCTGTGGTTTCTAATATTCTTAATTATCAACCCCATACCTATTTTCTCTTTTTCAGCTAACAGTCACGGTATCTTCGTAGATGATCCTATGGGTATTACTCATATCTTCTTTGCACATCATTCTTCTTTATTGCTTCTACTCTCATGCCACTGGTCAACATAATATTATTCCACGTGATGAGTTTATTTTCTAGCAATACAGATATAGGGTTACCTTTGGGAAAGTTCAGATGAAAGGAGAAAAATTTCTTTGGTAGCTTGGGCAAGAATATGCTTACCTAAGAAGTTTGATGGCCTAGCTAGGAGAGATTACACAAGGTGGAACTTGCCATCTATTGGGAAGTTAGTGTGTCTTATATTTGAGAAAAAGAGATATATTATGGGTTAAGTAGGTTCATGGTATCTATATAAAGACCAATTGTGATTTATGGACACATAATTGTAGCTGGTATTGGAAGAAGCCACACAAAATTAAGATAGATATGATGCATTGGTATGCTGCAGCTCGGTATTCTTTGACTGTTAATGACAGTATTTTTTATCCATGAGGTACCTTTCTCTTATAAGAAATAAGGTTCCACTAGGTGTTGCAAAGTTGATTGGAGGACACTTCTGATATCTAAATATAGGTTCATGTTGTTGTTGGTTGTACAGGAAAAGTTATTGATCAAAGAGAGATTGTAGAGAATGAGAATCCAATGCGAAAATATAACATGTTTATGTGACTGCAATGTCCTTGAAACAACAAACCATTTGTTTGTTGAATATGCATAGACCAAAGCTTTATGAGTATACAATATCAACTGAATAGGACAGGACCTAGAGTAAAGGGACATTGGGCAAAACTTAGCTCAGATTAGAGGCAAACACTACAAAAATTACATCTGTAGCTTTGATTTATTACACATGGACAACAAGAAATTGAAACTGTTTTAGAGGCTACATTGCACATAAAGAGACTATTTAGCAGTAAATAGAAATAGAAATTAGGAAAATAGTGCAAGTGTCTAGAGGGTTGAAAAGAGCTCGTAGTTATCAGTTTTTTATGCAGTAATTTTGTAATTAGTTAGTACGTATTTGTTTTTGAGGCTTTATCTTTGAGATACATTCCTGA
This sequence comes from Nicotiana tabacum, assembly GCF_000715075.1. NCBI lineage: Eukaryota > Viridiplantae > Streptophyta > Magnoliopsida > Solanales > Solanaceae > Nicotiana > Nicotiana tabacum. The sequence goes on along the minus strand of NC_134093.1, from coordinate 49,104,535 downwards.
ATATTATCAAAGAATATAATGACCAAATAGCAAAATGCATTGGGTTACAGCGAAACTCTCCTGCTTTTCTATAAAACTTTATTCTACTTCGCCTACAAGCTTCCCTTGTTCTCAACAAATAACCACCAATAATACAAAAAATAATAACAAACACAACTACTCTACCACCGAAACCACTCGATTTAAGTTGGATGCACATTGACTCTCCCACTCCAAATAATTCACTGAATATAACCCAAACCTTCATGCAAACTCTACTTGATCATAACCAATTCCATCACCTCCCAAACACTTGTCACCCAACCCACGCTCATATCGATCTCTTAGATGAAATAACCAACGACAACAACTAAGATACATTTATCCCATTATCCACCTCCGATAAAATTCGTCTATACTCACCCTGAAAATATTCTTTGATAGTTAATATTTTTGGTCATAAAATGGGCCACCAAACATTACGCACAAAACATCGAACCCTATCGCAAACCATTAAAAATCTCCCACTCATAGATTTGGGATCGGACTTCTTTCATATTAAATTTTAGAAAGAGGAAAAAATGACTAAGGCTTGGCATGAAGGTCCTTGGTTTACATTTAATAACTTCCTCTCTGTTCGCAAATGGGAATAAAAATTCATCTCTTCAGCTATACAACTTACATATTCTGCTATTTGGTTTAGACTACCAGAATTACCCACGAAATTTTATGATTTTAAGATCTTACAACATGTTGGACAAAAATTGGCATACTTCTAAAGATCGACACTTGCACCTCTTCCATAACAAGGGGACGATACGCACACATATGAATTGAAGTGCCTCTAGAAAAACTACTTAAAACACATATTTTTATTGGTATGCATCGTCAACGAATTCTATATGAAGGTCCCAATATGATATGTACCTTATGCGGTGGACTTGGTCACACCAACAACCTATGTACTTACCAAGCACCAATAAGCACAAAGGACACACCAACTCACCCCTCCACCTCAATCACTAACCCAAATAATGCTACTTCAAGCACTAATCAACCACCAGAAAAAAACCAAACAACGCCATTGCACGGGGAGCTGAAAACAGTACAATTTTCCCAAAAAAAATACGACAAAAAGACCTCCAAAAATAAGAGAAATGTTACAACTACCACGCCCTAGAGGACACCCACTAAAGAATAATCAGATGCACATACATTCAATGGCGGCTGCTACAACGGGCCCCACATGTAATTTCTCGACTATTTCAACCCCTAACCCTATTCAAAACAATAAAGAAAAAGTCTACGCTACCCCTCCAAAAAACTTTTAACGATTCCACCGTTGAACTATTGAGAGATACAGAGGACATAAGCATGTTAGAAATAAATTTGCCACCCATGAGACCAATATTTCCAACGACCACTCCTAGGCCCAAACTCATGCCCAAGTGATAGCTTAACCGCTTCTACCACCCCATTAGACTAGCCAACTAATACCTAAACTATATACCAGTCATCCTCTATGTCAAATGAATCACACGTTACTACCAAACATGTGGCAATTCCATCTTCACAACACCATCCAAATGACACGTCCACAATTGTACCAAACACTTTATTCACAACCCAATTGCACCAATACCTTTGTTGCACCCTATTTTTTACGAATCAAAACAAGTGTCAACTAGTGATTTCCCTATTGATGATAAAAGAGAGTCGCCACCTAATATTTATGTAACGACCTGATCGGTCGTTTTATGTAATTGCGCCTCATTTCCCCTTTTGATGATTCACATATGTCTGTTTATGGTTTTTTGACTTGCGGAGTTGATTAGTTTCGTTCTGGAAAGCTTTCGAGTTGATTTAGACATTTTGATAGCTTAGAATGGTATTTTGATAGCTCCGGTAGCTTTTGTATTATGATTTTGGACTTGGGTGTATGCCTAGAATTGAATTCGGAAGTCCACAAGTTGATTTGTATTATTTTGCCGAAATTTCGCAATTTGAAGTTGAAACGTTGACCGTATGTTTACTTTTAGATATCGAGTTCGGAATTTGATTTTGGGACTTGGTATAGGTCTGTAATGCTATTTATAACTTGTCTGCAAAATTTGGTATCATTTGGAGTTGAATTGATAGGATTCGGATGCTTAGTCGCAATTCTAGTAGTTCTTAAAATTTACTTTGAAACTTATGTGTTTTACTGTTCGATTTGTAGTTTTAGATGTTATTTTTGTATTTTAATAAAGCGATCAAGTTCGTATGATATTTTTAGACGTGTGTGGATATTTGGTTTGGAGCCCCGAGGGCTCGGATGAGTTTCGGGGGTTGCACCCTATTTTGCACTAGTCAAAACAAGATTCAACTTGTGATTTCTTTGTTGTTGATAAAAGAGATCGACACCTAATATTTAAAGGTATAATAGGGTACCTATTTAATTACTAAGTCATATTCTTTATTAGTCAGCTAACTGGTGAGATTATGGATAAGGGTTCTTGTTCTTCTAAGGGGAAGGTAATAGGCACCCCTTAAAATCTACATGAGGTAGCTCCATAGGACTTAGACTAGGTTTCAAATCAATTACTTATACTATGTCTTAATTAGCGTTCTAAAGATATGGCTTACCATATATTAGGATATAATTCTAACAAAGGGAGGGTGTAATTTAAAAAGTGTATGAATTTACAGAGGAAAGTAACATTAGTGTATATACGCTTGAAAAAAACTTTTGATAAGAGATATGAGGTGCTTGCATATAAGAAGGTATGTATGAAGGGAGAATTAAATTATACACTTGCTCCTAAAGTATGAGTAAGTCTAAATATACCTCAATTTTTTAAACTTGAAGAAAAGTCGTCTTTTGAAAATCCATTTGGGGCGGCAGCACTTCATATTTTGAAACAATTTGATTCTCTTTTTGAAGATAAGCTTGTGAATCAAATATGATATTCCTTTTGAAAGTGAGGTTGCCGCTTTTCTAAGCCTTGGGCTTTAAAATCTTGTTAATAAAGTAGATAAGTAAAAATATAGTACTGAAATAAGCAATTTATTATTAGCGAACGAAAACTAGTTACTAACTAATTCTTTTAATTATATGTTATTTAGGGCTTACCTATGTTGTATAATATTAGTGTATAAAGTAAAGCATGTAATCCAATATATAAGTGTTAAATACATGTAGGATAAAATAACAATAAAAGATGTAACAAAATGCAACAAGCAGTAGACTAAACTAGCAAAGCAGTAAACAATAGTAAAGGAGTTTAAGGAGAGAATTGGCCTCTGGAAATTGGGCCTCAAGAAGGCAAGCCCAACAGTAAAAGGACGGCAACAACTGACTTCAAACTTCCAATGATGCAGCAGTACTAGGCTTGGGCCTAAGTTCCTTAGGAACTCAGCAGGCCCAAACAAATGTACATGTCCAAAAGAAGGAGAAGTTCATTAGATACATGTGTTATTACCCAATTTTGCCATCAAATTTTCTCAAATAATATATATACTTTCAAAACATCATTTTTTTTCTCATCATTATTTAGTTACAAATCCATACAAGCATTTTTCTATAATTTTTCATAATTTTCAGAGCTTTAAAATTAATTTTTCTACATTTAAATTACTTGAATATTTATTAATTACTCCTTTCAATTATTTTTGTGATGACTTAATTACCTAAAATTATTATTTTGCATCTATAATACTTTCTTCAGATATTTTACTCTATTTGTTTTATAATTACATTAGTATCTTTAGGCCATTTGCACAATCTTGCAATAATAGCATGTATCCTGCAATTTTATTGCATTCGTCATTTTATTCAAGCTCAAAATAATATCTTACATTTTTATAATCTTCTACTATTGTTTTAAAGTATTAATTGGCACAAATAGCATTTTTATAATTTATTTAACTATTTTTCATTAAATTATTTTCCCTTAATTTCCTATTTAAAAAATCCGGCCCAAAATTAGGATTAATTTCGGACCATTAAGGTCCAAATAGACCCCTGGACCAATAACCTCAGCAACCCAAACGACCTAACCCAGTCCAAAAACCGACCCAGCTCTTCCCAAATCCTAGTCGTTGATCAAAAATGATCAATGGCTCACAACACTCCTCACCACTCTCCTTGTATCCCCTCACCCAAACCCTAATCCCCATTTTCTCTTCATCAGCCGCCCTCAAACACTCCTCCCTCCCACCAAAACCCTAACCGCCCTCTCAATCTTCTCCGAATCCGTCTCAATCATGGATTCCTTCTATGATTTTCTTACCTTTTATGTGTTATCTCAGTATTACTTACAAGATTGTGGTATTACTTAGCATTTGCCTCATTTTTGGCAAATATCAATCTACGAATCAAGGGAGATCAGCTTCACCCTTCGATATTTGGACGATATTCCGTCTATATACATTCATGGCAAGGCGATATGAAGCCGATTCACCAAAACCTTTGGTCGATTCCTTGATTTCTGTCGAATTAAGGTTTGGAATTTTATACTTTTCCTTTTACCCGTTCCATTACTGATAGCATGTGGTACTTTCTTTCCATATTTATGTTTGATTGATTATTTTTCTTGTTTGTTTGCTTGATTCCTACTACTATATAAACCCCTCCCCTTTCTCCTTTGAGACGGACTTTAATCAGCCGGATTCACTAAAAATTGAAGCGATTACTCTATTGTTCTCTTATTCTGTTGTTCTATACTCTGATTCTTGGCTGGCTGAAAGCCAAGGCCACCGGGATTCAATTTTCAAATTTTCTTGGTGCGACCACTACACGGGGTTCATTTGAAGCCCTTGGGAACTCTGACGCACTAAGAATCTGGGTTCTTGCTCTTTGTTGACATTCAGAGCACTGTGGAATTTGTTCTTTCTTTTTGTTTGCTTATTCAACTGATAACTAGTAAGTCTCTTGGCTTTACGGTTTCATTCTTCTGTCTTCATGTCCTGCATATTCACGCCTCTGAATTTCATGACCTAAATATGCTCTTAGACTATCTCTATGTGTAACTTTACTAGCATTGCACTCGTATTCTGATTTGAACCTCTTTAGCATTTGGCCTTTTACTTAAAATCTCCATTTTTTAGATATATTATTTGAATATGCTTCACCTGAATAATTTAGACTCTCTTAAGTTAATTTAGCCTAATGTATTGATACTTGAATATCTACATTACTATTTGATATGAGTTTGCTTTCCTACTCTACTTTGAATTCCTGCAATGACTGCCTCACATCTGTAATGTCTTATAATCTGTGACTTGCTCCCATGCTATTGTGTCACTTAGCATGTCTTTGGTTTACTTAATTCCATACCCCTTTAGTGATTATTTGAGACTTTAGAGTGGCTACCATAATATATGTTTCCTTATAATATTTGAGACTGTTAATCTTGGTGATAAATCGACATGTTTGCTTTCTGGTGTTGTGGAGGATATTCAGCATGATTTGGACCCTTAGGCTTTAACCCTTTAAGTTAGTGCCTTACCTAGACCTGTTTGGTATTATACACCTTTGTATGTTAACCTTGTGATCTCAGGAAATTTGCTTCTCCTCTAACTCTCAATGTGCTTTCTACCAATATGTTATCTCTTGCTAAGTGTTGAACCTGTAATAGCCATCTGCCTCTAAGTCTTGTTGACCTTCTTAACTAGCATGTTCTGTGTTTTAGACAACTTTGCTATGTCTTCTTTCTAAAATACAAGTGCATCTCTTCAAATTCTGTCCCTTAACCATTGTTCTCTCACTCTCATTTGTTGCCTACACTAGTCTGAATCTATCACTCTTGGCCGACTGAAAGCCAAGGTCACTAAGACTTTTTCTATTGACCTCCCTAGTGTGAGCACTGCTCGGGGTCCATTCGAGACCCTTGTGAACTCTGACACACTAGGACTTGGGGTTCTTTGGCCACCCTCTTTACTACTGAGACCTTAGTTGTCTCAGACACTCAGTTCTTTCCTAATTCCATCTGCTGAATATGCAAATTGGGTTGTTTAAGTGGTTTCTGTGTGATTTAATGTTTGGGTCATATGATCAATCTGTGGTTGTTTGGCTTGATTTGAGTTCCTTTATGGTTTCTGAGCTGTGCTGATGAATATAGCCCCATGTTGGGATCTGGGCATGCTATTTGTGAAGAAAGAGTTTGTTGAAGGCCCAGGCAATACTGGGTATCTCCTTTTGGGCCTACTATATGGCCTACTGCTATTGCTTGTATAATATGTTGTAATTACATTCGTCATTGGGTCTGTAATAATTTTGTAATAAATAATTGGGGGTGTTAGTGAAATCAAGGAAATGGGTATACTCTAATGTTTTGCATGAAAGGGTAAAAAACATGCCTATAGGGTTCGTATGGTCTACTTGTTGTCCAACCTACTATATATATGCCATTCAATTTCCATGTGCACTGGTAGAAATCATGCCATTAGGAAAATCACAGACTCACACAACTTTCCTACTATCAAAGCATAAGTACTTTATTTATTCCTATGTCTACTGCTAGACAGCATGCCTATAGGAAATAAAAATATTGATAACCATTCTTTCAATTTGCATAACTGCAGCATATTCATTAGATACCATGCCTATGGGATTATACTAGCTTATGTTCTACTAATCTTCATCTAGAAATCCTGCCTATAGGACTTTAATTGGTTAATTTGCTATTGTTATCATGCTTCTCACCTTGAAAACATGCCTATAGGGGCTAAGTATAAAAAATATCAGCTGCAATCGTTAATCGTTGGAAATCCTGCATATAGGGTATTACTACTCGCTTTAAAGTGTTAATGCTGAACTTTCCAAACATTGTTTAATTTCTTAGCCATGCCACTATTAGAAAGCATGCCCATAGGATCAAACTGAGTAATTCTGAGTATTTCCAATTGTTATCACTGTCAACCACTGCGTAAATCACCTAGAAATCATGTCTATAGGTTTAATCACTTATAACATGTAATTACAATACTAGATACCCCTAAACTGTATAGTTGTTTGGAAATCATATCTATAAGTTTAAAGTGGCACCTTGCATCTAAAACTGCCTGTACGTTTGAATCCAAGGTCACATAGAAACCATGTCTATAGGGCTTAATGGCTTTAATTCGCCTCAGTTTCGAAACTGACTAACGCCAAATGTGAGAACCTGTTTTGCGTGCATTTGTTGTTTAAGTGTAGAGGCTAACTTGAGCCCTTCACTGTCCTTACATGAACTCCAATTTGTTTTGTATGTCGCCTAGTTTTATCATTTTAAGCAGCCTAAGTAAAGTCTAGAACCACCCTAAATAGAGGTCCAATGCCTCCTGGACCATAGATACGGGACGGGCAATGCACGCATAGGGTACGACTTAGAATTGAATTAGAGCACCTAAGTAAACAACTTTAACATAGTAATCGGGTAGCAGGAGATGATAGTCTGTGCTAGCTGAATAATATGAGTAATTCCCACCTCGAGGGATTTGCGAAGTATTATTTATGTTGCACGGGGTGATCCTTTAGGCTAAAAAACATAGGAATCCCCCCCCCCCCACCTCTCTTCTTTATACATTTAGCCATCTAATATAGGCCGTCATAGTTATATCCTTGTAATCCTTATTTCTCATTGTGTTATAATAAATTTCTTTGACCCTTACTCTCTTTGTTTATCTTGCCTATTTTGAATCCACATAATCTTAAGTTCGGCCGGGACCCACAGTTGTGGACCTCAAAGAGAGCCTAACACCTTCTCTTTGAGGTAATTTGAGCCCTTACCCGATCTTTGGTGGCGTTGACTAGTCAAAAAGAGTTATCTACATAATAGGTGCCCTAACGCACCTCAAACCCCGTTAGGTGATGACTCCTCTTCTTTTAGCACTCTATCTCTCATCCAAAAGAGTTGTCAACACGTCGAAACCCGCTTTCACGAGATGAACGGGGCACAACAGCATGGCAACTCTGCTAGGGAAATACTTAGGCTCTTACCATAATGAACTTGGCTTATGTGGATTATTTTCTTTATTATAAAATGCACATCCCTTTCCTGCTCCACCCTTATTTGTTTAAATTTGTTATAACATGCACATCCCTTTCCCGTTCGCCATTATTTGCTATGACTGCTCTTCATTTTGTTTAAAAGACTGCTATATCATGCCTCTCCCACCCCTACTCCCTTACTTGCTTTGTTATATTTTCGCATATATTCCACAGACTAACTTATTTCTTTGTTAAGTTTTCATGTCTTACCTTAATACTGTATTTACTACTTTTACATATCTATCATGCAAATACTTGGCAACGTGTTATTATCTCTGCATAAATCATGCTCCACATCATACTCCACTCGTGACAATTATCAACATAGAGGCGCTTGATGAGTGTCCGCGCTCTTCCAGAATTACCCCTTTTAAATCGGAAAGGCTTATTTGCGGAAGACTAGTCGATCAGCGGTGTAGTCAGCGGTCTCATACCTTTCCCTCTCAAGTTGTCCACTTGAGAGTACCAGTCTAGACCATTCTAGAAACCTTATTCCAACATCAAATGTACATGCATCATGTTAAACCTGGTACGGGTTATGACATTGTTAACGTAATAGCCCGCTAAGATGAGCCTTGTCCAAAGTACGACGGGATTTCCACAATTCCAATGGACACTACCATGTTATGTGCATTACTTGGAGAAAATGTGCCAATACGTTGATCATTAGTGTGTAAATGGTCGACTCTGGAGGGGGAGAGGGCTAACTTTATTTTCTTGTAGAAAATGAAGCATGAAGTCCCCAGGTTTGGCATGGTCCAAAACATCCCACCTCTGCTACTTGATTGGTGGAAAAATCTCGCGCCTTGCGACAAGTATCATGTGAGAAGGGTCCTTGGTAATTTGCCGTTCTTGCTAGACATCCGGCCAAATAGGACATTTATAGAGGCCGCTACCATGTTTTGGGATGAGAAAAGGGTCGTCTTCCACTTTGGTGACATAGAAATGACTCCTCTCTTAGAAGAAATAGAAGGCTTCGCTAAGCTGCCATGGGATAGTCTAGGGTTATTAGTGACAGAAAATCGCACCCCTCACAGTTTTCTAAAAATGCTAGGTTTCAAGAAAAATGATGAGTTGCTTTGTTTGAAGAAGTCATATATCCCATTTGAATTCCTTTATGAGTGTTACGGGCACAGTAAGGAATATCGTCTTCATCATGAGGAACTTGCCATTACCTCCTTAGGTTGGACGCACCGCCGAGTTTATGTATCCATCATTTGCTTCTTGGGTTTGTTGATATTTCCAATGAAAGGGGGAAGGATTCACACTCGTTTAGCTATGGTTGCAAGAACTTTAATGGAAAGCATCAAGGGGCAAACCTACACCATCATCCATATGATCCTAGCTGAACTGTATCGCGCTCTAGATCGGTGCAAGCAGGGGTTCGGACATCTTGAAGGTTGTAATCTATTATTGCAAGTCTGGTTATTGGAACACTTTCATAAGGGATAATATCATCAAGAGCTTCTGCGACGGCCATTGAATGACTACATAGCCTACCACCATCCAAAGAAAATGACATTCATCCCAGATAGGTTCACACAACCCGAAAGTTCTGTAAGTTGGGTACGTTTCTTTAGCAATTTGACAGACGAGAAGGTACATTGGATGTTTGAGTGGTTTCCTAGCAGTGAGTTCATCATCAGGTCGAGGTATACTACTTATTTGGTATTGATCGGGTTGCGAGGCATTTATCCTTATGCTCCTATAAGGGTAATGAGACAAGCAGGAAGAAAATAAGTCATAACTCGATTTTCCAATATGGTCCAGTACAAAGCAGATTTCAAAGGGGACATTATTCCTTTCAAGTTCGAGGCGCAACATATGTGGAACCAAAAGGTCATTGTGGAAAAAGAGACTATCGAGCTAGACAGGTACCATGTCGGTCATGTGTATTTCTATCCATCATGGTTAGTAGATGATATAGCGGGAGACGTCAAGTCAGGGGTCAATTTGGAAAATAGGATCATTGATGATGTTGCTGAGGCACAGGTCATGTATAGGGGGTTACGCAAAAGGGTCTTCGAGTCTGAAGCTAGGCACCTGGAACAACACAAAGTGGACATGGAGGCAATTAATGAATGGAAGGAAATCGCCACTAAGTCCACCGAGAGGTTGGAATATTTGGAGCAATGTTTGATGGAGTATGAGGGAAAGATGAGGAAGAGGCTTTCAGATTGTCAGAATACGGATGGCAATGAAGGAGGGCATCTAGCAATGGCTTACCTATTGTTGGATATGCGCGACCTGGGAAACCTGATTGATGGAGTCAAAAGATCCAAGCATGGAGAAGGTCCCTTGGGGACCAAATAGATTTAGCAAATGATGTTCTTTACTATTTTCTAGCTTAGTATAGATTTCGATTGTAATAAGGCTAAAGGCCATTAGTAACTTCATTATTATTATCGATTTAGTAAATGTTTGGATCGTTTTCACATTAATGAAATGACGCGCTATTGGCAACAATTTTCTCCAAGTCTATGTGTCGCTTAGGCCTACCTCGGGCACAATGAGGTCCCCAATTAGGACGCGAATTATTGCATGATTTTACAGAACATGTTTAAATACTGCAAGCATTCTTTAAAATATCCCTTACTGACTTGGTTACCTTTTGCTTTTTCTTTCTTTTGATTATTCCCATTCCTCAAGGTTGGTTCATGCATACTCGCATCATCTGCATATCACACTAGATCCAGAGATCCTCCACCTCCTCCTCCACCAAGTGATCTTAAAGGCAGAAGCAAAGTGAAAGGAAAAATGGATGATTTGAGCGGTATCAGAAAAGACAATATTACTATAGCAGAAAACGTTGAAACTTCAGATGGCCGAAGTACTCCGGCACAGAACGAATTGGTCTTACACCTGGAACAGAAAATCCTGGAGCTACAAGGAGAACTTGAGCAGGTCTGAAACTTGGAAAATCTTTCCCTCACCCTAAACGTCCCTGATATCCCAACAAAATCCAAATGCCCAAAACCCGGCACCACCCCAAAACACGCAGAACCAAAATCCACCGTCGAATCCTCTCGCACCACATCAATACACCACACCTCTTTAGAACCACAACCCTCTACCAGTACCTACTCCTCAACAACACCACCTCCATCCGACTCAATACCCGCAAACCACCACTTATCACACTCCCTAGAATGCACCACAACCTACTCCTGATCCCCAAAACTCAACCAATGACCACCCTTATGCCAAGATTCCCGGAGTTCACCAAAGTAATCCCTTATATGTGGAAACGTTACCCTACACCCTACAACAAACCCTATATATACCGAAATCAATCGAGAAGGACCTGGTCATCAAGAACATGGCGGAAGAACTCAAGAAGCTCACTGGCAGAGTTCAGAGCGTCGAAGGTGGTAAGGGCATTGAAGGTTTGAATTATGAGGACTTGTGCATTCAACCAGGTGTGGAACTGCCGGAAGGTTACAAACCTTTCAAGTTCGAAATGTTTGATGGGACTGGTGATCCGAAGGTACATCTAAGGACATATTGTGACAAACGTTTAGGAGTGGGCAAAAATAAGCGAATCTGTATGAAGCTGTTCATGAGAAGCCTCATAGGAGATGCTTTGTCTTGGTACATCAGTTAGAACCCGAAGAAGTGGGTTAATTGGGTGAGCATGGCGTCAGATTTCATGGATAGATTCAGGTTCAACACAGAAAATGCACCAGACGTTTTCTACATTCAAAATCTCAAGAAGAAACTAACAGAAACTTTCCGCGAGTATGCTACTCGGTGGAGATCTGAAGCTGCAAAGGTAAGGCCAGCGCTTTAAGAAGAACAAATGAATAAGTTCTTTGTCAGAGCTCAAGACCCGCAGTACTATGAAAGGCTGATGGATATTGAAAACCATAAATTCTCTGACATCATCAAGCTGGGAGAAAGAATAGAAGAAGGAATTAAAAGTGGAATGGTGACGAATTTCGAAGAATTACAGGCCACAAGTAAAGCTTTCCAGTCAGGAGGTATCTCTAAGAAGAAAGAAGTGGGTGTTGTGATGGTGGCCCAGGGTCCTAAGTCTCCTCTCACACATCAAACACCTCCATCCACATACAAGCCCTCACCCCCCATATACCAACAACTTGACACCACCTACCACGCCTATAACACCCAACCCACATATTATCACTCACCACCACTCGCCCGCCAAAATTACCAAAAACCAAGACCAAACTTTGACCGCAGACCACCCAGACAATACACTCCAATCACTGAACCCATAGAGCAACTGTATGAGAGACTGAAGGTTGCTGCTTATGTCACTCCCATTCCCACCGTTGCTATGGAAAACTCTTCCCAGTGGATTAACCCAAACAAGACATGTGCCTATCACTCAGGCATGAAGGGCCATACCATTGATGAGTGTCACACTCTGAAGGGCAAGATTCAGACATTGATCGACACCAAGGTCATACAGGCAAAAGAAGTTGCATCCAATGTTCGTAACAAAACTCTCCTGGATCATAGAGATGAGGGAGTGAATGTGATAGAGACCGATGAGGAATGGGATCCGGAAGGGTCAATTGGACTCATTCGGGAGGGGGATGATCCTAAAACATCTCCAGTTACCCTTACGCCCATTGTGGTACAAACCCAAGCAACACTTGAAGCTGAGGTAACCGCACCAGCACTATTTGAAGTTGAGGTAACCACACCCTTCACTGTGATGGTATCACCCATGCCATCTTACAAGTCTGATGCTATACCATGGGATTATGTTGCAGAAGCGAGAAGGAAAGGAAAAGCAAAAATGGAAGAAACAGGTACAGCACAAGGCATGACTAGAACTGGCAGGATTTAGACACCAGAGCACTTGGGAGGAACAAGCAAAGAAGCTGCATCTAAGTCGCATGTTGTTGAGACTGGTCCTAATGACCTTTGGAGAAAAGTACAAGCAAGAGAATACTCTGTGGTTGACTATTTGAACAAAACTCCCGCTCAGATATCTATCTTGTTACTGCTACAAAACTATGAGACACACATGAATGCTCTGATGAAGGTGCTGAGTGAAGCCTATGTACCCACCAACATCACTAGTGGGGAAATGGCCAACATGGTCAGGCAGGTACTAGAAAGTCACAAAATCACCTTTCATGAAGACAAGCTGCCACCAGAAAGACTAAGTCACAACAGGGCACTACATATCACAGTGCAATTTGAGGATAAATTCATCGTCAGGGTCTTGATAGATGGGGGTTCGAGTCTCAATATATGTCCACTAACCACTCTGAAGAGATTGGGTAAAGGCCTGCACGAGATACAAGCAGGCAGCATGAATGTAAATGCGTTTGATGGATCTCAAAGAGCCACAATCGGAGAAATCAACCTCAGCCTGCAGATGGGCCCAACCTGGTTTGATGTTGAGTTTCAAGTGCTGGATATATCTGCTACCTACAATCTATTGTTGGGACGACCCTGGATACATGCCGCTGGGGAAGTTGCCTCTACTCTGCATCAGGCTGTGAAATCTGAATGGAACCACCAGGAGGTGATCATCCACCGAGACGGAAGTAATCCCATTTATACCAATCAGATTGTTCCGGTCATCGAGAATAGGAAGAAGTTAGGTGGAGAAACATACCATCGCATTGAGCACGTCAACGTAATTGAAAAGGACAAATAGTGGAGCAACAAGATAGAAATCATACTGCTATGGACAGGGTATGAACCTGGCAAGGGTCTCGGCAAGAATCTCCAAGGGATCACCAAACCAGAACAGCCGAAGCATCATGGTACAACTTTCGGACTTGGGTACGAATATACTTGGCAAGAGTTCCAGGATTGGTCGCCACCATGACGCGGTCCTTATTATCCGCTGGAACAACCGGTACCACATTTGCACCAGACATTTCATCAAGTTGACATGATGTGGGAGTCTGAGGAAGATGAAGCCTTAGCTGGTATAAGAAAGTTGTTTCTGGATGACAAAGACATGGATTGCAGTGTGATAGTTCAGGGGGGGAGGAGGAAGACCTTACCATTCAGACCGTTGAAAAAGGAGTTGTTCTTAAGAATTGGACTGTTGCACCATCCCGGGCCCGTCGAGTTCCTAGGTAGCCTGGCAATTAGCATCAATTATTTTAAAGCAATTTTTTGAGCATCTAAGACATTTTCAGTATTTGATTTTGAACGTATTTTGTATTGAAATAATTGCTCGAGTCATCGAGTCGTACTGACGTTTTTCAAATTTTTTTAATGCATTGCTATTTTTAGTATTTATTGTTATTCTTTACATTTTTCTCTCTACAACATTATTATTACATATCCCGATGAACCTACGACTGTGACATGTAATGAGGCAACACGACATAAGGATAATGATTCAGAGGATCTGGAAGACGACATAATACCTGAGGGAATTGTAAGAGAAGTGGAAAACTTTGAAAACAAGCCTAAGTCTAATTTGGACGAGATTGAGACAGTTAACTTAGGGGACTCTGAAATGGTCAAGGAAACACGTATAAGCATTCACCTATCACCATCAGAGAAGGAAGAGTATGTCCGATTCCTAAAATAGTATGCAGATATCTTTGCATGGTCCTACGATGATATGACTAGTTTGAGCACGTCCATAGTGGCTCACAAGCTACCTACCGATCCCATGTGTCCACCAGTAAAATAGAAGCTCAGAAAATTCAAGCCGGATATGAGTTTGAAGATAAAAGATGAGGTCACCAAGCAAATCAAAGCCAAGGTTCTCAGAGTGGTTGAGTATCCGACTTGGTTGGCCAACATTGTGCTGATTCCGAAGAAAGATGGGAAAGTCAAAGTGTGTGTTGATTACCGAGATCTAAACGGGGCGAGTCCCAAAGATGATTTCCCATTGCCCAATATACTTTACTAATCGATAATGTGCCAAGCATGAACTCCAGTCCTTTGTAGATTGCTTCGCGGGGTATCATCAGATCTGGATAGATGAAGAGGATGCCGAAAAGACAGCCTTTATCACACCATGGGGAATATACTGCTATAAAATGATGTCGTTTGGTTTAAAGAATGCTGGAGCCACTTACATGAGAGCAATGACAACCATTTTCCACGACATGATACACAAGGAAATAGAGGTGTACATGGATGACGTCATCATCAAATCCAGAAGAAGCACAGATCATATAGCAGACTTGAGAAAATTCTTTGATCGGCTTCGAAGGTACAATCTAAAATTGAATCCTACAAAGTGTGCCTTTGGAGTCCCTGCCGGAAAATTGCTTGGATTCATCGTCAGTCGTCGAGGGATTGAATTGGACCCGTCAAAGGTCAAAGCTATCCAGGACTTGCCACCACCGAAGAATAAGAAAGAAGTTATGAGCTTCTTAGGGCGACTCAACTACATCAGCTGTTTCATAGCACAATCAACCGTGATCTGTGAGCCGATCTTCAAAATGCTGAAAAAAAGATGATGCAACAAGCTGGACTGAAGAATGCCAGAAAGCCTTGGACAAAATCAAGGAGTATTTGTCTAAACCACCTGTTCTGGTCCCACTAGAACCAGGAAGACCTTTGCTGCTTTTTTTGTCTGTATTAGGTGGAGCTTTTGGTTGCATTCTGGGACAACATGATGAAACTGGAAGAAAGGATCAGGCAATATATTATCTGAGTAAGAAATTCACACCTTACGAAGCCCGGTACTCTTTGCTGGAGCGCACCTATTGCGCTTTGACATGCATAGCTCAAAAGTTGAGGCATTATTTCTGTGTATACACCACATATCTCATATCATGGATGGATCCGATGAAATACATCTTCCAGAAACCCTTGCCTACGGGAAAGTTAGCAAAATGGCAGATATTGCTAAGTGAATTCGACATCATCTATGTAACTCAGAAGGCGGTCAAAGGGCAAGCGTTGGCAGATCATTTGGCAGAAAATACTGTAGACGGAGAATACGAACCATTGAAAACGTATTTACCTAACAAAGAGGTATCATTCGTAGATGAAGATATCAATGAAGCATATGATGGTTGGAGAATATTCTTCGACGGAGATGCAAACTTCAAAGGAGTTGGTATCAGAGTTGTATTAGTATCATAAACTGGCCAACACTATCCGGTATCTGCAAAACTCAGATTTCCATGTACCAATAATATGGCAGAATATGAGGCTTGCATCTTGGGACTCAGGTTAGCCATTGACATGAATGTTCAGGAGTTGCTGGTGATTGGAGATTCCAATCTTTTGGTGTATCAGGTTTTAGGAGAATGGGCTACCAAGAACACCAAAATATTACCATATTTGTATTGTGTACAAGAGTTGATCAAGAGGTTCACGAAGATAGAGTTCAAACATGTTCCGACGATTCAAAACGAGTTTGTAGATGCATTGGCCACTTTATCTTCCATGATACAACACCCAGACAAGAACTTCATTGATCTTATCCCAATAGGAATTCATAAACAACAGGCTTATTGTGCTCAGGTTGAAGAAGAAAGTGAAGAAAATCCGTAGTTCCATGACATCAAAGAATACTTGGCAAAAGGAGAGTACCCGGAACACGCAAATCATACTCAGAAGCGCACACTCCGAAGGTTAACCAACAATTTCTTTCAAAGAGGAGGAATTATGTACAGAAGGACTCCAGGCCTGGGATTATTATAGTGTGTCGATGCCAAGGAAGCATCCAGATTGCTCGAGGAAATACATGTCGGAACCTGCGGACCGCACATGAATGGCTTTGTCTTAGCTAAGAAAATACTAAGAGCAGGATATTTCTGGATGACTGTGGAAACAAACTGCATCAAGTATGTCCAGAAGTGTCACCAATGCTAGATACATGCTGATATGATACGAGTGCCACCTAATGAACTCAATCCAACAAGCGCACCCTAGCCTTTCTTCGCTTGGGGCATGGATGCCATCGGTCTAATCATACTCGATGCTTCAAATGGGCATAGGTTCATTCTAGTGGCCATAGACTATTTCACAAAGTGGGTTGAGGCTGCATTTTACAAACCTAAACTAAGAAGGTCGTCGCAGATTTTGTTCGGGATTGCATTGTTTGTCGATTCGGAGTGCTAGAGTCAATCATCATCGACAATGCCGCCAATCTCAACAGTGATTTAATGAAGGCCATGTGTGAAACTTTCAAGATCAAGCATAAGAATTCCACGACATACATGCCACAGATGAATGGAGTCGTAGAAGCCGCCAACAAAAATATCAAGAAAATACTAAGGAAAATGGTAGACAATTACAAACAATGGCACGAGAAGCTGCCCTTTGCTCTGCTCGGGTATCGTACCACGTTTCGCACATCAACTGGGGCAACTCCTTACATGCTGGTCTACGGTACGAAAGCGGTTATCCCTGCCGAAGTAGAAATCCCTTCTCTAAGAATCATACAAGAAGCTGAGCTCAGCAACTCAGAATGGGTACAGAGCCGATATGAACAACTAGCTCTCATTGATGGAAAAAGAATAAATGTGGTATGTTAGGGTCAACTCAACCAGAATAGAATGGCAAGAGGTTTCAACAAAAAGGTAGACCAAGACAATTCACAACGGGGCAGTTAGTGCTAAAGCGGATCTTTCCACATCAGGACAAAGCCAAGGGGAAGTTCTCACCCAACTGGCAAGGTCCCAACATGGTCCATCGAGTACTAACAGGAGGAGCACTCATACTTGCAGAAATGGACGGAGAGATTTGGCCAAAACCTATCAACTCAGACGCAGTCAAGAGATACTATGTTTAGGATTGTTTACATTTCTTTATTTGATGTAACTAACATACGCTTGACCTGATTCCCGTTTAAGAGGGGATACGTAAGCATCCCTGTGGGTTCGGTCACATCTTAATAAAATCTTCCCACGATCGGAAATTGGGGGAAGATCGCAAGTTCAGCCAACTTCGTCATATGCAGAACAACCAAAAGTATTTTCAGAAGTATGCATTTAAAACTGGGGCTAAATTTTGAGGGGAGCCCTCAAAATTCTAAGGCAAGGATGTTGCAATGTCTCTAAAATATGTCACAGTCACCGGTTCATCTAAATTATTTGATGTCGCATGCTACTACATTTCAAATAACTATATTTATCAAATACATTGCATATTTTTCGAAAACTTTTATTTCTATGGCAGCCAGATATTGCCCAGGGTAACTTATACAGGATTCCAATACAGGAACAAAGGTCGAGCAAGAAGACAAAAGCAAGAACCGACCTTCCCCCCACAAAACTCATGATTTTTCTTTGGATGCAGGCACGATAAAACAACATTATCCGCAGATACATCAAGTCACTACCTTCATGACGACAAATTACCTAGTGTAGACACCTCCAGCTAAGAAATACTTTACTTTCTCACCGCCTTCTCATCATTTGCATAAGGTTAAGCTCTACCTCCCTTCTTCCATGAGGCTAAGCATTGCCTCCCTAATTGCATAAGGCTAAGCACTGCCTTTCCTCCAGGAGACTAAGCATTATCTCCTCTTCTTGCATAAGACTAAGCATTGTCTCCTCTTCTTGCATAAGGCTAAGCACTGCCTTTCCTGCATGAGACTAAGTGTTATCTCCTCTTCTTGCATGAGGCTAAGCATTGCCTCCCTAATTTCATAAGGCTAAGAATTGCCTTTCCTGCATGAGACTAAGTGTTATCTCCTCTTGTTGCATGAGGCTAAGCATTGCCTCCCTAATTGCATAAGGCTAAGCACTGTCTTTCCTGCATGAGACTAAGCCTTGTCTCCTCTTCTCGCATGAGGCTAAACATTGTCTCCCTAATTGCATAAGGCTAAGCATTGCCTTTCCTGCATGAGACTAAGCATTGTCTCCTCTTCTTGCATAAGACTAAGCATTGTCTCCTCTTCTTGCATAAGGCTAAGCACTGCCTTTCCTGCATGATACCAAGCATTGTCTCCTCTTATAAGGCTAAGCATTGCCTCCCCAATTGCGTAAGGCCAAGTATTTCCTTTCCCCGCACGGGACTAAGCATCGGTCCCTTCTTTTTGGAATAAGTCTAAGCATTGCCTTTTCCTTGCATAAGATTAAATATTATCTCCACTACGCTATCTCTTTATTTGCCTAGGGCTAAGCGCTGCCCTCATCTCACACAAGACTAAGCCTTGTCTTGTCTCGACCTCGCATATGACCAAGCATCATATCTTTGCATTTCATAGGCTGAAATATCGCCATTTTGTCCAAAGGCGTCATAGTCTGAAGGCATCATCCTCATAGCCGGGAGACACCATTCCATGGCCTAAGGATCTCTCAAAATTGCACACCATTATTCAAAGGCGTCATAGTCCGGAGGCACCATCCTCATAGCCCGAGGACACCATTTCATGGCCTGCGAATCCCTTATCACACGCTTCATGGCCCAGGACGTCATGGTCTAAGGATATCATCCTCACCGTCCAAAGACAACCTTCATGGTCCGAAGGGAATTTGCTTCATGTTTAAATTTTTGCAATAATCCATATATATATTCGCATGCACCGTGTTTTAAATTTTGCAGGTAACTCGGGAAGTAATTGTTCTTCCAAACGAGAGCAATCTTCGCTCCAGTTTCTGGTCATAACGTTCACGTCCTTCAATTGTTTCAAATGTGACCGACCACCAACAATTGCCCACATTTTACTCTATGACCGTTCAGATACTCGCTCTGTGATACATTCGTAACGTTTCAGATTCACATTCATGACTCCGTACAATTCATCTAATACTATCCTATCCAAGGGAACCCTTTCCGAAACATACGACCATTCTTATAACAACTCCATCGGTTTTGTTCGTCGTTGGCTCCGGAACTACACACAGCTTGATTCCCGTAACACCAGAGATATGTAGCCAACTCAGGAACTAGTGTTCAGCCTCCATATTTTCAAATCACATCATTCCTCAATCTATTCGGCCAAAATTGGTCATCATTTTCTTTACCCGACAATTCCTTCATCATTCTCGGGTAAAGAGGGGCAGCTGTTGTTACCCAATTTTGCCCTCATATTTTCTCACATAATATATATACTTTCAAAACATCATTTTTTTTCTCATCATTATTTAGTTACAAATCCATACAAGCATTTTTCTATAATTTTACATAATTTTCAGAGCTTTAAAATTGATTTTCCTACATTTAAATTACTTGAATATTTATTAATTACTCCTTTCAATTATTTTTGTGATGACTTAATTACCTAAAATTATTATTTTGCATCTATAATACTTTCTTCAGATATTTTACTCTATTTGTTTTATAATTACATTAGTATCTTTAGGCCATTTGCACAATCTTGCAATAATAGCATGTATCCTGCAATTTTATTGTATTCGTCATTTTATTCAAGGTCAAAATAATATCTTACATTTTTATAATCTTCTACTATTATTTTAAAGTATTAATTGGCAAAAATAGCATTTTTTATAATTTATTTAACTATTTTTCATTAAATTATTTTCCCTTAATTTCCTATTTAAAAAATCCGGCCCAAAATTAGGATTAATTTCGGACCATTAAGGTCCAAATAGACCCCTGGACCAATAACCTCAGCAACCCAAACGACCTAACCCAGTCCAAAAACCGACCCAGCTCTTCCCAAATCCTAGTCGTTGATCAAAAATGATCAATGGCTCACAACACTCCTCACCACTCTCCTTATATCCCCTCACCCAAACCCTAATCCCCACTTTCTCTTCATCAGCCGCCCTCAAACACTCCTCCCTCCCACCGAAACCCTAACCGCCCTCTCAATCTTCACTGAATCCGTCTCAATCATGGATTCCTTCTATGATTTTCTTACCTTTTATGTGTTATCTCAGTATTACTTACAAGATTGTGGTATTACTTAGCATTTGCCCCATTTTTGGCAAATATCAGTCTACGAATCAAGGGAGATCAGCTTCACCCTTCGGTATTTGGACAATATTCCGTCTATATACATTCATGGCAAGGCGATATGAAGCCGATTTACCAAAACCTTTGGTCGATTCCTTGATTTCTGTCGAATTAGGGTTTTGGATTTTATACTTTTCCTTTTACCCGTTCCATTACTGATAGCATGTGGTACTTTCTTTCCATATTTATGTTTGATTGATTATTTTCCTTATTTGTTTGCTTGATTCCTACTACTATATAAACCCCTCCCCTTTCTCCTTTGAGACGGACTTTAATCAGTTGGATTCACTAAAAATCGAAGCGATTACTCTATTGTTCTCTTATTCTGTTGTTTTATACTCTGATTCTTTGCCGGCTGAAAGCCAAGGCCACTGGGATTCAATTTTCAACTTTTCTTGGTGCGAGCACTGCACGGGGTTCATTTGAAGCCCTTGGGAACTCTGACGCACTATGAATCTGGGTTCTTGCTCTTTGTTGACATTCATAGCACTGTGGAATTTGTTCTTTATTTTTGTTTGCTTATTCAACTGATAACTGGTAAGTCTCTTGGCTTTACGGTTTCATTCTTCTGTGTTCATGTCCTGCATATTCACGCCTCTGAATTTCATGACCTAAATGTGCTCTTAGACTATCTCTATGTGTAACTTTACTAGCATTACACTCGTATTCTGATTTGAACCTCTTTAGCATTTGGCCTTTTACTTAATATCTCCATTTTTTGAGATATGTTATTTGAATATGCTTCACCTGAATAATTTAGACTCTCTTAAGTTCATTTAGCCTAATGTATTGGTACTTGAATATCTACATTACTGTTTGACATGCGTTTGCTTTCCTACTCTACTTTGAATTCCTGCAATGACTGCCTCACATCTGTAATGTCTTATAATCTGTGACTTGCTCCCCTCCTATTGTGTCACTCAACATTTCTTTGGCTTACTTTATTTCATACCCCTTTAGTGATTATTTGAGACTTTATAGTGGCTATCTTAATTTGTGTTTCCTTATTTGAGATTGTTTGTCTTGGTGATAAATCGGCATGTCTGCTTTCTGGTGTTGTGGAGGATAGTCAGCATGATTTGGACCCTTAGGATTTAACCCTTTAAGTTAGTGCCTTACATAGACCTGTTTGGTATTATGCACCTTTGTATGTTAACCTTGTGATCTCAGGAAATTTGCTTCTCCTCTAACTCTCAATGTGCTTTCTACCAATGTGTTATCTCTTGGTAAGTGTTGAACCTGTAATAGCCATCTGCCTCTAAGACTTGTTGACCTTCTTAACTAGCAAGTTCTGTGTTTTTGACAACTTTGCTATGTCTGTTTTCTAAAATACAAGTGCATCTCTTCAAATTTTGTCCCTTAACCATTGTTCTCTCACTCTCATTTGTTGCTTGCACTATTCTGAATCTATCACTCTTGGTCGGCTGAAAGCCTAGGCCACTAGGACTTTCTCTATTGACCTCCCCAGTGTGAACACTGCTCGGGGTCCATTCGAGACCCTTGTGAACTCTGACACACTAGGACTTGGGGTTCTTTGGCCACCCTCTTTACTACTGAGACCTTAGATGTCTCTAACACTCAGTTCTTTCCTCATTCTATCTGTTGAATATGCAAATTGGGTTGTTTAAGTGGTTTCTGTGTGATTCAATGTTTGGGTCATATGATCAATCTGTGGTTGTTTGGTTTGGTTTGAGTTCCTCTATGGTTTCTGGGCTGTGCTGATGAATATAACCCTCTGTTGGGATCTGGGCATGCTATTTGTGAAGAAAGCATTTGTTGAAGGCCCAGGCAATACTGGGTATCTGCTTTTGGACCTGCTATAGGCCTACTGCTATTACTTGTCTAATATGTTGTAATTACATTCGTCATTGGGTCTGTTATAATTTTGTAATAAACAATTAGGGGTGTTAGTGGAATCGGAGAAATAGGTATACTCTAATATTTTACATGAAAGGGTAGAAAACATGTATGTAGGGCTCGTATGGTCTACTTGTTGTCCAACCTGCTATATATATGCCATTCAATTTCCATGTGCACTGGTAAAAATCATGCCATTGGGAAAATCACACACTCACAACTTTCCTACTATCAAAGCATAAGTACTTGATTTATTCCTATGTCTACTACTAGACAGCATGCCTATAGTAAATAAAAATGTCAATAATCATTCTTTCAATTTGCATAACTGTAGCATATTCATTAGATACCATGCCTATAGGATTATAATAGCTTATGTTCTACTAATCTTTATCTAGAAATCCTGCCTATAGGACTTTAATTGGTTGATTTGCTATTGTTATCATGCTTCTCACCTAGAAAACATGCCTATAGGGGCTAAGTATAAAAAATATCAGCTGCAATCGTTAATCGTTGGAAATCCTGCCTATAGGGTATTACTACTCGCTTTAAAGTGTTAATGCTGAATTTTCCAAACATTGTTTCATTGCTTAGCCGTGCCAATATTAGAAAGCATGCCCATAGGATCAAACTGAGTAATTCTGAGTATTTCCAATGGTTATCACTGCCAACCACTGCGTAAATGACCTAGAGATCATGTCTATATGTTTAATCACTTATAACCTGTAATTGCAATACTAGATACCCCTAAACTGTATAGTTGTTTGGAAATCATATCTATAAGTTTAAAGTGGCACCTTGCATCTATTACTGCCTGCACGTTTGAATCCAAGGTCACATAGAAACCATGTCTATAGGGCTTAATGACTTTAATTCGCCTCAGTTTCGAAACTGACTAACGCCTAATGTGAGAACCTATTTTGCGTATATTTGTTGTTTAAGTGTAGAGGCTAACTTGAGCCCTTAACTGTCCTTACATAAAGTCCAATTTGTTTTGTATGTCGCCTAGTTTTGTTATTTTGAGCAGCCTAAGTAAAGTCAAGAACCACCCTAAATAGAGGTCCAATGCCTCCTGGACCATAGATACGGGACGGGTAGTGCACGCATAGGGTACGACTTAGAATTGAATTAGAGCGCCTAAGTAAACAACTTTAACATAGTAATCGGGTAGCAGGAGATGATAGTTTGTGCCCACTGAATAATATGAGTAATTCCCCATCTAGAGGGAGTTGCGAAGTATTATTGATGTTGCACGGGGTGATCCTTTAGGCTAAAAAACTTAGGACCCCCCTCCCCCCTCTCTTCTTTATACATTTAGCCGTCTAATATAGGTCGTCATAGTTATATCCTTGTAATCCTTATTTCTCATTGTGTTATAATAAATTTCTTTGACTCTTACTCTCTTTGTTTATCTTGCCTATTTTTAATCCACATAATCTTAAGTTCGGTCGGGACCCACAGTTGTGGACCTCAAAGAGTGCCTAACACCTTCTCTTTGAGGTAATTTGAGACCTTACCCGATCTTTGGTGGCATTGACTAGTCAAACAGAGTTATCTACATAATAGGTGCCCTAACGCACCTCAAAAACTGTTAGGTGGTGACTCTTCTTCTTTTAGCACTCTATCTCTCATCCAAAAGAGTTGTCAACACGTCGAAACCCTCTTTCGCAAGAAGAACGGGGTGCGACAACATGCTCTATATATTCATCATATTCAACCATGTAGGAAATATATAATCAAATGATTGGAGCAAGAATAAAATAAAATATCAATACTCGAACACTATGAGAAAATTATACTACTGTGGTGGCTATACATGGCAAATAATTTGCATTGAAGACCTTTCGTTGTCATTAAACACAAAACCCCTAGATAACCCAAAGTGTCAATGAATTAAGGGTTAAGGAGAGAGTTCTACTCAAGGTCAACGCCCCCTTTGAATCCCCCGACACTTTCAAATTCCCAAAGGTCTCAAGGCCTAGGGCAATGCTTGTGCTGGGGAGAGCATCCCAACCTAGAGTTAAACCCCACTCCCAAATACTCCTAACCACTAACGACTCATTTTTCCCTATGGGTTTAAGTTCCAATGAGGCCCCTTCAATGTAAACTAAATAATATAGTATTCCCTACCACATAAGCATATTTTTCCCCTTAACAGGATAACATGAAGACACAAAGACAATTTTTGTTCTTATGACTACATTTCTAACACCAGATGAATATATTAAGTAAGTCTGAAAGTCAAACTTCAAACACACATGGGAGAGAAACAGAAACACTATAATATTATTGTTAAAGGTATAAACACTGAGGAATACATTGAAGGGAAAGGTAAAGAGCACCCAATTCAGATATGCAGCAATACAAATGCTTCTAACAACAGATTGGCTAACTCGGGCTTTGAAACAGGCATATGTAGAGATTGACAATACAACTTAAAAATCTACAGAGATTCAGACAGATGGTCATGATTAGCAAATACTATAGGTATTGTCAAAGATATCAGGACTCTTAGCATGACCATAGGTTACAGATCCAGACATGGAACCCTTAAAGATGCTTAACATGATCATTCTCATAATAGTATCAATCTTAAACAATCCACTATGTTCAAGTAGTAGCAATAGAGAACTTCTCATAGGATAGAAAATCAGATTCAGTTTCAGAATAGCAAGAAAGAGAGGACTGAGTGTAACTTCAGAACAAAATATGAAGTCGTGCAGACAAACAGGGATCCATGCAACATTTGATCAGTTATATATATAGACATTTCAAATGGGGTGTGATCTTACATAGACAGGGTGAGCTTCACCTATTATAGATTCAAGTCAGCAATGTCATAAAGGGAATAGGGGTTATAGACAAGGGAAGGATTATACCAAAACAGGTTTAACTCAGGCGTATGGACTAAAATTAGCATATGATTATGTAGCAGTCATACTCAGCTTGAAAACAGTTATCACTTAATTATAGGAAAATGACTATGACCTGCTTTTATGAAAGACAACTAAATGAAAGCTTCACAAAGTCAACAGTGCCATGAAGGAAATTAAAGACAGGAAAAGCATTGTACCAAACAGGTTTTAACTCAGTTATGAAGTTGGGAGTTACATCTAAACATGAGACAACTATATTAAGCTTAACAGCAATTACCAGTCAACTATAACAAACAATATTATGACTTATTTTTATGAAAAAGGATGACTTAATCTTAGTAGAATATATACATCAGAGTTATTGATATTCATGAAAATGTTCATCTCAACAAGACTGTTTCATACAGATGCAACCAACAATTGGATATAATCATGAGAATATCATAGTGATAACCTAGAAGTTGCCCTTAGAGTTAGCAGATACAGGCATAAAGAAGGAGAGCACTTAAACACTTAGACTTTCATGCTTCAGTTAAATGCTACAGGATGTAAACTATGAACTCTCAAGTTTTATCCTAATTGGGATAATCAAACACTGATCTCGACCATAAGACAAACAGAATACAGGAAATAATGTGTAGAGATAGAGATCACAACAGAATCTTAAATGGAAATTATGAAGTCTAAGTAAACATGAGAAGTCATTAAGGCACATTACAGCTTAATCATGTAGACTATTTAGACTCAGAAATGAAAGTCATTTGAGGTCATGTAACAGCTTGATCAACATTAATTAAAGACTTAGAAGCATGACAAGTGATCCTAAGTAAACAACATCTTATCATAAACTGAAAATAACATTTCTATACTAATTATAAGCATCATAAGCTAACACGGTTAAAAGAAAGCAATAGCATGTTCATAGTAGTCTAGTAAAATAATTAAAGAGAATGGGTGAAGATGTACTGCCTTCTCTAAAGCAGCAGACCAAATAGGACTCGTTTAGCCGTTAGGATGCAAGAACTCAAAGACTTCAACCAAATTAGTACCTCAGAGCAAAAATCGGAATTCGAGTAAGAGCTTAGCCTTAGTCAAAGAAATTCTACAACTACTATATTGATTTTCTACCTTTTTCAGTTGTTCATAGTATGTTTTTCTTCAGTGTTAGGTGGTTGTAGATGAGAACATTAAAGGCCCTATTTATTGTGCCATTTAAGGCTCTAGGGTTTTATAAATTCAAAATCGTGAGTGGAAAGTGACGAATGGTAGATGATGTGAGCACGATTGAGTGAAATTGAAAGAAACAAAGGGGAAAAACAGGTTCGAGTTTACTTGAGCATGAGGAGATCGACCGTTGAAGCTTTTGGACAAGCGGTTAAACCCTAATGTCCAGAGGTCACTGTGTTTGACCTCTAGACAAAGAATAACAGTGGTGATGATGAAGAAACGACATGCATGCCATGGACTTAACAGCAGACGAGAGAACTCCGAGATTTGATATTACATCGTCGAGACTAGTGTTCAAGTTTGGGTATTTTGAATTTTGAGTGATGAGATAGGAAATAGCCGACTGGATTCATGGATTTTAGAAGGCAAAAGGATTGTTTCATGCTCGATCTTTGACTAATGAGAGAAAATCAGATGATTTGAAGGTTTTCTTCCCTTTTGAGCTTAGGGTTTCGGATTAGGGGTCTTGAATTTGTGTGATGAATTTGGAATGTTCGGGCGGGATTCGTGGTGTAGCAGGGACATAAGGTATGATTTAGAGGGATTTCAAGTGACCTTGTACAAATTTGTGCAAGGTTTTTGGAGATTGATGGTTGATGGGGATGAAAGAAAAGAGAGAAGAAAGGGAATGAGAGGCGACAGGGTGAGGTGAGAAATGATTACGGTTTTGGGTAGGTTTAGGGTTGTCTCTGAGTTGAAGTTGAGAGATGGAACGGGAGCCGTTGGATATGTTTATCAACGTCTCCGATCATTTTGATAATTAGGAATTTAGAAATGATTTAAATGGGAAAATCAGTAGTTGTTTGATTACTTTGATCAGACGGTTGAAAATAAATCTCTGGATGCTTAAGAATTAAAGAGGAAATAGAGTTAAAATATGGGTCGTTGATTTAATAGATGGACGGCCCAGATGGTTTGTAGTTGTTTTGTGTGTGCGGGAGATGGGTGACATGGCACGAGCTCATTGGCCGTCAACATCGGGCATGATTCGGAATGGTTTGAACTGAAAATGAATTTGTTGGTGTTGATGGTGCTCATTCATCGCAATTGCAAAGGTGACAGTGGGGGATCTGATGTTGCAAATGTGACTTCAACTTCGTATTTGCGAAGCCAACAGGCCTGAGGGCTAGTTCGCATTTGCGATTATTTGGTCGCATTTGCGAGATTTACCAACTTCGCAATTGCGATGCCTTTGACATAATTGTGACTTATCTTAAGGTTGTCAGGGTTCGCAAATGTGACCCCTGATTCACAATTGCGAGGATTCACAAATGCGAACCTTGTGTCACAAATGCGACATCTGCAGCAGATCAAAAAGGCTGGGAGACGGGATGTTGCAACATATTCTCTCATTGTAGAACTCGGTAGGAGGCGAATTAGAGAGGGGATTTTCATCTACAAACTTTGGGTAACTGATTCTAATCTATTTCCAACTATATTCCATCAATATATCTTAGATTGTAACATCAAAATCATGTGAATCAAAGTGAAAATTTGTGAAACTTTGTCATGTTTTTGAAAAATAAGAATTTGAGTTTTGAGAGTCGATTTGGACTCGGATTTTAAAACTAATCATATATATAGAAAAGTGTTGACTTTTGTTAAAATTTTGGGAAAAGTGTAAAGATCATGGTTTTATCTATTGTAATTGTTTTCCTTTGCATTGTTTGATGATATTAAGTCAATTTTGGTTAAATTTGAGCCGTGTGAAGACGAATTTTAGGGGGGAAAGTTATTTTTGAATCTTTCCATACATTAATTAAATTGTCATATAATGTTCTAAATTCTCATAGTCAATCTACTCTTACGCGTGTTAGTCTATCCTTACATGCCTTAAATGACTTTGTCAACACTTGTTCTACATCTTACTTGATATTTTGCTATTATGCTTTAGTTGAACTTGTTGCATCTTTAATTGTTGCATGTTATCTCTTCCATTGTTGATTTACCATTTTTTGAAGTCATTGTCACATGTTATCTCTTCTATTATTGATTTATCATTATTTGAAGTTATTGTTACATGTTATCTTTTCTATTGTTGATTTATCATTATTTGAAGTTATTGTTACATGTTATCTCCTTCATTGCTGATTATCATTATTTGAAGTCATTGTTACATATTATCCCTTCCATTATTGATTATCCTTATTTGAAGTCATCGTGATATGTTGTCTCTTTCATTATGAGTTATTCTTGTTTAGTATTGTGGTTACACATTATCTTTCTCATTGTTGAGTTGTTGGTGTTGAAGTTGTGAGAGTCGTTATCACATTGAGGCGAAGTATTAATTGTTGAGATATCTTTCTTGTTGAGAAATTTACATTCATTGTTATTGTTGATATTCTTGTAAATATTATGGTTAAGCCATGGGCTATTGTTGTGGAACCATTGATATTATTGATATTGGCAAGTTGTGACATATGGACACTTATGGTGCGAGTTGTTATTATGATGTGATATTGATGCGCATGCGACGGTATAAGGATAGGGGTTAATGTTCATGTGATGGCATAAGGTGGGACTTATGTGTGTGTTTCTTGTAAGGGAATTACATGAATCCACGCGGCGTAATAAGGTAGGCTAAAGTGCGTGTACCTATTTCGGAAAAAATATTTTCAAAACCTTTTAAATGTAAGGCTCACGCGGCGTTATAAGGAAAGATTGATTGAAATTGAGAAATGTGAATACGAGGCGGTACCTCAGTTGTGATTCTTGTTATATACGAGGCGGTACCTCGGTTGTGATTCTTATTATTCATGAGGTGGTACCTCCTAGTGATTCTTGTTGTTTATCTCATGTTGCAAAGAGTTATTGGTGGGAACACTTTTTGTTGCTTTGTTCTTCCTTGTTCTATCATTTATTGTCCGTATATGATCATTGTAGTTATTTTCAATTGCTTCGTTTATGTTATCTCTATGCTTACAATCTTTTCATTAGTCTATGTTATTAACTTGCTTCACATTACTTATTTCTCCGCTTTCCATTACTTCTCATTATTACATTTTCATTCTGTTTATTATTTCCTAGTAGGTGTCTTGACCTGGCCTCGTCACTATTCTACCGAGGTTAGGCTTAATACTTACTGGGTACCATTACGGTGTACTCATACTATGCTTCTGCATATCTTTTTGTGCAGATCCAGGTATGTCTGTCTGTGCCAGACGCTAGAGGTCGATTGGGTAGGTTCTTTTGGAGACTTCAAGGTATACCTGCTCGACATCCGCAGGCCTCGAAGTCCCCTTCTATTTTAGACATTCTACTGTTTGCTTCTTGTTTCAAACAGTATTGTATATTGACACTATTAGTACTTTCTTGTAGAGCTTATGACTCTGTTTCACCAGGTTTTGGGGATAGTGTTGGCTATTGTACTGTCGAGTTTATTATTATTGTGTGAAGGTTTATTTGAAGTTTTAGTAGTATTTCCGCTATTTCTCTATGCTTGTTAGGCTTACCTAGTCATAGAGACTATGTGCCATCACAACATCCTACGGAGGAACATTGGGGTCGTGACAAGTTGGTATCAGAGCTCTAGGTTTATAGGTGCTACGAGGCATAAGCAGGTTTAGTAGAGTCTTGCAGATCGGTACGGAGACGTATGTACTTATCTTCGAGAACCTACGAAACTGTTAGGAAACTTCACTTCTTTGATTCCTTATCGTGCAAAATTATTGACTCGAAATCTTAATCATTGACTTTCCATTATATCACATATGGTGAGGACACGCACTGTTGGATCCGACGATCAAACACAAGCGCCCCTGCTAGAGCCACGAGAGGTCAGGGTTGGGGCAGAGGCTGAGAAGGGGCACGTGGTGCAGCTAGAGCACCTTGCCAAGCTGCGACAGAGGAGCCACCAGTAGCTCCAGCTGGGGGGCAGGCACCCGAGGCGCCTATTTGCCTCCCCTGCACTTCAGGAGACCCTCGCACAGTTCTTGAGCATGTTTGGTACTCTAGCTCAGGCGGGGTTGATTCCACTTGCACCAGCCATATCTCAGGTTGGAGGAGGAGCCTAGACTCTAGCGGACCGTACTCTAGACACGGGTCCATGTTGATCAGGTCCTGGAGGTTATGCCAGCATAGCCTGTTGTTCCGGTTCTGCCTGAGGTTATGGCAGGGGCATCTGAGGAGGAGCAGCTTAGACTTGAGAGATTCATGAAGTATCACCCTCCTACTTACAGTGGTTTAGCTTCAGAGGAT
Source organism: Nicotiana tabacum (assembly GCF_000715075.1). Classification (NCBI taxonomy): domain Eukaryota; kingdom Viridiplantae; phylum Streptophyta; class Magnoliopsida; order Solanales; family Solanaceae; genus Nicotiana; species Nicotiana tabacum. The sequence goes on along the minus strand of NC_134093.1, from coordinate 49,073,551 downwards.
GCACATGCTTTTCTAGAGAAGTTCCATCGTATTCTCCACACCATAGGTATTATGGAGACGAGCATGGTTGCTTTCACTACATTCCAGCTATCAGGAGCAGCATACCAGTGGTGGCGAGTTTACGTGGAGGGAAGCCCAGCCAATGCAGGTTCACTTACATGGACTCGGTTTTCAGAGATGTTCTTGAGAGAGTTTGTTCCCCAGACCCTTCAAGATACATGACGCGCGGAGTTTGAGCAGTTACGCCAGGGTACTATGACAGTGTTAGAGTATGTTGTCTGATTCGGTGATTTGTCCAGACATGCACCTGCCTTGGTTTCTGTAGTCAGAGAGCGAGTTCGTCAATTTATCGAGGGGCTCAACTATGGTATTAGATTCAGCATAGCTCGAGAGTTGGAGACAGATGCCCCATATCAACAGGTGGTGGAGATTGCACGGAGGTTGGAGGATATACGGGGCCTTGAGAGAGAGGACAGGGAGGCTTAAAGGCCTCGAGGTACTGGAGGATTTAGTGGTGGCCACACTATAGCTACAGCTCATCATGGTAGAGGCTATGTGAGTTGTCCAGTTCACTCAATACTTCCAGCTTTTAGTGGTGCTCCAGTTATTCCGAGATCTCAGGTTGCACACTTTGCTCAACCACTTTCTAGTGTACCTTCTGCATGGGGTGCCTTCAGCAGTCAGTCCAGCTGATCAGACCCGAGCCAATCCTAGCAACCACGCCTACCGAGAGCTTGCTTTGAGTTTTGTGATACTCGTCATATGGTTAGATATTTCCCCAGACTCAAGAGGGGTGCACCTCCACAGACTACTAAGGCTCCACGAATTCAGTGAGGCCCACAGACATCATAGGCCATAGTTGTTGCCCCAGTTGCTGCTCCACTCGCACAGCCAGCTAAGGGTGGGGGATGGGTAGCAATATGTTGTCCTAGAGGGGGAGGCGAGGCCAAATTCTATGCTTTTCAGGGTAGGACAAAGGCAGTCGCTTCAGACGTAGTCATTACAAGTATGGTTCCGATTTGCCATAGAGATGCATCAGTCTTATTTGATCGGGGATTCATTTATTCATATGTTTCATCTTAATTTGCTCCATATTTGTATATATCTCATGATTCTTTGAGTTCTCCTATCTTTATGTACATGCTTGTGGGAGATTCTATTATTGTAGACCGTGTATATCGGTAGTGTTTAGTTGTTATTGATGGTTTTGAGACCAGAGTTGATCTATTATTACTTAGTATGGTATACTTTGATGTTATCTTGGGCATGGACTAGTTGTCGCCCTATCATGCTATTCTGGATTGTCACGCCAAGACTGTGACATTGGCTATGCCAGGGTTTTCACGGTTAGAGTGGAGGGGTGCATTGGATTATGTTCCTAGCATGGTTTTGTCATTTCTAAAGGCACAGCAGATGGTTAAGAAGGGATGTGACACTTATCTAGCCTTTGTGAGAGATTTCAGTGCTGATACTCCTACAGTTGAGTCAGTTCCGATAGTGAGAGACTTCCCGGATATATTTCTAGCATATCTTCCGGGAATGCGGCCGATAGGGATATCGATTAGGGTATTTCCTTATTGACAGGCACTCAGCCCTTTTATTTTCAACCATATCATTTGGCCCCGGCAAATTTGAAGGAGTTAAAGGAGCAATTGCAAGAGTTCCTAGATAAGGGTTTTATTTAGCCTAGTGTGTCATCGTGGGGTGCTCCAGTCTTGTTTGTGAAGGATAAAGATGGTTATATGCACATGTGTATTGATTACCGGCAGTTGAACAAGGTTAGAGTGAAGAATAGGTATCCATTGCTGCGCATTGATGACTTATTTGATCTGCTATAGGGTGCTAGAGTGTTCTCAAAGATTAATTTGCAGTCAGGTTATCATCAACTAAATATTCGGGATCCGCTTATTCTGAGGACTGCCTTTAGGACTCAGTATGGTCACTACGAGTTCCTTGTGATGTCATTTGGGCTGACCAATTCCCCAGAAGTATTTATGCACCTGATGAACAGTGTCTTCCAGTCATATATTGATTCATTCGTCATTGTGTTTATTGATGACATCTTGGTGTACTCCCACAGTCAGGAAGATCATGAGCAGTACCTGAGGACCGTGCTCCATACCTTGAGAGAGAAGAAGTTGTATGCAAAATTCTCTCAAAGTGTGAATTCTGCCTTAATTTGGTAAAGTTTTGGGTCATGTGGTATCCAGTGAAGGGATCAAGGTAGATCCAAAAAGATTAAAGCAGTTCAGAGTTGGCCCAGACCGTCTTCAGCTACTGAGATTCGGAGTTTCCTTGGTTTGTATGGGTATTATCACCGTTTCGTGGAGGGTTTCTAATCCATTGTTGCACTTATGACCAGATTGACCCAAAAAGTTGCTCCTTTCAGATGATCCAGGAGTATGAGGCAGGCTTTCAAAAGCTCAATACTGCTTTCACTATAGCCCAGTGTTGGTATTACCTACGGGTTCGGGGTCTTACACTGTGTATTGTGATGCTTCACGTGTTGGCCTTGGCACGATGTTGATGCAAGATAGTAGGGTGATTGCCTACGCGTCTTGGCAGTTGAAGACCCATGAGAAGAATTATCCGGTCCATGACTTGGAATTGGCAGTTATTGTTAGTGCCTTGAAAATTTGGCAGTACTATTTGTACGGTGTCCCTTGTGAGGTCTATACCGACCACCGGAGTCTACAGCATCTGTTCAAACAAAAAGATTTTAACTTGTCGCAGCAGAGATGGTTAGCGTTGCTTAAAGACTATGATATCACCATTCTATATCATCCCGAGAAGGCCAATGTGGTGGTCGATGCCTTGAGTCGAAAGGTAGAGATCTTGGGCAGTTTAGCATATCTACTGGCAGCAGAGAGGCCACTAGCCATGGATGTTTAGGCCTTAGCCAACTAGTTTGTTAGATTGGATGTTTCGAAGCCCAGTTGAGTTCTTGCTTGCATGGTTTCTCGGTTTTCTTTATATGATCGCATCAGAGAGCGTCAGTATGACGACCTCTATTTGATTGTCCTTAAGGACATGATTTAGCACGGTGATGCCAAGGAGGTTTCTATTGGTGATGATGGGGTATTGTGGATGTAGGGCCAATTATGTGTGCCCAATGTAGATGGTCTGTGTGAGATGATCCTTCAGGAGGCCCACAATTTGCCGTACTCTATTCATCCGGGTGCCACTAAGATGTATCAGGATTTGAGGTAGCACTATTGGTGGAGTTGAATTAATAAAGGCATAGTGGAGTATGTAGCTTGGTGCCTAAATTGTCAGCAGGTGAAGTATGAGCATCAACGGCCAGGCGGTTTGCTTCAGAGACTTGAGACTCCCAAGTGGAAATGGGAGTGTGTTACCATGGACTTTGTTTTTGGGCTCCCACAGACTCAGAAGAAACTTGACGCGGTATGGGTGATTGTGGACAAGTTTACCAAGTCGGCTCATTTTATTCTGGCAGTGACTACCTATTCTTCAGAGAGGTTGGCTCAAATTTATATCTGCGTGATTGTCCGACTTCAAAGCATGTCGGTATCCATCATCTCTGATTGGGGCACGAAGTTTACATCGCATTTTGGAGAGCTATGTAGCGTGAGTTAGGCATATGAGTTGAGTTGAGTATGGCATTTCACCCCTCGATGGACGGATACTCCGAGCGCACTATTCAAATATTGGATGATATTCTTTGTGCCTATGTTATGGATTTTGGGTATTCTTGGGATCAGTTCTTGCCGCTTGCGGAGTTTGCCTACAATAAAAGCTACCAATCACGTATTCAGATGGCTCCTTATGAGGCCTTATATGGGAGACGGATTCATTCCCTAGTTGGTTGGTTTGAGCTGGGATAGGCTAAGATTGGGCACAGATTTGGTTCGAGATGCCTTGGATAAGGTCAAGTTGATCCAGGATCGACTTCGTACAACCCAGTCTAGATAGAAAGGTTGTGCGAATTGGATGGTTTGTGATGTTTCATTCATGGTTGGAGAGTGAGTTTTGCTCCGGGTTTCACCTATGAAGGGTGTGATGAGGTTCGGGAAGAAGGGCAAGTTGAGCCCTAGGTATATCGGACCTTTTGAGATCCTTGAGACGATTGGTGAGGTGGCCTACAAGCTTGCATTGTCACCTAGTTTATCTGCGGTTCATAGGTGTTCCATGTTTATATTCTCCGGAAGTATTATGGTAATCCGTCTCATGTTTTAGACTTTAGCACAATCCAATTGGACGAGGATTTGACTTATATTGAGGAGACGGTGGCTATCTTGGACAGATAGGTTCGGAAGTTGAGATCAAAGAACATTGCTTCAGTGAAGGTTCAATGGAGGGTCATCCAATCGAGGAGGTGACCTGGGAGACTGAGCATGACATGCGGAGTCGTTATCCTCATCAATTCACCACTGCAAGTATGTCCTTATGCACTCCGAGAAGCTTTCAGGTTGATTTGGACCCTTTGATTCTTGACTTAGAAGCTTAAATTAGAAATGTTGACCAAACTTTAACTTTTGTGAAAATGACCCAAGAACAGTGTTTTGATGGATCTGGTAGCTTCGTATCGTGATTTTGGACTTGAGCGTGTGCCCGGAATTGAATTCGGAAGTCCGTAGGTTGATTTGTGTTGTTTTGCCGAAATTTGGCAATTTAAAGTTGAAAAGTTTGACAGGAGGTTAAATTTTAGCTATCGAGTTTCGAATTTTATTTTGGGACTTGGAAAAGGTCTGCTATGTTATTTATAACTCTTCTGTAAAATTTTGTATCATTTGGAGTTGAATTGATAGGATTCGGACGCTTGGTTGCAATTCTAGTAGTTCTTGAAATTTACTTTGAAACTTATACATTTTAGTGTTCTATTTGTAATTTTCGATGTTATTTTTGTGTTTTGATCACGCGAGTGAGTTCGTATGATGTTTTCAGACTTGTGTGGATTTGGTTTGGAGCCTCGATGTTTCGGATGAGTTTCGGGCATGATTCCGAATAGTTTGAACTGAAAATGAATTTGATGGTGTTGCTGGTGCTCAGTCATCGCAATTGCGAGCACCAGCCTCGCAATTGTGAAGGTGATAGTGGGGGGCTCTGATGTCTCAAATGCGACTTCCCCTTCACATTTGCGAAGCCAGCATGCCTGAGAGCTAGTTCGCAACTGCGATCATTTGATCGCATTTGCGAGATTGACCAGCTTCGCAATTGCAATGCCTTTGTCGCAATTGTGACTTATCTTAAGGCTGTCAGGGTTTGCAAATGTGACCCCTAATTCGCAATTGCGAGGGTTCACAAATGCGAACCTTGTGTCACAAATGCGATATCTGCAGCTGATCAGAAGGGCTGGGATGCGGGATTTTTCAACATATTCTCTAATATTAGAACCTTAGACTCGGTAAGAGGCGATTTGGAGAGGGAATTTTCATCTACAAACTTTGGGTAAGTGATTCTAATCTATTTCTAACTATATTCCATCAATATATCTTAGATTTTAACATCAAATTCATGTGAATCAAAGTGAAAATTTGTAAAACTTTGTCAATTTTTTGAAAAATAAGAATTTAAGTTTTGAGAGTCTATTTGTACTCGAATTTTGAAACTAATCATATATATGGACTCGTGGGGTTATGGGTAGTCGAAATCTACTCTTGGACCTGAGTTTTGATCGGGCGAGCTCTGGGTTGACTTTTGTTGACATTTGGGGAAAAGTATAAAGGTCATGGTTTTATCTATTGTAATTGTTTTCTTTGCATTGTTTGATGATATTAAATCAATTTTGTTTAGATTTGAGCCGTCTGAAGGCGAATTTTAGGGGAAAAGCTATTTTCGAGGGTTGAATTGGCCTAGTTGAGGTAAGTATCTTGCCTAACTTTGTGTAGGAAAATAACCCCTTAGGATTTGCATTCTAATATTTCTAGAAGGTTTCGGCACTAATTCGCTAAAGTTAGAAATTTGAAGGTTTGGAATGTTCATAAGTTTGACCGAGAGTTGACTTTGATGATATCAAATTTGGATTGTGGTTTCGGGAATTGGAATAGCTTCGTTATGTCATTTGGGACTTGTGCACAAAATTTGAGTTCATTCCGAGTTGATTTGATATGGTTCGGCACGACTTTTGGAAGTTGAAAGTTCAAATGTTCATTAAGTTTGATTTGAGGCGCGATTCGTGGTTCTGATGTTGTTATGCATGATTTGAGGCCTCGAGTAAGTTTGTGGTACAATGGGACTTGTTGGTATATTTGGACGTGGTCCCGAGAGGGCTCGGGTGAGTTTTGGACGTGGTTCAGATCATTTCAAATGGTTTTGCACTGCTGGTTTTCTGCTGTTACCAGTTGCTTCTGGTGTTTTTTGCGATCGTGAAGGTCGAGCCACGATCGCAAAAGGTGTTTTGGTATGCAGTGAACTTTCTCTCCACGTTCACGTGAGGATGAACGCGTTTGCATAGAGTTGGGAGTGGTCTTCATCGCGTTCATATCTGCTTCTATGCGTTCGCGTAGTGATTGGGCTGAGCTGGGCAGGAGGCCGGTTTCCTCTTCGCGTTCGCGATGTTGTTCCCACGATTGCGTAGTTATGTGAGCCTTGTGTATCGTGTTCGCGAGGCTTTTACTGCGATCGGATAGAGTAATTCTAGGGTAGTGCATTTTTCTTCTTCGCGATCGTGATGGTATTTCCGCGATCGCGATTCATTAATTCGTCCAGTGAATATAAAGTACTCTATTTCGGAGGTTTCGGTCATTTTTGCATATTTGGAGATATGGAGCTCAGATTGAGACGATTTTTGAATCGATTTTCACCATATGGATTGGGGTAAGTGTTCTCTACTCAGTTTTGATGTGAATTTTTGAGTTTTGAACATCGATCCGGAGTCGGATTTGAGTGAAACTAGTATGGTTGGACTCGTAGTTGAATGCGTTGTCGGATTTTGTGATTTTGTCCGGTTCTGAGGTGCCGGCCTGGGTTTGACTTTTTGGTTGACTTTAGGCTTTTGATTAAAGATTCGACCTTTATCGATTGGGTTTGTTTCCTTTGGCTATTATTTAATGTTCTTGAGTTGCTTTTGGCTAGTTTCGAGCCGTTTGGAGGTTGGTATGCGTGGGATGGCATTTTTGGAGTATCGTTTGGCTTGCTCGGTATTGGATTTGGCTTGTTCGAGGTAAGTAACACTTCCAAACTTGGTACTGATGAATCCATGTATATACGTGTTATGTGTTTAGTGTTGAGGTGATGCACATGCTATGTGACGGGTGTATGGGCATGCACCGTGTGGATTGTGACTCGGTTGATCCTTTGGTACTATGTAGCTACCAAATTTTGTTTTTATCCATGAAATTTCTACGTGCTAGAGTAATTGAGTTGTGATCCATGTTAAAAACCATGTTTAGGCTATATGCTTATCCTATTGGGACTCATTGAGGTCAATTCTGCTGTTGAGTTATTTGCTTAAATTGCAATTACATACTCAGTCATATTCATTCATTTGCATATCATATCTCAGTCTCTGTTATCATTTGTTGTCACATCATATCATCATTGTTTGGGCTGATTGGCATGACATCCGCGAGCCTGAGAGATTGGAGAGATTGATGATTGAGTGAGGCTGAGGGCCTGATTGTGAGTGATGATTATGGGATCAGGCTGCACACCACAGCAGGCCATATTGGCTTTATATATGTTATTATTATATGGATCGGGCTGCACGCCACACCAGACCTTATAGGCTTTATTATTGTGGGATTGGGCAGCATGCCGCAGCAGGTCAGATTGGCTTATATTAGCGCTTGGGCAGGATGCGCCCCTCCGGAGTCTGACATACCAGTAGTGAGCGCAGGCACAATGATAGATAAATACATACGTTCTTTGGTGAGAGGCTTATGATCCAGGCACCGTACAGTGTTGAGTGATTGTGTGTGTGTGTGATGAAGTGGCCATTTGAGGCAGACAGCTTGAGTATGTTGAGGGCGAGAGTACCTGGTAATATCATCGTGAAATCATTTATTTGACATGCATACTTGGAATATAGGCAGAGATGCATTTTAATTATGTTATACGGTATTGTGACATTCATGATCTGACATGTACATTTGACATGTAGGCATTGAGATGTATATTCCTCATGCTAGACAGCATATGATAATTGATGACTTGACATGCATATTGACATATAAGCATAGAGGTGTAATTTCCTCATGTTATCTGATAAGATAATATCTTATCTGTTGTTGAATGCTTTTGGGTAAAATCACAGTTTTCTGATATACTCACATTTTGATGATTTCGGTGAAAGATTTGGGTTTTACTGTTATACTTGAAAAGCATGCCTATTTTTCTGTAACTGTTAACGAGTTGAGCATCATATCTTTGAGTAGTTTCATGTACTACTTTTATTATATTGTTATGAGTTGAAGTTGAATATTGGTGTTGGACCCTGACCATTGTCCAAGCTCATCACTGCTCTCAACCTAAGGTTAGGTTTGTTACTTATTGAGTATATGGGGTCGGTTGTACTCATACTACACTTCTGCATCTTGCACGCAGATTTTGGATGTTGATGTTGCTGTGTATGGCGGGAGTTGGCATTGAAGAGGTACCTTCATTTCGGTCATAGCTGCCTCTTATTCTTGGTAGCTTTAGAATTATTAATTTGTTCATGTATATTTCAAACATATGATGTATTTATTTCATACCAAATTTGTAAACTCTAAATCTTAGAAGCTCATGATGTGTACTACCAGTCCTTGGGATTTTGTATAAAAGATCAGTTATTTCATCATTTATTTTCTCAATTAAATCTCATTTGAATAGGATTGTTGCTATTTGGCTTACCTAGCGGGTTGGGTTAGGTGCCATCACGACTAGTTAGATTTCGGATCGTGACACTACTTGGACTCTTTCCATGCTTTAATTGAATTGACATATCATGTTTTAAATTCTCATAGCCAATCTACTCTTACTTGTGTTAGTCTATCCTTACATGCCTTAAATGACTTTGTTAATACTTGTTCTACATCTTACTTGATATTTTGCTATTATGCTTTTGTTGAGCTTGTTGCCTCTTTTATTGTTACATGTATCTCTTCCATTGTTGATTTACCATTATTTTAAGTCATTGTTACATGTTATCTCTTCCTTTGTTGATTTATCATTATTTGAAGTTATTGTTACATGGTATCTCCTTCATTGTTGATTATCATTATTTGAATTCATTGTTACGTGTTATCCCTTCCATTATTGATTATCCTTATTTGAAGTCATCGTGATATGTTTTCTCTTCCATTGTGAATTATTCTTATTTAGTATTGTGGTTACACATTATCTTTCTCATTGTTGAGTTATTGGTGTTGAAGTTGTGAAAGTCGTTATCACATTGAGGCGAAGTGTTTAATGTTGAGATATCTTTCTTGTTGAGAAATTTACATTCATTGTATGATATTCTTGTACACATTGTGGTTGAGCTATGGGATATTGTTGTGGAACCATTGATATTGTTTATTATTGGAAAGTTGTGACATATAGGCACTTGTGGTGCGAGTTGTTATTATGACGTGATATTGATATGCATGCGGCGGTATAAGGATAGGGGTTAATGTGTATGCAGCGGCATAAGGTGGACTTATGTGTGTGTTACTTGTAAGGGAATTACGTGAAGCCACGCGGCATCATAAGGTGGGTGCGTGTAGCTATTTCGGAAAAATTATTTTCAAAACTATTTATATGTAAGGCTCACGCAACGGTATAAGGAAAGATTTTGATTGAAATTAAAAAATATTAATATGAGGCGGTACCTCGGTTATGAGTCTTGTTATATACGAGGCGGTACCTCGGTTGTGATTCTTATTGTACACAAGGTGGTACGTCATAGTGATTCTTGTTGTATATCTCATGTTGCAAAGAGTTATTGGTGAGAACACTTCTTGTTGTTTTGTTCTTCCTTGTTCTATCAGTTATTGTCCGTATATGATCATTATAGTTCTTTTCAATTGCTTCCTTAATGTTATCTCTATTCTTACAATCCTTCCATTAGTCTATGTTATTAACTTGCTCCATATTACTTATTTCTCTGCTTTCCATTACTTTTCATTATTACATTTTCATTGTGTTTATTATGTCCTAGTAGGTGTCTTGATTTGGCCTCGTCACTACTCTACCGAGGTTAGGCTTGATACTTACTGGGTATCATTGTGGTGTACCCATACTACACTTCTCCGCATCTTTTTTTGCAGATCCGGGTACTTCTGCTCGGGCCAAAGCTAGAGGTTGATTGAGTAGCTGCTTTTGGAGACTTCAAGGTATACATGCTCGACGTCCGCAGGCCTCGGAGTCTCCTTCTATTTTAGACATTCTACTATTTACTTCTTGTTTCAAACAATATTGTATATCGACACTATTAGTACTTTCTTGTAGAGCTTATGACTTCGTTCCACCAGGTTTTGGGGAGAGTGTGTGCTATTGTGCTGTCGAGTTTATTATTATTGTGTGAAGGTTTATTTGAAGTTTTAGTAGTATTTTCATTATTTCTCTATGCACGTTAGGCTTACCTAGTCGTAGAGACTAGGTGCCATTACGATATCCTACGGAGGGAAATTGGGGTCGTGACCATTTAAAGGTATACTAGGGTACCTGTTTAATTGCTAAGATCATTAGTCTACTAACCGGTGAGATTTTGGGTAAGTGTCACGACCTAGAATTTCCACCTTCGGGGCCGTGATGGCGCCTAATATTTCACTTGCTACGCAAGCCAACGTTAGAGGATCTTTAAGCCAATTTTCAATCAATTCAAGTAAGTAAAACCAATTAAGCCGAAAAGAAACTAAAACGGAATACAAATGGCATAAAACCAATAATATCTAAGTACAACCTGGATATGAAGTCACAAGTTCACGAGCTTCTAGAATCTCTACAAAATAGAGTTTGAAATAAATACAACTGTCTCGAATGAAAAGAACAGTAAATAGGGGAAATGGAAGGGGACTTCAAAGTCTGCGGACGCCGGCAGATCTACCTCGAGTCTCCATATGCCAATCTGAGCAGGTACGCCTCACGGACAGTTGGGACTAGTACCAAAATCTACACAAGAAGTGCAGAGTGTAGTATGAGTACAACCGATCCAATGTATTCCGTAAGTATCGAGCCTAACCTCGATGAGGTAGTGACGAGACTATGACAGTACACCCATGTAAATAAACCTGTACAAACGGAAATATATGTACATCATAACAACAAATAAAGAATTAACAAATACTAGTAGGAGTGGGCATGCGAAAGGGGTACAAGATACGGTAACTACAACAAGAAAAAATAACAAGAATCAGTCAATAAACCTTCAATCAACAAAATGAACAAGCATAATGGATATAACTGCACGGCATCACCCTTCGTGCTTTTACTCTCAACCTCACTATGAAACAGTAATAATGGCACAGCATCACCCTTCGTGCTTTTACTCTCAATCTCACCATAAAATGATAAATACGGCATGGCATCACCCTACGTGATTTTACTCTCAATTTCATCATGAATCAATAGATACGGCACGGCATCACCCTTTGTGCTTTAGCTCTCAAATACGGAACGGCATCACCCTTCATGCTTTAACACTCTCCCTTACCATATAACAGTGAACATATAACAATAGGGAGATGGAATAAGCAATATCAAGTCTTTTGTAAATCATAGTTCCACAATACCAATCTCAACTTTAGAAACAACACTCAATTATCACAGATAGTTCATAAGTACGGAAAGAACGATCAATTTATCAATTAACTAGTCTAAGCATGGATATCAGGATCAAAGAAAGAGATAAATTACAAGAAACAAGTCACACCCGCATGCTTTAACCCAATAATAATGCATAAGTAGTCGTCACCTCACCTATATGTTGTATCCAACATTTAAACAAGTAGCAAATAGGCAAACAAGTCTTAATCCCTCAAGTCAAGGTTAACCACGACACTTACCTAGCTCCAAAAGTCGACTCAAATCTATATCAGAGCCTTTCCCCTAGAATCCGTCTCCAAACCACTCGTATCTAACCACAATTGACTCAATACTGTCAAATATTACTAAAGGAATCAATTACAATGCCTAAATTTAGGGCTTCACACTTTTTCCCAAAAAGTCAAAAATCGACCCCGGGTCCGCTTGGTCAAAACCTGAAGTTCGGACCAAAATCTATTTTCCCATTCACCCCCAAGCTCGATTATGTAATTAGTTTCAAAATCCGACCTCAATTTGAGGTCTAAATCCCTAATTTGCAAAAACCCTCAATTCTTCCTAAATCCCTAGTTTTCTACCATGGAAAAACAAAGATTAGGGCTAGAAATTAATGGGTGATGTTAGAAATGGAAGAAAATGAGTTAAAGTGTACAAACCTATAAATTGATGTTGAGTTTTCTCTTGAAAATCACCTCTATGCCGAGCTCTAATGGAGAGTTTATGAAAAAATGAAAGAATCCCGTTTTTGGTTTGTTTTTAATCACTGGGCATCAGGCCTTCTTCGCATTCACGAAGGGCCTGACGCCATCGCGATGCAGCGGCTCAAATAACCTATTCGTTTGCGAAATACCCTTCGCGTTCGTGAAGGCTTACACCCACCAGCCTATGTGTTCGCGAGCCTTGTGCCGCGTTCGCGAAGAGTATTGGTCAACTCCCAGCCCCCACCTATATTTCACTACGCGTTCGCGATTGACTGGTCACGTTCGCATAGAGAAAAATCTCCCCCAACCCATTTTACCCTTTCAAAAGGTCCGTAGGCTATCCGAAACTCACCTGAGCCCTCGTGGATCCAAACCAAATATGCACACAAGTACAAAAACCTCATACGAACTCGCTCGCGTGATCAAAATAACACCTAGAATTATGAATCGGACACCAAATCAAATGAAGTTTTCAATGAAATTTTAGAATTTTTATTTTAACAATCGGACGTCCGAATCACGTCAAACAAACTCTGTTTCTCACCAAATTTGGCAGACAAGTCATAAATATAGTAATGGACCTATACCCAGTTTCGAAAGCAAAATACAGACCCGGTATCAATAAAGTCAAACATTGGTCAAACCTTAGATTCATGAAGCCTTTAAACTTCAAAATTTCGACAAAAAAGCAATAACTAGAGCTAGGGACCTCCAAATTTGAATCTGGGCATACGCCTAGGTCCCAAATCATGATACGGACCCACTGGGACCGTCAAAACATGGATCTGGGTCCGTTTGCTCAAAATATTGACCGAAGTCAACTCAAATGGATTTTTAAGGCAACATTTCATTTTTATCCATTTTTAACATAAAAGCCTTTTGGAAAAACACCCTTACTGTGCACGCAAATCGAGGAAGCCTTAAGGAAGCTATTGGAGGCTTCGAAACACAGAATTAAGGTTTAAAACTCTAGATGACCTATCGGGTCATCCATTCTTCACCTCTAAAACAACTGTTTGTCCTCGAACGAACATAAAAAAAGTACCTGGGTTGGTAAAAAGGTGTGGATATCTACTTTGCATGTCCGAATGGGGCTCCCAAGTGGCTACCTCAATGGGCTGACCTCTCCATTGCACTCTAACTGAAGGATAACTCTTAGATCTCAAATGTCGAACCTGCTAGGCTAGAATAGCCACCAACTCCTCCTCATAAGTCAAATCCTTATCCAATTGGACTGAGCTAAAGTCTAACACATGGGACGGATCTCCGTGATACTTCCGAAGCATAGACACATGGAATACTGGATGGACTGCTGATAAACTAGGTGGCAGTGCGAGCTTGTAAGCCACCTCACCCACTCTCTCCAGAATCTCAAAGGGTCCAATGTACCTAGGGATCAACTTGCCCTTCTTTCCGAACCTCATCACACCCTTCATGGTTGAAACCCGAAGCAATACACTCTCCCCGACCATGAATGCAACATCACAAACTCTACGGTCGGCATAACCCTTCTGCCTAGACTGAGCTGTGCGAAGTCGATCCTGAATAATCTTGACCTTATCTAAGGCATCTTGTACCAAATCTATACCCAACAACCGAGCCTCCCTCTGCTCTAACCATCCAACTAGCGATCCGCACCGCCTCCCATATAATACCTCATAGGGAGCCATCTGAATGCTTGACTGGTAGTTGTTGCTGTAGGCAAACTCCTCAAGTGGCAAGAACTGATCCCAAGAACCCCCGAAATCTATAATACAAGCCTGGAGCATATCCTCCAATATCTGAATAGTGCGCTCGGACTGTCTGTCCGTCTGAGGATGAAATGTTGTGCTCAGCTCAATCTGCGTGCCCAACTCACATTGTACCGCTCTCCAAAAGTGCGAGGTGAACTGCATACCTCGATACGAAATGAAAGACACGAGCACATCGTGAAGACGGGCGATATCGCGGATGTAAATCTCGGCCAACTGCTCTGACGAATAGGTAACCGCCACAGGAATGAAATGCGCTGACTTGGTCAGCCTGTCCATAATAACCCATATCGCATCAAACTCCCTCTGAGTCCGTGGGAGTCCAACAAAAAATACAAAGTGATACGCTCCCACTTCCACTTAGGAATCTCTAACTTCTGAAGCAAACCACCATGTCTCTGATGCTCACACTTTATTTGCTGACAATTTAAACACCGAGCTACATAATTAACTATGTCCTTCTTCATTCTCCTCCACCAATAATGTTGCTGCAAATCTTGATAGATTTTGGCGGCACATGGATGAATAGAATACCGGGAATTGTGGGCCTCCTCGGGAATCGACTCACACAGCCCATCTACATTAGGCACACAAATATGACCCTGCATCCTCAAAACTCCATAATCTCCAACTGTAACCTGCTTGGCACCACTGTGTCGCATTGTTTCCCTAAGGACAAGCAAATGAGGGTCATCATATTGCCGCTCCCTGATGCGTTCAAACAAAGAAGACCGAGCGACTGTACAAGCTAAAATGCGATTGGGATCTGAAACATCCAACCTCACGAATTGATTGGCCAAAGCCTGAAATCTGATGAAACCGGTCTCTCACCGACTGGAATGTACGCAAGGCTACCCATACTCGCAGCCTTTCTACTCAAGGCGTCGGCCACCATATTGGCCTTCCTGGGTGATACAAGATGGTGATATCGTAGTCATTCAATAGCTCCAACCACCTCCTCTGCCTCAAATTGAGATCCTATTGTTTGAACAAATACTGTAGACTCTGATGATCCGTGAAAACCTCGTACGACACGCCGTAAAGGTAATGCCTCCAGATCTTCAGCGCATGAACAATGGCTGCCAGCTCTAGATCGTGAACAGGGTAATTCTTATCATGGACCTTCAACTTCCACGACACATATGCGATCACCCTTCCATCCTGCATCAACACTGCTCCGAGACTAACACAAGATGTATCACAATATACCGTATAAGATCCTAAACCTGTGGGCAACACCAACACCGATGCTATAGTCAAAGCAGTCTTGAGCTTCTGGAAGCTAGCCTTACACTCATCTGACCATCCGAACAGGGAACCATTCTGGGTCAATCTCGTCAATGGGGCTGCTATAGATGAAAACCCCTCTACAAACCGACGGTAATAACCCGCCAAACCCAAGAAACTCTGGATCTCCGTAGTTGAAGTGGGTCTAGGCGAGTTCTGAACTACCTCAATCTTCTTAGAATCCACCTAAATGCCCTTTTGTCGATACTACGTGCCCCAAGAAAGCGGTCGAGTCCAACCAAAACTCTCACTTTGAAAACTTGGCATACAATTGGCTATCTCTCAGAGTCTAAAGTACAATCCGAAGATGTCGCTCGTGCTCCTCTCGACTACGGGAGTAGATCAAGATATCATCAATAAACACAATCACAAAAGAATCGAGATAGGGCTTGAACACTCGGTTCATCAAATCCATAAATGTTGCTGGGAAATTTGTCAGCCCAAATGACATTACTAGAAACTCATAATGCCCATATCGAGTCCGAAAAGCTGTCTTAGGGACATCGGATGCCCTAATCCTCAACTGATGGTAGCCAGACCTTAAATTAATCTTTGAAAACACCTTGGCACCCTAAAGTTGATCAAATAAGTCATCAATCCTCGGCAATGGATACTTGTTCTTGATGGTGACTTTGTTCAACTGCCGATAATCTATGCATATCCTCATCGACCCATCCTTCTTCTTCACAAACAACACAGGCGCACCTCAGGGCGAGACACTAGGTCTAATGAAGCCCTTATCAAGAAAATCTTACAATTGCTCCTTTAATTCTTTCAACTCTGGCGGGGCCATACAGTATGGCGGAATAGAAATGGGTTGAGTGCCCAGAGCCAAATCAATACAGAAGTCTATATCTGTGTCGGGTGGCATCCCCTGTAGATATGCAGGAAACACCTCTGGAAACTCACGAACAACTGGTACTGAATCCATGGAAGGAACCTCGCACTAGAATCGCGGACATAAGCTAGACACCCCTTCTCGACCATATGTCGAGCCTTCACATAAAAGATAACCCTGCTGGTAGAATAGCCAAGAGTCCCCCCCCACTCTAATCGATGCAACCCCACAAGGCTAAGGTTACCGTCTTGGCGTGACAATCCAATATAGCATAATAAGATGACATCGAAATCTACCATATCGAGAAGTAGGAGATCTATGCTATTCTCAAGACTCCCAATGGTAGCCTCACATAATCGATAGACACGATCTACAATAATCAAATCTCCCACATGTGTGGACACATACACAGGAGCACTCAAAGAATCACGAGGCACAACCAGATATGAAGTAAAGTAGGATGACACGTAGGAATAAGTAGAGCCCGGATCAAATATAACTGAAGCATCCCTATGGAAAACTGAAACAATACCTGTGATAACAGCCTCAGATGACTCAGCCTCAGGCCTAGTTAGGAAAGCATAACACCGGGGCTAGGCCCCACCACTCTGAACCACGTCCCTAGGACGACCTCTAACTAGCTGGCCTCCACCTCTAATGGCCTAACCTCCACCTCTAACAGCCTAACCTCCACCTCTAGCTGCCTGACCCCTGCATCTAGCTGGCTGAGCAGGCGGTGAAGTAGCCGGTGCTGTAACCATGGCACGAAAACCCTGTTGTTGTGAGTTGTCGGTGCTCGAGGTCAAAATCTAGAAATGTGCCTCGGGTCACCACGAGTATAATAGGACCTCAGCTATTGTGAATGCTGACCCTGAAACTGACCATGTCGACCTGAGTAACCACCCTGAAAACTCTGGAGCAGATGTGCACTAATAGGAGCTGGTAGTGCACTATAAGCCAGCTGATTGGGATAAGACATATGAGGGTCGCGACCCCATTGGTCTCAACTATACCCATATTCTGAAGCACCTCATGGCAGCGGTCGAGATAATTATGTGGGTCCTAAGAAGGAGCACCACTGAAATGAACTGGGAAGAGCTTTGTGAACTTGTCCAGTCTCAATAAGCCCTCAGAAGACATGGCGGTCCTATCACCGGCTTGTACCACAACAACTGGCTGAACTACCCCAACTAGCGGGGCTGCTGGAGACTGATACTGGGGATCCATCTACTCCGGAGTGTGAGTAGTGGGAGTATATGCTCCTCCCCCAGCCTGAGAGACTGCTAGTGCCACTGGAAATGCATCGGCCTGAGCCACACTCTTCTTAAGGCCCACCAAACAGACCAGAGCGTCCTGAAGCATTGGGGTGGCGATGAACCCCTCCGGGACCTAAGCTGGTCCAACAGGTACCATCTGAGCTGGAACATCCTCATCAAAATCTACATGAGGCTCCACTGTTGGTGTTGTTGCTCGAGCTCTAGGCTGAGCTCTGCCTCTGCCTCTGCCTCGGCCTCTAGCGCGACCTTGGCCCCATCCTCTTCCCCTAGAAGGAGCTGCCACTGGGGGCTTCAGCTGCTATCCATCTGAAGATGTTGCACGTGTTCTCGCCATCTGCGGGAGGACAAGAATAGAAGAGTTCAATCAGCAATGATAGAATAAAACCGCACGACAGAGAAGAATAGAAGTGAAATTTGTTCCTAAACTTCATAGCCTCTGGAAGATAAGTACAGACATCTCTGTACTAATCCTTCAGACTCTACTAAGCTTGCTCATGACTCATGAGACCTAAGTAACCTACTACTCTGATACCAACTTGTCATGACTCGGAATTTCCACCTTCGGGGTCTTGATGGAGCCTAACATTTCACTTGCTAGGCAAGCCAACGTTAGAGGATCTTTAAGCTAATTTTCAATCAATTCAATTAAGTAAAACCAATTAAGCCGAAAAGAAACTAAAACAGAATACAAATAACATAAAACCAATAATATCTAAGTACAACCCGGATTTGGAGTCACAAGTTCACGAGCTTCTAGAATCTCTACAAAATAAGGTTTGAAATAAATACAACTGTCTTGAATGAAAAGAACAGTAAATAGGGGAAATAGAGGGGGACTTCAAGGTCTGCGGACGCCAGTAGATCTACCTCGAGTCTCCAAATACCAATCTGAGCTGGTATGCCTCAGGGACAATTGGGAACAGTACCAAAATCTACACAAGAAGTGCAGAGTGTAGGATGAGTACAACCGACCCAATGTACTCCGTAAGTGTCGAGCCTAACCTCGACGAGGTAGTGATGAGGCTATGACAGGACACCCACATAAATAAACTTGTACAAACAAAAATATATGTACAACATAACAACAAATAAAGAATTAACAAGTACTAGTGGGAGGGGGCATGCGATAGGGGTACAAGATACGGTAACTACAGTAGGGAATAATAACAAGAATCAGTCAATAAACCTTCAATCAACAAAATGAACAAGCATAATGGATAAAACTGCACTGCATCACCATTCGTGCTTTTACTCTCAGCCTCAATATGAAATGGTAATAATGGCACAGCATCACCCTTCATGCTTTTACTCTCAATCTCACCATAAAATGATAAATATGGCACGACATCACCCTTCGTGCTTTTACTTTCACTTTCATCATGAATCAATAGATACGGCATGGCATCACCCTTCGTGCTTTAACTCTCAAATACGGCACGGCATCACCCTTCATGCTTTATCACTCTCCCTTACCATGTAACAGTGAACATATAATAATATGGAGATGGAATAAGCAATATCAAGTCTTATGTAAACAATAGTTCCACAATACCAATCTCAACTTCAGAAACAATACTCAATTATCACAGATAGTTCATAAGTACGGAAAGAATGATCAATTTATCAATTAATTAGTCTAAGCATGGATATCAGGATCAAAAAAAGAGATAAATTACAAGAAACAAGTCACACCTGCATGCTTTAACCCAATAACAATGCATAAGTACTCGTCACCTCACATATACGTTGTATCCAACATTTAAATAAGCAGCAAATAGGCAAACAAGTCCTAATCCCTCAAGTCAAGGTTAACCACGACACTTACCTCGCTCCAAAAGTCGACTCAAAGCTCTACCGGAGCCTTTTCCCTAGAATCCGTCTCCAAACCACTCGTGTCTAACCACAATTGACTCAATAATGTCAAATATTGCTGAAGGAATCAATTATAATGCATAAATTTAGGACTTCCACACTTTTCCCCAAAAAGTCAAAAATCGACCCCGGGCTCGCTTGGTCAAAACATGAGGTTCAGACCAAAATCCATTTTTCCATTCACCGCCGAGCCCAATTATGTAATTAGTTTCGGAATCCGACCTCAATTTGATGTCTAAATCCCTAATTTGCAAAAATATTCAATTCTTCCTAATTTCCTTGTGTTCTACCCTGGAAGAACAAAGATTAGGGCATGAAATTGATGGGTGATATTAGCAATGGAAGAAAATGAGTTAAAGTGTACAAACCTATGAATTGATGTTGAGTTTTCTCTTAAACATCGCCTCTAGGCCGAGCTCTAATGGAGAGTTTATGAAAAAATGAAAGAATCTCGTTTTTGGTCTGTTTTTAATCACTGGGCATCAGGCCTTCTTCGCGATCGCGAGGCACCGGCTCAAATAGCCTATGCGTTCGCTAAATACCCTTCGCATTCGTGAAGGCGTACACCCACCAGCCTATGCGTTCGCGAGCGTTGTGTCGCGTTCGCGAAGAGTATTGATCAACTCCCAGCCCCCACCTCTATTTCACTATGCGTTCGTGATTGACTGGTCACATTCGCATAGAGAAAAATCTCCCCCAGCCCATTTTACCCTTCGTGATTGCGGGAGTATATTCGCGACTGCGAAGAAGGAAGCACCAGAAACCAGCAGAAGTGAAAAACCAGCAAACTTTCTAAGTTCAAAAGGTCTGTAGGCTATCCAAAACTCACCTGAGCCCTCGGGATTCCAAACCAAATATGCACACAAGTCCAAAAACCTGATACGAACTCGGTCGCGCAATCAAAATGCCAAAATAACACTAGAATTATGAATCGGACACCAAATCAAATAAAGTTTTCAATGAAATTTTAGAATTTCTATTTTAACAACCGAACATCCGAATCACGTCAAACCAACTCCGTTTCTCACCAAATTTGGCAGACAAGTCATAAATATAGTAATGGACTTATACCGAGTTTCGAAACTAAAATACGGACCCGGTATCAACAAAATCAAACATTGGTCATACCTTAGATTCATTAAGCCTTTAAACTTCAAAATTTAGACAAAAAGCGATAACTCGAGCTAGGGACCTCTGAATTTGATTCCGGGCATACGCCCAGGTCCCAAATCACGATACGGACCTACCGGGACCATCAAAATACGAATCCATATTTGTGTGCTCTAAATGTTGACCGAAGTCAACTCAAATGGATTTTTAAGGCAAAATTTTATTTTTTTCAATTTTTAACATAAAAGCCTTTCGAAAAAATACCCAGACTATACACGTAAATCGAGAAAGGATTAAGAAAGCTATTGGAGGCTTTGAATCATAAAATTAAGGTTTAAAACTCTAGATGACCTATCGGGTCATCACTTTCTCCACCTCGAAAACAATCGTTCGTCCTCGAACGGACATAAAAAGTACCTAGGCTGGTGAAAATGTGTGGATATCTACTCCGCATATCCGACTCAGACTCCCAAGTTGCTACCTCGACGGGGTGACCTCTCCACTGCACTCTAACTGAAGGATAGCTCTTAGATCTTAACTATCGAACCTATCAGGCTTGAATAGCCATCGGCTCCTCCTCATAAGTCAAATCCTTGTCCAATTGGACTGAGCTGAAGTCTAACACATGATACTGATCTCCATGATACTTCCGTAGTATAGACACATGGAACACCGGATGGACTACCGATAAACTAGGTGATAATTCGAGCCTGTAAGCCACCTCACCCACTCTCTCCAGAATCTCAAAGGGTCTGATGTACCTAGGGCACAACTTGCCCTTCTTTTCGAACCTCATCACACCCTTCATGGGTAAAACCCGAAGCAATACTCTCTCCCCGATGATGAATGCAACATCACGAACTCTACGGTCGACATAACCCTTCTGCCTAGACTGAGCTGTGCGAAATCGAACCTGAATAATCTTGACCTTATCCAAGGCATCCTGTATCAAATCTATACCCAATAACCAAGCCTCCCCCAGCTCGAACCATCCAACTAGCGATCGGCACCACCTCCCGTATAATACCTCATAGGGAGCCATCTGAATGCTCAATTGGTAGCTGTTGTTGTAGGCAAACTTTGCAAGTTGAAAGAACTGATCCCAAGAACCCCCAAAATCTATAACACAAGCATGGAGCATATCCTCCAATATCTGAATAGTATGCTTGGATTGTCCGTCCATCTGAGGATGAAATCCTGTGCTCAGCTCAACCTATGTTCCCAACTCACGCTGCACCGCTCTCCTTAAGTTCAAGGTAAACTACGTACCTCGATCCGAAATGAAAGACACAGGTACACCGTGAAGATGGGTGATCTCGCGGATGTAAATCTCAGCCAACCGCTCTGATGAATAGGTAACCGCCATATAAAAAAAATGCGCTGACTTGGTCAGCCTGTCCACAATAGCCCATACCACATTAAACTTCCTCTGAGTCCATGGGAGTCCAATAACAAAATCCATATTGATACGCTCCCACTTCCACTCAGGAATCTCTAACTTCTGAAGCAAACCACCAGGTCTCTGATGCTCACACTTCACTTGCTGACAATTTAAACACAGAGCTACATAAGCAACTATGTCCTTCTTTATTCTCCTCCACCAATAATGTTACCACGAATCTTGATACATTTTGGCGACACCTGGATGAGTAGAATACCGTGAACTGTGGGCCTCCTCAAGAATCTACTCACGTAGCACATCTACATTAGGCACACAAATACGACCTTGCATCCTCAAAACTCCATCATCTCCAACTGTAACCTTCTTGGCACCACCGTGCCGTACTGTGTCCCTAAGGACAAGCAAATGATGTTCATCATGTTGTCGCTCCCTGATGCACTCAAACAAAGAAGACCGAGCGACTATACAAGCTAGAACACGACTGGGTTCTAAAACATCCAACCTCACGAACTGATTAGCCAAAGCCTGAACATCTGATGCAAGCGGTCTCTCATCGACTGGAATGTACGCAAGGCTACCTATACCCACTGCATTTCTACTCAAGGTATCGGCCACCACATTGGCCTTCCTGGGGTGATACAAGATGGTGATATCATAGTATTTCAATAGCTCCAACCACCTCCTCTGCCTCAAATTGAGATCCTTTTGTTTGAACAAATACTGTAGACTCTGATGATCCATGAAAACCACGCACGACACGTCGTAAAGGTAATGCCTCCAGATCTTCAGCACATGAATAATGGTTGTCAGCTCTAGATCGTGAATATGGTAATTCTTCTCATGGACCTTCGACTACCGTGATGCATATGCGATCACCCTGCCATCCTGCATCAATGCTGCTCCGAGCCTAACACAAGATGCATCACAGATCCTGACCCTATGGGAAACACCAACATCGGTGTTGTAGTCAAAGAAATTTTGAGCCTCTGGAAGCTCGCCTCACACTCGTCTGACCATCCGAAAGGGGAACCCTTCTGGGTCAATCTCGTCAATGGGGTTTCTATAGACGAAAATCCCTCTACAAACCGACGGTAATAACCTGCCAAACCAAAGAAAACTCTGGATCTCCGTAGTTGAAATGGGTCTATGCCAGTTATAAACTATCTCAATCTTCTTAGAATCCACCTGAATGCCCTTTGCCGATACTACGTGCCCCAAGAAAGCAGCAGAGTCCAACCAAAACTCGCACTTTGAAAACTTGGCATACAACTGGCTATCTCTCAGAGTCTGAAGTACAATCCGAAGATACTTCTCGTGCTCCTCTCGAATACGGGAGTAGATCAAGATATCATCAATAAACACAATCATGATAGGGCTTGAACTCCCGGTTCATCAAATCCATAAATGTTGTTGGGGCATTTGTCAGCCCAAATGACATCACTAGAAACTCATAATGCTCATATCGAGTCCGAAAAGCTGTCTTAAGGACATCGGATGCCCTAATCCTCAACTGATGGTAGCCAGACCTCAAATCAATCTTCGAAAATACCTTGGCACCCTAAAGCTAATCAAATAAGTCATCAATCATCGGCAATGGATACTTGTTCTTGATGGTGACTTTGTTCAACTGCCGATAATCTATGCATATCCTCATCGACTCATCCTTCTTCTTCACGAACAACACATGCGCACCCCAGGGCGAGATACTAGGTCTAATGAAGCCCTTATCAAGCAAATCTTACAATTGTTCCTTTAATTCTTTCAACTCTGGCGGGGCCATACGGTATGGCGGAATAGAAATGGGCTGAGTGTCCGGAGCCAAATACATACAGAAGTCAATATCTCTTTCGGGTGGCATCCCCAGTAGATCTGCAGGAATCACCTCTGGAAACTCACGAACAACTGGTACTGAATCCATGGAAGGAACCTCCGCACTAGAATCGCGGACATAATCCAAATAAGCTAGACACCCCTTATCGACCATATGTCGAGCCTTCACATAAGAGATAATCCTACTGGTAGAATGGACAGGAATACCCCTCCACTCTAATCGAGGCAATCCTGGCAAGGCTAAGGCCACCGTGTTGTCGTGACAATCCAATATATCATGATAAGGTGACAGCCAATCCATACCCAAGATGACATCAAAATCTACCATATCGAGAAGTATGAGATCTACGCTAGTCTCAAGACTCCCAATGGTAACCTCACATGAATGATAGACACGATCTACAACAATAGAATCTCCCACATATGTGGACATATACACAGGAGCACTCAATGAATCACAAGGCACAACTAGATATGAAGCAAAGTAGGATGACACGTAGGAATAAGTAGAGCCCGGATCAAATAGAACTGAAGCATCCCTATGGAAAACTGAAAAAATACATGTGATAACAACATCAGATGACTCAAACTCAGGCCTGGTTGGGAAAGCATAACATCGGTGCTGGGCCCCACCACTCTGAACCACGTCCCCGGGATGACCTCTAACTGGCTGGTCTCCACCTCTAACGACTTAACCACCACTTATAACAACTTGGCCTCCACCTCTAGCTGCCTGACCCCTGCCTCTAGCTGGATGAGCAGGCGGTGAAGCAATCGATGCCGGAACCATGGCACGAGGACCCTGCTGCTGTGAGCTGCCCGGTGCCCGAGGGAAAAATCTAGAAATGTGCCTCGGGTCACCACGAGTATAATAATACCTCAGCTGTTGTGACTGCTGACCCTGAAACTGACTATATCGACCTGAGTAACCACCATGAAAACTCTGGAGCGGAGGTACACTAATAGGAGTTGGTGGTGCACTGTAAGCTAGTTGATCGAGATGAGACATATGAGGGTCGCAACCACCTGGAACACTATGAGATGCCTGGAGCGTTGAATGATACTGCCTAGGAGGATGGACTCTACCAAAAGTACCCCTGCCTCCATACGAGGTGCCACTGAACCCACCGAAATGACGAGGCATCTTATCAGACCCCGGTCCCCTCTCCTGATCAAGAACCACCTCGATCCGCCTAGTAACATTAGCAGCCGTCTGAAAGGAAATCTCACTCCCGGTCTCCTTGGGTAGCCTGATAGAGTGAGCGAGTCCATCAATAAACCTCCTCACCCTCTCTCTCTCTCTCTCTCAGTAGGAAGCAGAAGGAGAGAATGACGGGCTAGATCCACAAAATGAGTCTCGTACAGAGTAACAATCATACTGCCCGGCTGGAGACGCTCGAACTGCTTGCAGTAATCCTCTCTCAAAGTGATAGGGAGAAGATTCTCTAGAAATAGATGTGAGAAATGCTCCCAAGTAAGTGTAGGTAACCCAGCTAGTCTGGTCAATATGTAATCACTCCACCACCTCTTGGCGGAACCCGTCATCTGAAATACAACAAAATCGACCACATTGGTCTCAACTATTCCCATGTTCCACTGTACCTCATGGTAGCGGTCGAGATAATCCTATGGGTCCTCAGAAGGTGCACCACTGAAGTGAACTGGGAAGAGCTTTCTGAACTTGTCCAGTCTTAATAAGCCCTCAGAAGACATGGCGGGCCTATCATCGGCCTGTACCGCAACAACTGGTTGAACTACCCCAACTGGCGAGGTTGCTGGAGACTAATACTGGGGAGACATATGCTCTGGAGTGTGAGTAGTAGGAGTCTGTGCTCCTCCCCCAGCCTGAGAGACGGCTGGTGCCACAGGAAATGCATCGGCAAGGGCCACACTCTTTATAAGGCCCACCAAACAGACTAGAGTGTCCTGAAGCACTGGGGTGGCGATGAACCCCTCCAGGACCTGAGCTGGTCTAGCAAGTACCGTCTAAGCTAGAACCTCTTCAACAAAATCTACCTGAGGCTCCACTGCTTATGCTAGTGCTATTGCTCGAGCCCTAGGCTGAGCTCTGCCTCTGCCTCGGCCTCTGGCGCGACCTCGGCCTCATCCTCTGCCTTTAGTAGGAGCTGCCGCTGGGGGATTCAGCTGCTGTCCAGCTGAAGATGTTGCACGTGTTCTCTCCATCTGTGGGAGGACAAGAATAGAAGAGTTCAATCGGCAATGATAGAATAAAACCGCACGACAAAGAAGAATAGAAGTGAAATTTGTTCCTAAACTTCATAGCAACACAAACCTACTTCAACATCCAATTACCCTGAAAGCATACCCATAGTCATGGCTGGAAATTAGTCTACAAGACCATGCATTAACATTCACAATAGAAATAGATAGTCAAGACATGATCACCATGATTCAGAATCCGAGACATAGCTCAAATTGTCACGGAGGGGATGAGGATGGGGGTAGACCTCTACAATCAATACCTATGGACGATGCACCTACCATAATCCCTAACCAACTACCACAACACCACCCTCATTCCCCCATTCCCCCATTGTACCCACAACTGTCTCAGTTGCACCCACAGAGTCAATACCCACCAGCTCAACCGGCCATGGAACTCCCATTTTAGCCTCCACAACTACCAACTCACTCCCTTGTTCCATGGATTCAACCACAAGCAGTGATAGCCATGCCCACACCAATGCATGCACAAACATCACCATATTAACCAGTCACCCCATCGACTAGTCCACTACCCTCACCTCATCACCCTCTCAACGAACTCGACGAAATTGCACAACTAGAAGTGCCTGCAATGATGGTGGACATACAGGAAACACGACCAATTCTATGCTTGCTCAACGAGAACAGGTCCTACAACCTCAAAGAACAGTATGAAAGAAAAGTGGTAATTATTTGCTCGCGGGAAATCAAAAGTTGTTCCCTAAATATAAGGCCAACAACCAATCCAGAGGTAGGGGAATATGGGATAGTGATGATTCCATCACTGAGCCAGATGACGGAGACGCAGGGGGAGGGAACACAACATCCTACACCACCACAAGTGAACAATAGATCCATACAGTTTATCTTTTGGAACTGTAGGGGTGCACAGTCCCAGATTTTCGCAAAAACTTTCGTTCACTCATTAACTACCATCGGCCTGAACTAGTGGCACCGCTGGAAATACACATTCAGAGTCATACTCATCTGCGAGATCACTTTGGATTTAATAGTATGGCTCAAGACCCAGCAGAGGGACAGTCTGTAGGAATAATTTTGCTTTGACACAATGAACTACTCAACTTGGACCAAGTAGCAATCATGCATCAGGAAATCCATTCTATAGTACAGGTACCACCAAATCCCTATACTTGGCTTTTTTCTGCCATTTATGCAAAAAATGACTTAGGTGCACGTATAACTCTTTGGGAAAATATGAAAATATTGCATGATACTATACACATGCCATGATTTGTAAGAGGAGATTTTAATGAAGTAGTACGGGCATATGAAAATTTTGGAGGAAATCCTATTAACAATACAAGATGTAATAAATTTATACATTGTCTTAATTATTGTAATTTAATTGATTTAAGTTACAGAGGTAGTAGATACACATGGACAGACAAAAGAATATTTACTAATAGGATTCTTGAGCGTCTAGATAGATGTGTTGGGAATTATGAGTGGCTTACTAAGTTTCCTGAAGCCTATGTCCAACATCTACCTAGAACACACTTCGATCATTGCCCGTTATTAATTAATTTACACAAAAATTATAAAAGAGACCGAATATTCCATTTTGAAATAATCTGGACATCACACCCCCATTTCATTACTTTAGTCTCTAATAATTGGACCCCTAATAAGCATATCATTAATGCCATATTTCACTGAAGAAGTCTAGGAATGGAACAAATCTTCCTTTGGAAATATTCTAAAGAAAAAAACCATCCTAGCTAGACTAAAAGGGATTCAACAGTTACCTAGATACCATACAAGCACCTTCCTACATTATTTAGAAATTGATCTTATTAACCAATATAGTGAAACCTTACGACTAGAAGAAGATCTCTGAAACTTAAATGTGTTAATTGGCTACAAGATGGAGATGCCAATACAAAAAAAAAATCATTTAACGTCTCTCCAAAGATGGAGACGAAATCATATCATGGCTTTAAAAGATTCAGGGGGTAACTGGATTTTTTGAACAAAACAAAATCAAAGAACTGGTTGAATCATATTATAAAACTCTATTTATAACCACACACACCTACTCCACAAATTATTATTCAGTAGCTCTGTACAATATAATCAATGTTGACGATCATCACACATTTACTGGCACACTTAGTATCAAGGAAATCACTACCGCAATAAATTTTTTCAAACCATTAAAAGCGCTAGGACCCGATGGTCTGCACCCATATTTCTACCAAAAGTACTGGTCACAAATGCTAATTGTGTTACATCCTTTTGCCAAGAAGTTTTCACTAACCAACACATTCCTACCCTTGCAAACAAAACAGATTTGTGTCTCATTCCAAAATATTCTCACCCGTCTTCCATTACCCAATATAGACCCATTGGCATTTATAATACCCTCTATAAAATAATAATAAAAATAATTATTAATAGGGTTAAGCTAATATTACCAAAGCTTATTAGTCCAGAACAATCTTCCTTTCTTAAAGAACGTCGTACTTCTGATAATGCCATAATCGTTCAGAAAATTCTCAATTATTTTAGAAAGAAGAAAGGTAAACAAACCCACTTCCTTTTAAAATTAGATTTAGAAAAAGCTTTCGATCAAATGGAATGGGCATTCAGTAAAGAAACTTTGCATTATTTCAATTTCCATACCACACTGATTTTACTAATTATGTCTTGTATCACTACCTCATCAATATTCATCCTTTTAAATGGGCACCTTACTCAATTCTCCACACCTACAAAAGGAATCTGTCAAGGCGATCCTCTCTCACCGTGTATATTCATATTATGCATAGAAAGACTATCTCTTCAAATTCACACAACAGTAGACTATAAACAATGGACTCCCATTCAATTATCACGTAGAGGTCCACCCACATCACACGTATTCTTCGCTGATGATATCACCTTGACTTCACGTGTAACAACTACCAGCATTTATACAATCATCAATATCCTTAACCAATTTACTTATAATTCGGGGCAAAAGATCAATTACACAAAGTCAAAAATCTTCTTCTCCAAAAATACCACTCAATATGATAAACAATTCGTCCTTACTTCTTTTAGTATGAAAGAAGGTGTCAAATTTGGTAAATATCTAGGATTCCCACTATTCACTCAAAGATCCATAAAAGTTAATTAACAATTTATCCTGGATAATTATAAAACAAGGCTCGCTAGATGAAAAATTAGCATGCTTACTATAGCAGGTAAAACTATTCTAATTCAATCCACATTAAATTCACTACCAAACCACGTTATGCAATTCATTAAAATTCCTAAACATATCATCTCTTCTACGGAGCGATACCAACGCAACTTTTTGTGGAGTACTACTCAAAGCAAAAGGAAACTACACCTCCTAAAATGGAATACTATACAAAAATCTAAAGACAAAGGAGAGTTGGGTATCCAAAATCTAACAATAAAAAATAATGCTATACTGGGAGCCTTAGAATGGCGAATGTTCACTTCGCCATCAATACCGTGAGCCTCTATACTAATTAATAAATACACAATGCACTCCCACCCAACTCAACATTCAAATATATGGAAAGTTATCAAACTAGGTTGGGAATTTTGCCAACAAGGTATAGTGTGGCACATTGCCGCATGACAACATATATGTTTTTGGACGGAACCATGGATTGGGCCAAACATAATACTCAGAAAACTTATCGAAGGCTCACTACCAAACCAAGAGTTAAGCTCAAGGGTTAAGGAGCATTTGACTAAAAATATGATAAATATCAATAACTTACCCTTTGAGCTACTAATATCTATTGTTAGATGTGTGCGTCAAATATATGTACCATCACTACATAATCCATGAGTTTATACATGAGTTTATGACCAAATTATCTGAGGACTAACACCTAACAAAAAAATTACAATACAATCTCTTTATTAAATACTACAGAACACACAAGTTATTACAAATTTCAAGTGGATATGGGCCTTACAGTTACCGCCAAAATTTAAGTACTTTCTTTGGTTAATTGAGCACAATCGCCTACCAACTGTGA
This sequence comes from Nicotiana tabacum, assembly GCF_000715075.1. Classification (NCBI taxonomy): domain Eukaryota; kingdom Viridiplantae; phylum Streptophyta; class Magnoliopsida; order Solanales; family Solanaceae; genus Nicotiana; species Nicotiana tabacum. The sequence continues at coordinate 49,043,550 of NC_134093.1, read as the reverse complement.
CATACCTATACAAACTTCATATTACTACATCCACAATTTGCTACATTTGTCACCAAGATGAGGAAACCATTGCCCATCTATTATTCAATTGTCCTAATACACAACATCTTTGGAATAACATGGGCCTCACAAGTATAATACAAACCCTTGGGGCTAACGAGAACCACCATTAAAAAACATCCACACCCTCATCCATATTCCACAACCTCTGCCATACAACCTCCCCGCCAAACTACTTTTACCCTATGCCCTATGGCATATTTGGAACTGCCGCAATAAAAATATTTTCGAAAATATTGAAGGAACTCCTAATCTTCAACATATCATATCTCAAACGGCAGAATATCACTACATTATCCAAAAGGCATATACACGAGCACCAATTCGATCCAAGTACGTCAAATGGCACCCTCCCCCCTACTAGAGGTAAATTTAAGCTCAATACAGATGGCTCTTCCAAAGGTACACCGCCTAGAAATGGATTGGGTGGGGTATTCTGCAGTTCAACTTGAAGCAGGCCGGCAGGAGACTCCACCTATATGGAACTCTGTGCTCTGCTAGAGGGATTGCAAATTGCTTGGAGACACAATTTAATACCATTGGAAATCAATGTGGACTCCCCATAGGTAATATCTATGCTACAAAACCAAAACATACACTACTCATCGCTATTGTTTGAATGCAGGTACGTATTCCACCAACTAGGTAGATCACGCATAATGCATACATTCAGGGAGCAGAACTGCATTGCATATAAGTTAGTACAATATGGAGCAACTATGGCCATGAGCGAGACTTCAAATATTCTCCTCGAAACGCCAATTTTTTTGTTAAATGAACTGCTTCCAGATCAAAACGGTAGTGTATACTTAAGAAAAATAAATAGTTCAGCACCAATATCTCCACTATCTTTTTGTTTAGAAGAATAATCTAACAGATATAATAGCATGGGCTCCCATACAAGTCAGCCCATTCACTTACTTAGTACTCTCTCCGTTTCAATTTAGATGAGGGAGTTTGACTCGGCACAGAGTTTAAGAAAAAAAGAAGAAGGCTTTTGAAACTTGTGGTCTTAAAAGCTTAAGGGGTAAAAGTTTTGTAGGGCCATAACATTTGTGTGGTTATAAAAACTTATCATTAAGGGTAAAATGAAGAGTTTAAAGTTGAGTTATTTCCAAATTTAAAAATATGTCATTTATTTTGGAACACACTAAAAAGGAAAATATTTTATCTAATTTAAAATGAAGGGATTACTTTTTTTTGTAACCCAAGGCCATCTAGGCCCCATGGCCCTTGTACTCTAACTCATCTTTAATACTCCCTCCGTTTTAATTTATGTGAATCCATTTGACTGAGTACAAAGTTTAAGAAAAGAGAAAAACTTTTGAATTTGTGGTGTAAAATGAGGCACATATATTTTGTGTGGCTATAAATCATTGCATAAAGTTAAATTGTTTCCAAATAAGGAAATGAGTCATTCTTTTTGGCACGAACTAAAAAGAAAATAAGTTCAAATAAATTGAAACAGAGGGAGTATAATATAGTTTCATCCGTTGACCCAAAAAAAATATTATCAAAGAATAAAGTGCTCTTTAGATTTATTCAAATTTTTGCTTTGTATGGTAATATTTTATAGATTATTACCGAAAAAATAAATTTATCTAACACTATATTTTCTAATATGTCCAAAAAAGAATAACATATTTTTATATTTTAAAATAATTTAACTTTAAACTTCTTATTTTAATGATTTATAAACACATAAATATTTAATTTAGACCACAATTTTAAAATTTTCTTTCTTTCTTAAATTTTACGCCAATCAAACATCACTTTGCATAAAATGTTTTCCTTATTTTTACTTTTAGCAACTATAGAGAAAATGATTTGTTTTTTGTCAAAATAATTAGTTTTTCGGAAAATTAAAAGAATTAACAGTTGAGACCCGAAGGCAGCGGTCGGAGTAGACGCAACAATTTTCTCAGCACCTTTCTCCTCCCATGATTTCTTCTTCTTCTCAATTTCAAATAAGAATTGAAAACACCCATCTCTAGCAATATTCCCAAGAAAAAAAAAAACTGTGTATATACTTTCCTTATTCTTTTGTATAAATTAAAAGAAAAAAAGGAAAAAAAATGGTAGCTTTGCTGTTCCGCCGGAGACTATCACTGGTGAGCATTCCGCGTAAGAGTCTTATATCACATGGTAAATTTTTCAACTTTACTTTATATCTAATATTACCCTTTCCTTTATTCGATGTAGTTCTCAATAGTTCTTATAGTTTTCTCAAAAGATAAGACAGAGAAGCAAAATAGTGATCCTTTTTAAATTCTTGAAAGTTAGTTTCTTTTTCTTTGTTGGGAAGAAAATGATTGATAATTGCATAGACTAGTGGAGAATGAAAAATCTGGAGGTAAAAATTGGATTTCTATTTCTTAAATAAAACTTTTATTTTTATTTTTTGTTTCAGTATTTTATAGAATGATAGTGAATTTATTTGCTTAAACTTTGATTTTGAATCATATCTGAATTGTCAAAATATATAATAGAGCAACTGCTAATCTGTATGCAGATATATAATGGTTTTAATAATGTTTCAATTGATAGCTAAATGTGGGATATTTTTGGATTTTAAAGTTCATTTACTGTATTGAAGGAATGTTGGTTGAGAAAGCTATGGTATTTGCACTTTGACTTTCATCGAGTCGAATGAGGCAATCTTGAACTCCTTGTAGGAAATGAGAATTTTGTATTTTATTTATGATTAAGATTGAGATTAAGTTGTTTATATTGTTCAGAAGAGAAACAGGCGCAAATTAAGCGGAAACGATTCATATAGTCGACGCCAACTTGTTTCGTATTGAAGTACAGTAATCGTGGCTTTTTGTATTGGACATAAGCACAAGCGAATTGACATCTACCGACGAAGAGTTGGTTTGTTCTGAGCAGAAAAACTCATTGTTATTTATATCATCTTTGAGCAGAAAATCTTGTTATTTATATCATATTCGCACCTTTGGTTTTTGGTTTCTCTAGCAAGTCGTCAACAGAAAAATATAAAGATTAGTTTTCCCCGATCTGGTGTTAATACTTATTTGTCTTTCATAATTTGATGCAAGAGGTGATACTGTCTACTAGTAGCCTATCCAGAATCCAGATCTTACTCATGAATCAGCACATGCGATGTCAATGTTACATCTCAAGAAATGTGAAGTTCATCGTAACATGGTAAGGGGGAGGGTGGTTTCTATTACTGACGTTGATTGAGACGTCAAGACCTTCTTAGTTCCTTGACCTCCTTCTGTCTGTATGTTATTAAACTGTTCATGCTGTCTTGTGGAGAACTAGTATGATTACTTGAGATAAGACGATTGCTCATATCAATTTTCTATTTATATTGAGATGACAATCTGAATGATTTGTGCTCAGTCTATGTAGGGCCTTTGGATAGTTCTTGCTCTTTTTGTGCTGTAGCTATGTGTGCAGACATAGATTGACGGCGTGCCAAGTATATGTCTCTGTGCTTTACTGATTCTACTTGCAGATTATAATAAGGATGTGTTTGGTTTGAAGGGGAAATGTTTTTCTAGAAAATGTTTTCCCTGAAAATAAGTGGGTTTTCTGGTGTTTGGTAAGTAAGCAGAATATATTGTCCCAAGAACATTTATATTTATTTATGCAAACACAATGGGGGATGGGGTGGGTGGGGGTCGAGGTTGGCAGTCGGATGTGGCGTGGGAGGGGTGTTGGGTCGGTGGGAAGCGGCAGGGGGCAGGGTTGCGTGGTGGATTGGGGATGGGGGTGGGGGGTGGGTGGGGAGAGATGAAACCACCAATTGGAGAGTTTCGGACTATGTTTTCCCACCTCTTGGCAGGGAAGTCATTTTCTTGAAATTGGAAGAAAATGGGTTCATAAGGAAAATATTTTCCGAAACAGTTAAGCCAACCAACATGGGAAGTTGTAGACATTTTCTATTTGGTCATTTCTAAAACTGTGAAGTTTTAGTTGGAGGACTTGCATTACTATTGCAACCAACCAATTATTAACGATTCTAGCTCTTTCTTGTTGGACAGGTGGCTGGGAGTTGTATTGGCTCCCATGGAATATGGAAACAGAAGCTTCTTTTGCTATTTGTAATCGCTTAAGGCAATTCAGCAGTTCCACTGCTGCTAGAAAAGTCGATTTTACAGACCTTACGTAAGAATTGTATCTCATTTCTTATTTACTGCATGAAAGGAGATCATCTATTGTGTTTGTTGGTTCCTTGAATTTTATATAGTAACCTTTTTGTTTATACCTATTCTTCATCCACTGGATGCATATTAATACAAGTTGTATTACCTGATAAAAAAGGAGAACTAGATCATCTACTGTTGTACTGTGATTTTTGTGGAAGTCCATTTTGATCTCTGTGATCCATTTCTAATTTCAGCCATCCGCATACATGGTACCCACATGCTCGAAAGAAAAGCAGGAATGTCTTTTTACATGTGGGCCCAACAAATAGCGGCAAAACATATTATGCCCTAAAACAGCTCGAGTCGAGTTCTTCTGGTAAACTGTAATACCAATACCTTGAAACGTTCTGAGTTTAACTAGTCTGTTTCCAATTAATGGAATTACCTTAATAGTGGAATCTGATATTCAGGTGTTTACTGTGGGCCTTTGAGGTTATTAGCATGGGAGGTTGCTAAAAGGTTGAACAAGTCAAAAGTTCCTTGTGACCTTATTACTGGACAAGAGAGGGAGGAAGTTGATGGTGCAAGACATAAGGCTGTTACAGTAGAGATGGCTGATGTTGCATCTGACTACGACTGTGCGATTATTGATGAAATTCAGGTGTGCCTTTAACTTATAACGTCATCATTTTTGTGTTTTATGTGTATGTGTGTTTACACTATAAAAATATGAGTAAGCGAACCATCTCCCACATATACTCATGTCTCTCAAAGCCAAGTCATCTCATAGACTGAGATGTGGCCTTTCACTTTGAGAAACTAATCTGCCTTCTTCTAATAATCGTCTTATAGATTCATGGTGCCAACCTGTTGCTGATTTTTCTAGCTGCTTGGTCTAGCTGGATCTATTTTCAGGCTGACCTCAATGACTAGAGTGTAGCTTTTTAGGGATTAGCTGTTGCCACTTGCAACTAGTGATACGATCCGAGATAAACAAAGCAGCGGAATATGAAAATAACAATAATTAAAGCAAAACAAATGATAGGTTTGATTAAGATAATCAAAAGTAGTCTGAATAAGGAAATTTAGAAGAAAATCTAGAACCCTAAGTGAACGTCTCAAGCAACAATCGAAAAACTATCCGATCGCCTCCCAAGAACAACAAATTAGAACCCTAGATATAAAGAAAAGAGAAGAAGATTACTCTCAAGAACCCAAGTCTTGAAAACAGGTAATCCAAAGTCGAACTCAAACCAAGAGGTTCCAAATCTCTCTCAAGAGTTTTCTTATGTCAAAAATATGCTAAGTTCCTATGTTGCTCGAACTCTCCGAAAATGTTGCTGGGTGTGTGTCGGATCCTCCAAAAATAGTGTATTTTTGGAGGATCCGACACGGGTGCGACATCATTTTGGAGAGTCCGCGCAACATAGCTAAGTTCCCAATAAAATAACCGTAGACTGTTATAAATACCCAATGGGTAAAATAGGAAAAGTTTCAAAGTTAATTTCTCAAAAAATCTCGCCAGGCCAAACCGTAGCCGCAACCGTAACACACAACTGAACCGTGACGAATTCCAGAACCTTATTTTCTTCGGTTCTTCAGGCCCCTCTTGAACCATAGCCAACGGTTGGTGAAACCATGTCACACAGTTTGACTTGTTGATTCTTCAATTCTCAAGACTCCAAACATGGTATTCTTTGCATGAATCCTCCAAGTAACTCTCCAAACATCTTCTAGTCAATTGTTGAAGTTCATGCAGCTCCTTTGCGTGCATCCCTTGGACGTTCTTGGACTTGGAGCGGGTCAACGGTCCACTAGATAATTTGGGGTCATTCTCAATATTCTCCATTTTGCCCGGACTATCCAGGATCATATCAACTAGTTTACCGTTGACTTGGCACTTTTGAATCTGGTAACAGCTCTGAAGGTTAAAGAACGTGTTTGGGCGGAGTTGGCACCTTAGAGTGTGAAGGAAGCTTCCTTTCTAGTAGCATCCTGACAGGTTGCTTTTGGGATTGGTTACCTCTGTATAAATCATTTTGAAGGGAAGCTAATACACTTTCCTGGCTGTTCCAGTTGAACTCCTCCTTTTTGAGCTTCTTTTGGGGTTTTCTTTTTTTTTTTTCGGTAAGGAAAGATGAACATTGACAGAGAACCTGTGGGTGATATCCGTTCTGATAATAGAGAGACAAAGAGGGTACATCATATGCTGTAGCGGGATGCATTTCCCGACACGCCTTAGTAACTGGTACATTCTTCCCCAAAATACTAAGGCAACAAAATTTCTATTACCGAAGTGGGCTAATTGAGTCACCTGGAAGCACTACATGAATGCACCTTGAGTGGTTTTGACAAGGGCAGAAGCTTTCAAATAGTAAAGCTTTGAAAAGCATGCTTACCTCCTTATCCTATTAGATCATAGTGTCTTCTTCTAATAGTTCATCTGCAACGGCAAGTTTAACTCAATTTAATTTTCTCAATGAGAGATAAAACATCATAGAAGTGAAATCAGGAAGAGACTCTCCTTACCTAGATTTCCATTACACTATGTAGCCTTTCTAGTTTCTTCAGAAAGTTCAAATTTTGTTGCACTGGAAAACAATAAACTTTGACTTAATATTGGCCTTCAATACAACAACTATAACAACTACTTTGCCTCAATGCCAAGCAAATTGGGGTAATATTGGCCTTCAATCTTGTAATCAAAATCATACAGAGATTTTTTTTTTTTTTTTTTTGGGGGGGGTGGGGGGAGTGGGGAAAAGAGAGAGAGTCACTCTTTGGTATCAGTCTTTTCTTTAAGCCTCGTCGCATTTTCTGAACCAAATGTGTTTCCGTTGCTATTACCTAGTGATCCAGTTCTCTTTGTTACTCTTTTCTTCTGTCCTTGGATATTTTACTGTGTATGACATATTCTTTTTTCAGATGATAGGGTGTAGGTCAAGGGGCTTTTCGTTTACACGTGCATTATTGGGATTAGCTGCTAATGAGTTGCATCTGTGTGGAGATGCAGCAGCTGTTCCTCTTGTTCAGGAAATCCTCAAAGTGACTGGAGACACCATCAAGGTACTGAGCTTTTCTTCTCTGATGTTTAATTTGAAAAAATTACTAATGTGCAATCTGGCCATTTCAATTCTTTTGTCTAGAATTATCTGTTATCCTTGGTTCATTTTAGACTGTGATTGAAGACACCATCTTCAAACTCTGCTAAGGGATAAGGAAAGCTGGATAACCCTTAACTATTTTAAAGAAGATACTCATTTATATGGCCAGTTAGGTGACTAACATATCTTGAACAACATAGTTGAGGCTGAGGACGTATTTCTGACGAATTTCCCCTTTTATTCCATAGTCTTATATGATACTCATTGAACTTGATGTGTACGTCTAGTGCCTAAGTTTAATGGGCTTGGGCTTGTTTGCATGAGACGTAGCTTACTTAGTTCGGTGCCAAAGGAAAGACAAAGAACTAGGAATTCTTCCTGTACTCGCACTGTAAATAGGGTGAATACACAGTTTTTGTGTAGTTTATTTATTAATATACAAATATGTTACCATCCCTTAAAAACACCAAGCTTTCTCCCCACAAGACCCAACAAACACTCCTATCAATTTTTATGATACTCCAAGTTTGTCATAAAAAATAATTATGCTACTTCAAGCTGCTTTGTAATTGCTTCAAAGTTTATTTATGCTAGTAACTTTTTGTTTATTTCTTTTTTGTGCCTTCTATAAATAATGTGACTTTCTTGCTTCCCTTTGCTGCCAGGTTCAATACTATGAGAGGCTCTCACCTCTTGTCCCATTAAAGGTTCCTTTAGGATCTTTCTCCAATATAAGGACTGGTGACTGCGTAGTCACCTTCTCGCGTACGGAGATATACAGGATGAAGGTGAGGAACAACTTTACACACTAATGTCACAGCCACACCCTGGTGCAGTAGGACAGAAAGAAAGAAAGAAAGAAAGAAAGAGTGACGCAAATTAGAGGAAATTACCTTTAGGGGGTAACTTCTTGTATACCATGTATATACTGATAGAAGTAGTTGAAATCAGGTGACATTAGTTGTAATCTGTTGCTACTTTTTTGCAACTTGGTAGATAGCAGGATTAAACTGTTAGGAGAAGTTGGGATCAAGTGAATTTAAATTACTGGAGTAACTGGCTTGGCAAGTCATAATCACAGCACAACTGGGTGGGGCATGCAGTGAATTGGTATGTAGAATGTATGCCCTGATAGGAGCAAGTTGAAATCAACTAGCATTCAGTTGATGAAGTTCTGCTATGAGTTAAAATCTAGTTCTGCGTTGGATAATCCCGCTGATCAAAGTTTAGATTTTGTAATAGCCATTGAACTTCTTATCCTGTTATGCTCAAAGGATATATAACTGATATTTAGATTTTAAATTTCTGTTTATCCTGATTCATACTATTGCTCTTGATGTTAACAGAAACTAATTGAAACGGGGGGAAAGCATCTTTGCTCTGTTGTTTATGGTTCATTGCCGCCAGAGACTCGAACTAGACAGGTTTAATTCTGATCCTTTCTTTTTGTCTGCATTGGAGTTAAGATTGGTTCGTGTCCAGTCATCTGCTGAGTATTCCTACAATTGTTGTTTGATGTTTTATACTTCAATAACACACAAGAGGGGGGTGATTTGTGTGGTGTCCAATTTTTCGCGTGCACAGATTATAGAAAGACCTGGTTCTTCTATGTGTTCCTTATATTACTGTTGCGGAATAATAAATGCAGAATGTAAAAAACACAAGTATTTTTACGTGGAAAATACCTGGCTCAAAAGGTGAAAAAACCACGACCTACAACTCAGTAGGATTTTTCCCAACACTTTACTAAATTACCGAGCCAAAAACAGCATTTACAAAACTCTTTGTAAACCTAAGGATTACCTCTAACCCTTTGTGGCAGCCAGCCTCAAACTGTTGCGACAATTTCAAGTTAACTCTAACTTGAACACTACACTCAGAGTACCTAGTACAAATGCTTCTAGAGAAAGCTGAAAGGTACAACTCAAAAGCCCTACTACAATTGAACTAGAATAAAAGACAGACACTTGGAAGTGGTTCTTCTATCTGGTTCATGTAGCTTCAGGTTCGCACACTTGAATCACACAGGAATTGCTTGCAAAATGCCTTGCTATTTTGCTTTCAACTCTCGTTTAACTTCAGCGTTTTTGTGTGCCTGTAAAATGAGAACATCCTGCAATATATAGAGTTAGTAGAATAAGAAATAACTAGAAGTCTAATGCTTTACTCTTCCTTGGTGGAAGAGTTGTAGTTATCTTCAACTTCTAACTCCTCCCTTATCTAGGATAGAGTTCTCTTCGAGTAAGAAATCCTTCTCCTTATCAATTATGCAACCTTTTCGTTCAGGAGATATCAGATATAACCACTTAAGCTTATCTCTTTCACGTGCATGTCTTGTGCTCGAATCTGCCCGTATCTATGTACGTTGTGTATGGACCTGGTTCATGCTTGAGTTACTTTGTCAATCATCAAAACAAACTTACTTAGGCCAACAATGTTGCCTGCATTTGTTTCTTGGTTAGTTGTAATCCGTTTTTGTTCAGGCTGAGGATATAACTCACTTTATCAACATTATCATCCTAGATGATTCTCTTTAATCATCAACTTTTTACTCTGGCCTTCCTGTCATCTGGCCATACTTATTCTTCTTACAATTGTTTTTTATTTTTTATGTTTTTCCTTCAGTGTGCTATGATAGACCTAGTTTATGTTACAGCTTGAATGGCATTCCATCTGTGATGACTTGCCTAAATTGCAATCTGTTTTGATGTCTATTATCATGCTCTGACAAATTGGTTAGTAAATATATTCTGTAAGATTGCAGGCAACATTGTTCAATGATGCAAGCAGTGACTCTGATGTTCTTGTAGCGAGTGATGCTATTGGGATGGGTCTCAACCTTAACATTTCTAGAATTATATTTTCAACATTAAAGAAATTTGATGGTGTTGAAATGCGGGATCTAACTGTGCCAGAGATAAAGCAGATAGCAGGTATGTTATTTTACTGGAGCACAACTTGGTATAGTGGATCAGATCTGATTGAGTACTCATCTTTGGAGGGATGCAGTATCATCCTTTAACTTCTAACTTACACTGCTGGTGGTCGGAAATGGTTTAGTAGTTTTCTATACGGTGTTTCTGCTTAATTAACAATGCAGTGACTCTGTTTATACGTAAAGTCTAAAGCTTATTGTTGTGATTGGATGCATGTTAACCTCCTTCCTTTTAACATTTGAATTATAGGAGATAAGTTAAATAAAAGCTTAATGTTGTGATGAGACACATCTTAACCTCCTTCCTTTTAATGTGTAAATATATAGGAACAGAACAATGTTATTGCCATGAGAAAAGATACTACCCAAATCAAAGTTTTCTTAATTTCTGATTTGCTCAATTAGTAACGTCTCGTTATTGATGGAAAAATCTGTTTGGAAAGAGTTTTCAAAAAATTCTTCCTTGGTGTCTTGGACTTTGGGCTTTTGGATAGCCGTTTTAGCTGCTTTACTATGTAATCCGAATAGAGTGAGTTTCAAATCTAAACGGTATAGACACTTAGAATGATTTTCAGGAACTCTCTTGAGCATCATCCAACACTTATGCATTTAGTATCTCAAGTATCAATGTTCTCTGAAATGACTATTTCGATGATTACACTTTCTTGTAGGGAGAGCAGGCAGGTACAAATCCAAGTTTTCTGTTGGTGAAGTAACTTGCTTGGACGCAGATGATCTGCCACTACTTCATTCTTCGCTGGATTCTCCATCTCCTGTACTTGAGGTAATTTACTTGCTGCTGAATTAGTGCCACCCTAAATGCTGGAATATCATACTTGCTTTTCTTGTCATTTTATGGTGGAGGCAGCTTCCCTGACAAAATAAATTCTTTAAAATGCTCCAATTTTAGTGGGATTATCTATTCAAGAGATTAGATCATGGTAACTGAAGAGCAATAATTTACAATGCAGCGAGCTGGCCTCTTTCCAAACTTCGACCTTTTATACATGTATTCTCGTCTACATCCAAAGCATGGCCTACATGAGATACTGGTAAGTTACCAACTCAGATTCTCCCCAACATATATTCTCATAGTCTAGTTTTACAGTATTCATCTAACCATAACTTCCAAACAAACTATCCTCGTTTGTGTTTCTATCTTCTCCAAATGCCATTACTAGAAAATTATGGATGTCAATGGATGTGTTCTAGTACAATGGCTTTTGCCACTGAAACTGTTAAACACTGAGTGGTTTATTACCATTTTGCCTTTCTGCGGGATTGCAAGTTGAGTGCTCAGAATTATTCTACCTTTGTCTTTGCAGGAGCATTTTCTGGACAATGCCAAGTTATCGGAGCACTATTTCATTGCTAATTGTGAAGAAATGTTGGTATGGTATTCTTGCTCAATTTGTTTCCTTTCCTTCTAGTAGCAGACTGTTTTTCTAGATTGTGTTCTGTCCTTGCAGTTATTCATTTTGTTGGATTCCTGATCTTTCTGCTCTTTTTGATTATTGATTGTACTGTACCTTGGAACAGAAAGTTGCTGCTCTTATTGATACACTACCCCTCAGTTTGCACGATAAATATCTCTTCTGTATAAGGTAACATCTTTGGCTCTTACAAAGAAGATAATTGGAAGTTATGACATGTTTATAGCTTTCTGTAGCTTGACAATAGTAACAGAGAACATTTTAGGCATGCAAGCAAATGCAGCCAGAGTTACTGTATCAGCTTTGAAATTATAACAACAATTATGAGTATATATAAACACCCCAAGAAATTCTTAAACGGATATATGTTATTTGCATATGCTCCTGATAGAGAATAATCCGATGTCAGAAGAGTATCATTGACTCATTTTATTTCTGGTATGTAGTCCAGTTGACATGGATGATGACATTTCATCTCAAGGCCTCACTCAAGTAAGATGATTTTTCACCTTATAGCATTTCAAGGATGATTGTTTTGGATGAGGAATTTACATGATCACTCTGCTTTGATGCATCAGTTTGCAACAAATTATTCTAAAAATGGCCTGGTACGGCTGCGTGAAATATTTACTCCTGGGACGCTTAAGGTGCCAAAATCTCATACTGCACTTAAGGAGCTTGAATCAATTCACAAGGTTAGCATGTCGTATTTTGCTACTTCACACTTTGTCCACACTTGTTAAGCAGTTCAAGTATTTAGACTGATTTCTGAATGCTTTATGCTTATGAAAGCATTTTGGTAGTCATTACCTTAGTGATTATAATAATTGCATTTATTTTACTCAACTAGTTTAGAGAATCCCTAATTTGTTTTGAAAGACAAATTGTTTACAATAATAGTATGAAATGGGCCCCAATAAAGTGGACGGATATAGAGGGTTCATGTAGCCAACCTGAAGTAGTTTTGGGTATTGAGGTTAAGACAGTCCTATTGTGCAAGGGTAGTGTAGAAGTTCTTGTCACTCCGTCTCGGCTTCTTCTATTCTATGAAAGTTTTCCAGTTTTTGTGCATAGTTATTGTCAGTCACAAACTTTTATGAAATTCCGATTATGTAAATTCTGTTGAAGAGTGGGCTGCTCTAGTGGTGAGAACCTTCCACTTCCAACCAAGAGGTTGTGAGTTCGAGTCACCCCAAGAGCAAGGTGGGAGTTCTTGGAGGGAGGGAGCCGAGGGTCTATTGGAAACAGCCTCTCTACCCCAGGGTAGGTGTAGGTCTGCGTACACACTACCCTCCCCAAACCCCACTAGTGGGATTATACTGGGTTGTTGTTGTTGTTGTTGTTGTTGTTGTTGTAAATTCTGTTGAAGTATGTTAAATTTTCATTTTATTTCTCGACTCCTTGAGAATTTCATGTCCACAAGCTCCTTATCACTTGCGTTAGAGGGAGATTGACCCAGTTTTTTGGTTTCATATGCACCATTTCCTGCTCTATGCTATCAAATGTGCAAACAAAGTCATACAACAACAACCCAATATAATCCCACTAGTGGGGTCTGGGGAGGGTAGTATGTACGCAGACCTTACCCCTACCCTGTGGTAGAGAGGCTGTTTCCGATAGACCCTCGGCTCCCTCCCTCCAAGAACTCTCCACCTTGCTCTTGGGGTGACTCGAACTCACAACCTCTTGATTGGAAGTGGAGGGTGCTCACCACTAGAGCAACCCACTCTTGTCAAATAAAGTCATAACGCTTGAAAACAAGTTGAGGGTGTAACAGTTTTCTTGTTTATTTGAAAATCACTTGCCTCCTGTCACTGCTTTAACATAGACATTAACTTGGTGCAAACTTGTTTTCTGATGTATGTGTTTAGACTGATGTTACTTGGCGACGAAATTTTTGACCAACACAAATGAGCATATCATACACATGAAAACTGATATACACTTCATTTCAAGATGGTTGCTAAATGTGTTTATTTGTTATTGTTGATGAATTTATGTAGGTTTTCACTTGGTAGAATTTCAAATAGATTATACTGATTATATATTTCTTGTGAAATTCAATTGAAGGTTTTGGATCTGTATGTTTGGTTGAGTTATCGCTTGGAGGAGAGCTTTCCAGATCGAGAGCTGGCTTCCTCACAGAAGGCTATTTGCAGCATGTGAGTATAACTTTTAAAAAAAAAGGCCTTTTTTCTGTTTCAATAGTGTCCTTACTCTGATATAATCGTTCATTTTCAGGTTGATAGAGGAGTTTTTGGAAAGACTAGGATGGCAAAGGCCAAGGACAAAGAGATTAACTCAACATAGTAGATTGAATTCACTGTTCTCCAGGGAAGCGAGACAGCATATTAACTCTTAGTGTTACTTTCCAAGTATGGAAGCTTCTGAATCAAAAACACTTGTCCCATGTTTAACAATGATTCTGGTCAAGAAGTTTGGCTGGTTTCCCGTGAATGCATTGGTAGTGATTGTTGTACTTCTCCTTTTTAGGTCCAGCAAATTGGATGTGTTAACTGTACATTATGCTCAAAGATATGTTCCAACACATACTCAACAGTACTCTCTATTTCTTTTCATTTGAATACAATAAGATACGTCTTTCCATTTTGTCCAATTTTCTTTCAAGCAAAGGAATCTTAACACCTTAATGATATGAAATTATGAAGAGCAAATATAGGAGAAACTGCTTGGTTATTATGTCCTAAAACAAGAAAAGAATCCTTAATCCAATTATGAGGCCTGATATGTAATAACTCTACAATGGAAAAGGAAAGTTCTCATAAATTTAGGACCAGCTAATTAGTAAGGTGACTTTACAGAAACCATGGCATTATCGACCAAATCTGACTTCACTTCACTTCACTGAATGTAATGTTATGGGGCTTTAAAATATGCCTCTGAATGATAGAACTAGCTCCATAATAGTTGCAACTAATATCACGAAAAAACAGTGTACAACATTTCCCTTATAAACAAGAAAAGATTCATTCTTCAATCTTTAAATGTCTCTCGGATGAAGTGCCTGATTCTTGCTGCTTAGCTTGTAACATCAGTTCTTCGATACGTTTCTTTTCTTCCTTCAAACCCCTTTCCTCAAGTTCTTTGACGAGATTATCATACATGGTATCCGTAGGGAGGAACCCTCGAAGCACTGCTAGCTCAAAAACAGCACAAGCACGCTCAGGATTCCTATTCCTACAAAGACCGCAAACCAGAAGAGCATATGTTCCAAGATCCATGCTCACGTCATTTTTGAACATGTGATTCAATAGAAAGGATAGCACCTTCATTCTTCTCATTCTGCAGCACATTTTAAATAATGGCGCGTAAGTACAAATATCAGGCTTGCATTGACTCTCCTCCATTTTCTGGAGAAATTTTAAAGCATCCTCCTCTTTAGAGTTCTTTACAGCAATTGTAATCATGGTGTTATATGTGAACGTATCAGGTGAAACTCCTTGCTTTGGCATATCTTCAAATATATCATAACAATCCTTCAGTCTCCCAGTTGCTCCTAACAAGTGGATCAAGCTGCTGTAAAACGAATTATCAGGAACACAACCATTTTGTTTCATCTTCTCATATACATCCAAGGCTTTATCCACTTCCTTTCCCTGCCCTAGTGCTTTCATGTTTATGGTATACGTCACCACAGTTGGTGAGCATCCCTTCATTTGCATCTCTTTGAAAATAGCATCAACTTTGCGAAAGTCTTTTTCACGACAATAGGCTTCAATGAAGCAAGTATATGTAACCACATCAGGGCTAAAACCACGCTCCTCCATATCTTTAACAGTTTCATTTGCTTTGTCAATGTTTCTAGCTTTGCACCAACCATGCACTAAGATATTATATGTTTGGACCGTTGGAGCTATATGATCCTTCAAATCTAGGTAAACTTTATGAGCATGCTCCACACTTCCTCCCTTCACCAATGCATCGATTAATGCATTCATACCATTTGTATCCTTATGAACGCCAAATTTCTGCATTCTTGTAAATGCCTCTATTGCATCCTCATATTTACCAGCCTTGGCAAGCCTTCTCATGATTTTAATCATAGTATTCAATGAAACATACCCTTGCAAGTGACTCATTTCGTCCATCAATTCCCTCAAAAGATCAAACTTCTTTGATTTTCCCAAGTTGTCAACCATTAGATTATACAAATCAGAGGAAAGTGTGACACCCTTTTGCACTTTTGCCCATTTAAAGAACCCGTAAGAAGGTATCCACTCACAACTGAACCTCTTCAAAATTTGCTCAACCAAACACTCTGAAACATCAAATGTGCAGTTATTCAATGCATCTACAACAGCATCAGGTGATTTGAAATGAAACCTCAATAATTTGCTAATCTTATCAACATCGCTGTCTGCAATATCGCTTGCCAAACCTCTCACATCAACTTCCTTTGCACGAAGCTTCTCATTTTTTACCCATTCTGAGAATGAGGGAAGTAAGAAGTCATCATCTCCAAAGTCAACCACTGTTTCCTCTTTCTTTACAATTTTAACCCAATCTGGAAGTTCTGGTGACTCGGTCACCTTTGGCTGCTGATCAGTATTAACTGTCTCTGTCACAGTACAATATCTATTGCACAACAAATCATCAGAAACATAGTAAACAGAACTTCTCCGCACATTCAGACGCCTTCGAGCTCTCAAACACCAGAAGTAGGGGAAATGCTTCAAGTTTGATATCATTTCAACTTACCTGGCAATGAAATGATAAAGGAAGTATCAGCACTGAAGCATCTTTAAGATACCCAATGAAAGCTCATTTGGCTTCCCACATAAAGAAACCTAATAGTATCGCATAAAACTCTGAGCACTTTTGTAGCCGTTGGTTACTAATTTTGTTCCACAAAAAGTTATACAGCAGAAATCTATATACTAGTACTTATTTTTCTGGGATTGAATGTGAAATAACAATACATTAATTAACAATACCCTTAAGACATCTTGTATTAGTTTTACTTAATAGATACTCCTACAAAAATTCCTCTATAGTGAAAATAAAAACCATAATAGTAGTAATATTTAGTTGGAAGATTTTTATTTTAATTAAAATTTGTACACGTATAATAATTAGTAAAACACTCTTCTAACCAATTCCTATATCATTATTATTCGCGGCATAAAAATCCCTGAATTATTCACCGCATAACAACTAATCAGTCTACCAAACAACCCTAAGTTGCTCCCAAATAGCTAATTCAATTTTATGCACTACCAAGTATAATTCATTAGAGCAACCCAGCAAAACAAGTTCAAGTTTGGCTTTTAATCACCAAAAAAGAGAACAATAATAGTATCAAGACTCTAACTTTCAGCATACCCAGTTCACTGATTTCAGTAAAGAATGCTTCCACTAAAGATACAGGCATAAACACATACTTAGTAGTTATTATAGTCCATTTCCACTATAATTCATAATTTACCAGTTAAAATCAGCAAAAAATGATAGACAGAAACAAGGGAAAGTATGTGAAAAACATACAATTTGATTTACAACTGAGGAGTTTGCTGCAGAAAGAGAGAAGAAGTTGGCGGCTTCAGTGACTTTCAGGCGGAAAACGGGTTTGGATTTGGGTATGTTTTGTTTGTTGTTCATGCTTTGCCGTCAGAAGAGCTTTGGGCTTGGGATTTTAGCGAGAAAAATTTCACAAAAGAGCCACTGCTCTTGGAATTTTAACAAAGGGCCAAATATACCTCTATACTTTCGAAAATGGTCTAAAAATACCACTCGTTATACTATTGGGTTATGTATACCCCTACGGTCATACTTTGGGTTCAAATATAACCCTTATTTAAACGGAGGAACACATGTCATCGTCTTGTTGGTCAATTCTAAACATCTCCTAATTAATTAAAAAGACTCATTACCCATACCCGAAAATCAATTTTCTAAAGCAATTTTTTTTTTTGTAAAAACTGGAAAAAACTAAATTTTATTTTACTAAAAATTAAAAAAAATAAAAATATTTTTTTTCCAGTTTTTTCAAAAACACTGCTTTAAAAAAAACTGAAAAATATTTTCTAAAATAATGTTTTTGTAAAAACTGAAAAACAACTGAAAAGCAATTTTCTAAAGCAATATTTTTTGTAAAAACTGGAAAAAATTGAATGTTTTTTTACTAAAAATTGAAAAAATCGGAAATATTTTTTTAGAAAAATATTGCTTTAAAAAAACTGAAAAATAATTTTTAAAGTAATTTGTTTTGTAAAAATTAAAAAAAAAACTGAAAAATAATTTTCTAAAGCAATGCTTTTTTATAAAACTGAAAAAATAAATATTTTCTTTTTTTCAGTTTTTAGGTAAAAAGATTTTAGTTTTTTTCAGTTTTTAATTGTTTTAGAAAATTGCTTTTTATTTTTTTTAAAGCTGTTTTTTTGTAAAAACTAGAAAAAACAATATTTTCGTTTTTTTTCCAGTTTTTAGTAAAAACAATTTTAGTTTTTTCTAGTTTTTACAAAAAAAATTGCTTTAGAAAATTAATTTTCGGGTATGGGTAATGGGTCTTTTTAATTAATTAGGAGATATTTAGAATTGGCCAACAGGACTATGACACGTGTCCCTCCGTTTAAATGAGGGGTATGTTTGAACCCAAAATATGACTGTAGGGGTATAGATAACCCAATAGTATAAGGAGGGGGTATTCTTAGATCATTTTCGAAAGTAGAAGGGTATATTTGGACCTTCGCGTAAAATATATATTCCCGTTAACTTATCCTAACAATGGTTATTTTTTAATTACAAAAATAAAAAATAACTAGTCAGTGCTAGGATCTTACCGTTTAAGTTTTGACCTGTTCGTAAAAGTTTAGCAAAAATAATTTTGCACCCAAAAAGTTACCTGTTGGAGACATAATTAAGTAAATAAAAGTGTGTTTTAAACTATTAAATGAGATGGTTACAATCTTCAACATGATATCAAAGCAAACAGAGATCCTAGATTCGAGTCTAACCGCCACCTAATATCAAAAAAAAATTTCACATGCTTGGCTCATAAAAAAAAAATCTACGCACTTCAATATATTACAACAAATCCCGCAAAAATTTGCTCAGACATAACATTTCACCGATACTTTTTTTCTTCAAATAGGCATGTATCCAAATTAGTCCATATTTACTCCAAGTTTAATGTCCAACCTTCTAATATTAATTTAAACAATTTTCATTATTACTTTTAAAACTTAATAGCCTGTTTGGCCAAGTTGGAGAAATCAACTTATTTTAAAAAGTATTTTTTTTTCAGAAGTACTTTTGAAGAAAAGTAGTTTGTGTTTGACTAATCACTCTGAAAAGTAATTTTGAGTAATAATTTATGTTTGGCCAAACTTTTGAGAAAGTGCTTTTAAGTATCAAATTACAAATAAGGACATGAATAAATTTACTTAATAGTTAATATTATAAGTAAATAAATAATCTTAAAAATTTGTTATTACAGGCAATAATTAATTTTTTTATTTTATTTTGAGTAAAATATGAAAATAAAATTTAAAAGTACTTAATTCTTTTAATATAAGTTAAATATATTAAAAATCATTCAACAACTATAAAAGCATTCACCCTAAAGTCACTATATATTAGAAAGTTATCCTAAAAATAATAAGAATTATTTATACATTAATATCCTAAGTATTAGGTTTAACGGTTATTTTGATATATACT
The DNA here is from genome assembly GCF_000715075.1 of Nicotiana tabacum. Lineage (NCBI taxonomy): Eukaryota > Viridiplantae > Streptophyta > Magnoliopsida > Solanales > Solanaceae > Nicotiana > Nicotiana tabacum. Next base: position 49,024,220 of record NC_134093.1, on the reverse strand, counting down.
ATATTTTATTAAGGGTATTTTTGGTAAGAAGAAAAGTTAAAACTGCTTCTTCTTTTGGGAAGAAACTACTTTTTTTCTACTTCTCACAAACTGCTTCTGCTTTTTCCCAAAAGTATTTTTTTCTCAAAAAAACTTGGCCAAACAATTCAAAGTTAGGAAAAAAAATACTTTTGAAAAAAAACATAAGCAGTTTTGGCCTCTTGAGAAGCTTTGCCAAATACGCTATAGACTCATTTTTGTTATAAAATAAAAGCAACTTAGTAAAACATGAACAAGACATGTTGTTATGAAATAAAAGCAATTTAGTAAAACATGAACAAGAAATGGAGATAGAGAGAAGGAAGAGATTTTCTTCTTCAATTGTATGTATTTTCTTATCTATTACAAGGCCTTTATATATGCATGAAAAGTGAAGAAAAATATGTCATTGAATATGTCATTAAGCATAGAAATATGTCATTGAATATGTTATTAAGCATTTGAAAAAATCATGGAGGAAGAGTAGACATCCACCATAATTTGATTTTTCTTATAACACTCCCCCTTGGATGTCCATAGATAATGTGCCTCGTTAAAACCTTATTAGGAAAAAATCCTATGGGAAAAAAAATCCTAGTGAAGGAAAAAGAGTACACATATTTAGAAATCCGTCTTTTGGTTGCCTCGTTAAAAACCTTGCAAAGAAAACCCAGTGGGACAAAACCTTGTAAGGAAAAAAGAGTACAACGCGTATTAACTTCCCCTGATGAGAGCATCAATTCACATCCTTGAGCCTTCGCATCCTAATCTTGTACACTAGTTTCTTGAAGGTTGACGTCGGTAGAGATTTGGTGAACAAATTAGCCATATTATCACTTAAACGGATCTGTTGCACATTGATATCACCATTATTTTGAAGATCATGTGTGAAAAATATCTTTGGTAAAATTTGCTTTGTCCTAATCCCCTTTATAAATCCTCCCTTCAATTGGGCTATGCATGTTGCATTGTCTTCATACAAAATTGTGGGTAATTTATCACACTTCAAACCGCATTTGTCTCGAATAAGATGTATTATAGACCTTAACCATACACATTCTCGACTTGCTTCATGAATATCAAATATCTCAGCATGATTAGATGAAGTAGTCACGATTGATTTCTTAGTCGATCGCCAAGATATGACAGTGCCTCCATATATAAACACATAACTTGTTTGAGATCGAGCCTTATGTGGGTCATATAAATACCCAGCATCGGCATAACCAACAAGATCGGGACTACAATCATTGACATAAAATAATCTCATATCGGTAGTCCCTTTTAGATACCGCAATATGTGTTTGATTCCATTCCAATATCTCCTTGTAGGAGCAGAGCTATATCTTGTTAAGACATTAACTGAAAAAGTTATGTCAGACATTGTAATGTTAGAAAGATATATTAGTGCACCAATTGCACTAAGATATGGTACTTCGGGACCAATAAGCTCTTCATTATTTTTATGAGGTCGGAATGGATGTGCTTTATCCATATATAATCGCTTTAAAATTATTTTAGTGTATGCTGATTGATGGACAAAAATTCCATCTTTCATATACTCAATTTGTAGACCAAGACAGAATTCTGTCTTTCCAAGATCTTTTATTTCAAATTCTTTCTTTAAATAGTCTACTGCTTTAGGAAGCTCTACTGCTTTAGGAAGCTCCCTGGGAGTTCCAATGATATTTAAATCATTAACATACATGGTGATTATAATAAATTTAGATCCAAATCTTTTTATAAAGATATAAGAACAAATTGAATCCTTCTTGTACCCTTCTTTCAACAGGTACTCACTCAGGCGACTATACCACATGCGCCCTGATTGTTTCAATCCGTATAAGGATTTTTGAAGCTTTATTTAATAAATTTCTTGGAAACCTTAATATGCTTCAGAATAATTTAAATCCTTCAATGATTTCCATTATATGCATATCACGTTTTTCTTGTATTGCCAGATTAAAACCTGAAATAGCGACATCCACCACAGGAGAACATGTCTCTATATAATCAATGCCAGGATATTTATAAATTTTCTTGTGACACAAGTCGTCTTTATGTTTATCGACTTGACTTTTTTTTTCGCACAAGAACGCATTTATACCTCCACTGGCTTTATACTTTTAGGTGTTGGGACTATCCGTCCAACTTCATATTTTTCAGGTGAAATTAATTTTTGTTGTGTATTTTTCATTTAGCCAATCATTTATCTGTCCAAATTTCATGATAGATTTGAGCTCAAGGTCCTCGTCAATATTAATAATATTGAGCGCTACATTATATTAACAATATCGTCGACGATCATTTTATATCGGTTCTACTATTACCCAATAAAGATATAACTTATTGAGATCTCTTTATCTTATTATTTTCAGGTACCTGAGCCTCTCCCATGAGGTCTTATGAAGTGTTATGTCGTAGTGCTATTCTATAGCACTTGCCTCCTTATTATGACCATCTTGAACATTTGCTCCTCTCCCTTTTCAAGGAGTTTTATCTTTGGAACCGATTAGTCTATTATGCTTCATGCATGCCATAGACTACGAACTTTATTTTATTTGGAGCATTAGCAGCTGAATATGATATTTAACTTTGGGTCAGCAAATACGTCTGGAAATATTTTGCAAATGAATTATCCCTTGAACTTCAAGTTCACATTTTCTCATACGAGGATCTAGATGTACTCATAATAATTCATTACATGCATTACTTTTTCAGCTGCCCATTTTCTCCCCCTATTGTTGGGATCACCGACACATATCCCTAGCCTTATTTGGGGATTCATCTTTGTATATTGTGGTAGAATAATTAAATCATATAGCACATTCATATTTCTAGATGGAAATTATTTAGTTCCTGACCCTGAACCGATTGTGATAGGGAGAACTTATCATAATTTGTCTAGATGCGTACAAGTGTTGTTGTATATTAAATAATACATCACATACCAAATTTTATTTTGGCAATTTTGTTCTCATAACTAATGGTTTAGCTATAATTGGAGGCATACAATTTCTGCTAAACCAACTTGAATTTAAATCAGTATTATCAATATAAATAATCATAATTTATATTTTAAAACTGTGCTCTAATAATTTGAGCAATCAATCTTGCAAAAGCCAAACTGCAAGTTGATAACAAATGCACATGCGACCAAAGAATAGATGCATCTATTAAAATTATATAATAGTAAACGGCCGACATGGCATGTGACTGGGCCTATATATTTATCACCTTTTATTAGTTCCAGAAATCAAAGGATTCAATCCCAACTTTAACTGATATATCATGAGAATAAGCAGCACAAGAGAATTCTTGAAAAATCTTATATTTCTTCAATATATGTCAATGTAATTCTCAATTAATTTTTCGCATTATAATTGAACCGAGATGGTCAACCGGTCATGCCAACTAATATTTATTTTAGTAAACCTCTAGTTTACTTGTGACATATGATTCCATCATCATGCTTATATTTGTGTAGTTACAAATAGAAAGAAAATCGGGTAATCTTTCATATTTATCCGTTATGATTATAGAAATATGAAAATATTCAATATTCCTTTCATTTATAGTCTCAATATGCCAACCACTTTGACTTATACATTTGAAACTCAAAAAGTTTCTTTTGAGACTTTACAATATCAATGTCGTGAATACTTTTATTCATCCGAGTAGTAACAAATTAATTTTTCCGGAGCTCTTAACAACTTTTGTACTACAAGATCTTTTGTCACACCATTCATATAGTAAATGTCTCCTTCATGGAGAAAATTATATCATAATAAATTGTCATTGTCAAAATCATCATAAGCAAAGTCATTTTTTCTTTAATTTTGCCTTTAATAACCTTCTATAAGGCACAACAAAATATTTTTTGGCGTATCACATGTACGCGACCAATGACATATTCATGTAACTACACAATAATATTTATTCTCTTTATTTCACTCAAACCTCCCTCAGAGGTGAGTTATGTGGTATTCATCCAATCATGCATTGCATGTCTTTATTCATTACTTTTATCACATATTACAACATTCACCTTTAGGAATGGGTCTGCATTCTCAATGCTTATCACACGTCACATTCTCTTCAATGAATGTATCATAATCGGCGGGGTGCTTTATTATTTTGCATACCAATTTGATGGTAAACATTGCCTTCACATTTTGAAGAACTATTTTATTATTGTGAAGGCAATGTTTACCTCGAGTTAAACTATTCATAATGTTATTTGGATATAATTCTCAACAATACACTTTCGTTTACTCAAATCAGCTAAGTAATTAGTGTCAAACATATATATGAAAATATAAAATAATATTGAAAATTCACATGTGGTCTTTGTTGCAATAAGCTTACTTCAAGATGAAAGTGATATGACTAAAACATTAAAGAAAAATAATGTATCAAATTGAATAATATAGTATTACTAGTTACCATGCACTTTTATAAAAACTAAGTATTATGCTCTCTAATAAAACAAAGAGATATAGCAGAACCTTTAATTGAAAAAATCATTGACAATATTTTTTAACACTAGTGAAAAAGTCAATACTAGAATGACTCTACCATCTTGTTGCCTCCCATATCAGTTATAAAATAGGGGCAGTTATGTATTTTAAGTCACAAGAAACTAAATCCTTTTTTTTAATTTAATGGAATGTACTAAGAATATCGTGTACAAATAATAAAAAATTGGGTTGTAGAGATACAAACTCACTCAATTTTTCAATATACGAGAATTAAAAGTTTTGATCGGCCAATACTAATTCAAAATATTTTTCCATTTGGATCGTATATTTATTTATCAATAACGTATGCTAGTTGTGCTATTAAGATTACCCAAAAAAAACTTACCTTACATTACCTTTTCAAAAGTCAGAATGGCACATGATGGTCAAGCATATATTTTATAGGAAAACGTTCAGTTAAGGGAAACTTTACCTAAGGTTCTTACTTTTTTTTTTAACTAAGGAACCAAAGTTCCTCAAATGACTTTGCAAAAGCTGTAGTAGCTCCCCAATTTCTTATACTTCTTTTAGTCTTTGGTTTAGTACGTAACTCTTGGCTGCATCATTATATACTTCTGATTCTTATAATAAGATATATATAACCAGGATACGAGATGAAAGAGATCAGACCAAACTTACAACAAATATTAAAAACTCGTTCATTAAAATGGATATTGATAATGCAACAAAATAAAATAAGTAAAACATGGAGTAGTAATTAGTTTACATTTAAGTATTTTCCTTTATAAAGTAAAACACTTAAGAATATGAATGGATTTGTAAGAAAAAAATACTTAGCATTGAAAACTTTCATAACAAATAAAGAACCTATGAGAAAAACGAATAAGAAAATGAATTAATTAAAAAGGATTAGAAAACGTATCTTAGCATTAGCATTATATGCCTTATCACAGTGTACTGGTCTCCTCAACCTTATTGTTACTTCAGTTATATTTGATACAATTCTTTGAAATTGCTAAATGAGAAAGAAAAGCTTATCTCTTCAAGATGAATATTAGGCACGGCAGGAACATGCCTTTTATGATGTAGGACAATTTTGTAAATGTAAGTAACTCAATTGATTAGGGCATCGTGCTGATAATGTGTTATAAAATAAAAGTAACTTAGTAAAACATGAACAAGACATGTTGTTATGAAATAAAAGCAATTTAGTAAAACATGAACAAGAAATGGAGATAGAGAGAAGGAAGAGATTCTCTTCTTCAATTGTGTGTATTTTCTTATCTATTACAAGACCTTTATATAGGCATAAAAGTGAAGAAAAATATGTCATTGAATATGTCATTAAATATAGAAATATGTCATTGAATATGTTATTAAACATTTGAGAAAATAATGGAGTTAAAGTAGATACCATAATTTGATTTTTCTTATAACAATTTTGTCTTTTTTTTCAATAAGTTTTCTCCCAGCTCAGTAAAACGGACCCAACCCCAATTAATATGATATCTTTGACCACATAGAATCTGACCAAATTACCCTGGTCTGCCACCTTGCTCCGCTCCGGCGATTTCATTGCCGATCATTATTCCGGCGAAATTGAGTCGTAGGTTCTCTTCTTATTCCCCCCACAAAATCCTCTTTCCCTTTTTCTAATGTAGAATACCAGTTCTTTTGCGAATTGCTCTGTGTCTGCTCAAGTTGCTTGAAGACAAAATTAAAATTTCGATTTCTCCATTTCTTTCCCATGCTAAAAAGCTCCAATTTTGTGATCATTTATTGTTTATTCAGTTCCCTTTGAGTATTCCCCTTGTAATTCTCTCGACATTACTTTTAAGAAGAAAAATAAAGGAAAGTTGACAAAGAAAAAAATTCTAAGAGAAAAACCCTTTACATGGTATTGGTAGTTTTTACTAATTGGGATGGAAGTAATTCATGAATTATCTATCTCTAATCATTGTATGGGTTGTCCTTCATTTGTCTTGACATACACTAAAAGAGTGGGTTTTAATACTTAGTACTCTTGCCTGAGATGAATTTAAGGGGGAAAATATGGCCAGTTAGGATTCATATAACCGACCTTAACTTGTTTGGTACTGAGGTATAGTTATTTTTGTGTTGTACGTAGTACTCTTAGTTTTATCTTGTATTTTGCATGCATTAATATTTTTCTTCTTCTTAGTGAATACAATAGATTAAAGGTTATATGCACATAAAAGAGAAGTCTTGGTGGTGCTTGAACTTTGTTGAATCTGCTATTTCGCGTGAACTTAACTGTTGGCTATTGAAACTTGCAGCTTTCGGCTGTGAAAATCAAAGATAGTTGTCATTCAAAGCTGTATGAATTACCGACCAATTTCTCATTCACTGATTGATAAGTTTTTGCTAATGGAATCAAGTGGTACCAGTTCTGACTTCTTCGTTCACTCCCCCCTCACTTTTAGTGGGCTATTACCAACTAAGTTTATCTTGTGACCTTTGTACTGTAAACTAGTTTGATTCAGTACAGCTGAGAGTTTCCATTTACAGGATTGTTAAATGTTTTTGTTTTCTCTAAATGTCTGCACATTTTCAGCCATGAAGAGGGCTATGCCATTTGGTGAACAAGTGGATGTCTCATCTGATGAATCATCTTCGTCTGATGGGGATGACCATAAAGCAGAAAGCGAGCAGATGAGCAACAACATTGCTGTCGACCAAGTTGTTGAAGAACTTGTTTCTGAAGGTACTAAAACTATTTGTGATCATTTAGACATGGTTAAGTGTGAAAACGAGCAAATGCCCAATTTTCATAAATGACTTTATTCATAGAAATGCTACTGAAGGTATTTGTCATCATTCAGACATGGTCAGGTGTACTTCCATTTTGAAGTTCTCTTTTCATCTTTTTTTCTTTTTGATAGATATTAGTTTTTGTTCTGCCATCTATTCAAGCGGTTATATGGTATTCCTCAGCAGTAATTGATTTTAGTCGCTGTTACGCAGAAATTTTTTATTTTCTTCTCTTGATTAAGCTGGGAAGTTTTGTAGGTTGAAATTATTCTGTTTTTGGCTAAGTTTTTAGGATATGTTAGCCCTTTGGCACAATGCTTCATGTTAGTTTGATTTGAGGAGAGTCAAGTTCATCTCCTTGTTTAAATATAACAACTGATGTTCCAATATGAGGACTAGGGCAGTCAAGGACAAAACTAGGAATTTGAGTTAGCTGGGGGCAAAATTTACTCACATCAAGCTTGCGAATCTATGCACATACTGTGATGCATTGCTTATGCATCTACAGGCCAGGTTAAATATAAGTAAAGAAACGAAGCAAAATACATAGAAGGGAACTGTAAAATTCATCTGATATATGTCGGGAAGTTTGTTTAATAGTCTTGGTGCTAGCATGGTATTCTGAAATGTCTTTCCGTAATTTAGAATCTTCACATGACACTGTTGACATGAAGCTTTATGCACATTTAGATAAATCTTCCAATAGTATTTGTAACTGTCCACTATCTGTTTTGTAAATTCTAAGTGGCTCAAAAGTAATATATTGAAAAAGCATGATTTATGAAACCTTGGTATTTGCCAGCCAAAGGTCATACTGACTATTTTTTCAAAAACATGTGAAGTTAAAACCTTTAGGCAAGAACACTGTCAAGCATAAAATGCCAATAATCAAATCACTAGATAATCCTTTAGAGATAAATCATACCATTTTGGATCTGAATTTCAATCACACTCTATGTTTTTTTTATCAAGTTCAATCACACTCTATGTTCCAGTAAAGCAATGAGAAAAGTAACTGCCAACAAAGACGTAATTTCTGCTGCTACTTGAAAATATAAACAGATTAGCCATAATATTATTCTGAGATACGGATTTTAGCTATATTTAAGGAAGCAAGCATTTTCGATCTAATAAGTCATCTAAAGTTCATCATGCATATCCTTGGGAACAAAAGCAAATAAGCAAAAATGCATATTTCAACCGAAAAGGATGCTTTTCTTTAAAAAAAAAAAGCATTTTCCAAAGGCCGAGGGGAGCGGGTCATTCTCCTCGTGGTATGGAAAGTGGAAACACAGCTTTTACTGTACATTAATGAATTACCTTGTAATTATTTCCCCCGGAATCTTCCAAAAGAGGACATGCAGAAAATGTGATCTAGTTTTTGTCTCTCCTGTCACATTATACTCAGTTACTCACCACCTGGTCGCTCTCCCCCTATATTTCTCCAACCTATTTTTCCAGAACACCCTGCTACTAAACGAGAAGCCCGCTGTTCGGTGTACGCAAAGAACAAAATCAGAAGAAGACCTGAGCTTCTCTGGATCCTCCGGCTTTTTTTCCCTCTTCTCATTCTGCTTTTAATGGCAGATCAGAAGTCGGGTATTGATTCTTTTCTACCATTCTTTCCGTTTCCTGCTTGCTTTCATTTTTCTGTTTTTTCTGATTTTGGATTTGTGTGGGATTTAAAATTGTAGAGCATTAACATTATTACGGGGATGCATGACATGGAAAGCTTTGCTGCTCTTCTAAACTAGTTTTGGAAAATTTGGAAAATGGAAACATGCGAAAGAAACTTTGGAACAAAATTCTTTTTTTAAAACAGAAACAGAAAATGCTATGAAATCACTCAATTTTTTTTTTCCTTTTCTACTTTTTCTTGTCCAATAAATGGATCACTCAACATTAATGCTATTGGGCTGAAGGAGCTTTAACAATTATACTATAATAAGTGAGTGCCGCCTTGTATTTATCTTGATGAAATCAATTAATCTGGCTATCTACTTACCTATTAAAAGAAATATCTGGCTATCTACTGCAAGGGAGTATTGTTTCTATCTTTTTTCCTTCAGTTCCTTGTTTTGATGGAGCTTTGATGGTTGAGTGGAGAAAAATGTGATCTAGACCTGATGAGATGGTTCAGCCTATCCTTTTGTCTGGGAGCCAGAATTTGAAATTTTGATCTACTGGTCGTTCTAGCCATAGGTTACCAGGCTGATCAACTCTTTATCAGGAAGAATTTTACATTGACCAGGAATGAGAGAATAGGAAGAGAAACTGATAAAAAATAGAGCATAGGAAGAGAGAAAGTCAGACAAGAATTAGCATATAAAAGAAAGATCTGTTCTGCCCTTTGCTTTTCCCACCAGTGGGGAAGGTTTCCTGCATTAGTCAATGTACGCAGAATGAATCAGTCCCTAAGAAACCCCTGAAAGGATTGCCCTCCAATGGGTGCACGGAAGTGAAGAAGAGCGTAGCACTATCAAAAGAGCCAGATGTTCCTGGAAAAGCTCATCCATGGATCTCGTTTCTGTTACATATTAGTCAATCAATCAACTACACCTCAATTCCATATTTGTTGGGTTCAGTAATATGAATTTCTGTTCTGCTCTTTTTCTTTTGTCTCTCTTTTTGAGCTCATTTCATTTCAATACTAAGTAAATTTGTCTTTTTAGAGAAACTAGGGGTTCTCTAAGTCTAGAACTTTTCCCTATCTCACACTTATACTGATGCTCACCTGCAGCTCTCTAACTAGACTGAAAAGATCTCGTCAAGCACCATACTTAGCATTATTACCCCAAAAAGACCATTTATATGGATCGTCTGCTTCTATTTTGTTATATTCTTATTAAGTCCGACTGATCAAAAAAACGTTCTTTGTTAAGTTCGCATTGATTCTGTGACATTGGAGATTTGGAGGTTTTTTGAGACATCTTCCATAAAACAGAGGATCCTTGTTTTGTTGCTTAACATAGAATAGTTTCTTTACAAAGTGAATGTGCAGGTTGAGAGTCTGTTTATTGATTGTACTGATACTGCAATGAGATCTTTTCCTTTGTCAGGAAATCCATTTAAGAATTTTTATTCAAACTAGTTTCCAGTCAATTGAAAGGTGCATGGTTTAACTATCATGTAGGTCCATGACCATCATTCGATGAGTTACATCTATATAACTGGTCTAACAGGCTGTGGTGTGCAATGCAGATGCATTACTCAGAAGAGCGAGAATGTACCAAGAGTACATGCAACTGGTTCCTATCCCCACACAGACTCACTCCACTATTCCTTGCATCTCTTGGGCAGGATTGGCTGCATCAATTAAGAAGTTATATGGGCAACCACTGCATTACCTGACCAACCTCTGCATGAAGCAACGGGATCAAATGAGGGTTGGGGCCGATGATGAAGTTGATCCATTGGAGATGCTCATCCATCCGACCAAAGCCGAATCAAGCATCTGGCTTATGGAAGAAGTTCACAGGCGTACTTCGTCTCCTCATTACCTTGCCAAACTCTGGCTTGCTGATCCCATGTATCATGTTTATATTGATCCAGTTTTCCCAAAGTTGCAGAATCCATCCAAATAGATTCTTTCTGCAATACCAATCCATGTGATGGACTTTGTCTATAATCCTGAATTTCTAGTTAAAAAAACAAAATCGCTATCTCCATCACCCAGCCCAAGACAAATTTTATATTTTAAAAAGTGTTTATCAGATGGCTGCTTTTGAGTTTATCTCATGTTTTCATATTGATGTAGTACTTTTTTATCCACAGTAGCTGTTATGATAAAGTTTTTGAGAGATGGAAATATGCATCAAATTTTCAAATGTTTCTTCACCTACCGCGATAATGGACTTGAGAAATACCAGATAAAGAGATCAGAGATGTCTTAAGCTGTTATAACAAAGTATCGTTCTCTCTCTCTCTCTCTCTCTCTCTCTCTCTCTCTCTCTCTGGCTTTTTGAGAGATGGAGCGAGTTCACCTTGTTATATACACATGTGGAATGACTTATCTACATTCTTGGAGAAGTACAAAGAATTTCCAATAATTAAGTATTTATTAGACCAAATAAATGGAATTTATAATCAAAGCATTTGATGAAGTTACACAATTAAATTCGAGAAAGTACCAATACTATGTACTATCATATACAACAATGCAGCTACCAATAATCACCACAAGAGCACAACCCTCTCTGGAAAAAATGGAAACGGTTGTTATCTCTGACAATAATATGCCGTTCATATACTCTTGACACCAGTTTTGCAAATGAGTGGCAATCAGAGCACATTCGAAGGTTTTTCACAATCCGAATGGGATGTCCCTGAGATGTCGAGATGAGTCCAAATGCCATGGCTATTTTCTCACTATGTCGATAAAGCAAGAATTCTTTCTCTTGCTCATCAACATCCATCATAACATTTGTTAGATCAGGGACATGACCTGCCTCTCTAACCCTGCACTTCATTTCTTCTAGCATTAGACAAATACTGGTCTGCTCTGCGTGAGATTCATCACCTGAAGTAAACTCGTGAATGGTTCCATTCACCTCGATTGAGCTTGAACCGGGGTTCTTCTTTATCCCTCTTTCCTTCATAGACATCCTTACCTTGGCAACATCGGTCCACTTCCCTCCCGAAGCATAAATATTTGATAGAAGCACATGGATTCCAGCTTTATCTGGGGATGATTCAGAGATCATGTCAGCTGCATAAGTTGCCATCTTGTCGTTTTTATGCATTTTACAAGCAGCTAGAAAAGCCCCCCAAACTGCATCATTTGGCTTCATTGGCATATTTTTTATAATATCAATAGCTTCTTTCAATAAACCAGCACGACCAAGCATATCAACAATGCACCCATAATGCACTATCTGTGGTGAGATTCCACGGATATCTTTCATAGTCCTGAAGATTTCCATTCCCTCTCCTACTAAACCCCCATGGCTACATGCTGTTAGTACAGCCACAAACACAACTTGGTCAGGTTCTACCCCTTCCCGGAGCATCTCATAGAATAGTTCCACTGCCCGCTTACCATTTCCTTCCATAGCCATAGCCCCTATCGCTGCAGTCCAGGCAGAGACATCCCTCTCCTTCATTTTATTGAACACTTTCATTGCACTTGCAGGATCGCCACACCTAGCAAACATGTCAATAAGCGCAGTACTTAGCTGCATATCTAGATGAATTTCGTATTTCTCAATGTAATTATATATCCACTTAGCAATATCATTAGCACCTAAGTATCCACACGCAGATGCAACACTGACCATTGTCACCCTATCTGCTTTAATTCCCTCATTCTGCATCACACGAAATAAATTAATTGCATCTTCAAACATGCTCTGTTGTACCAAACCACCAATGATGGTGTTCCATGACACAATATCACTCTCCGGCATTTCATTAAAGGTTCTGCAAGCTGCCTCCACATCACCATTTCTCAGAAAGCCTGCAATTAGTGAATTCCATGATACCACTGTCTTGTTTGACATCCGATCAAAAACTCTGCAAGCCCATTCTTGACACCCACACTTCATGTACATATCGATGATGGCATTACCAATGGAATCCCAATTCTCTAACCCGTTCCTCAAAATATAAGCATGACACTGCTTTCCTAAGAAAACATCAGCCATCTCTGTAGAGGCTGATATAGCAGACAACAAAGTTACTGTATCCGGACGAGGTCCTCCACAAGAAAGCATTTCACCCAAGACATCAAGTGCTTCTGTTGCCATCCCATGGCGTACATAGTTTGATAAAATCGTATTATAAAGTACCAAATTACGATCAACACATTCCTCAAAAAGCCTTTTCGCCTTAACCACGGATCCACATTTCATATACATATCTACAAGAGCATTTACCATAACAGTATTGACCTTTAATCCAGCCTTTCCAATATAACCACACACTCTTTCCGCCAATCCCAAAGCCCCTAACTTCCCACAAGCCGAAATCGCACACACCATCGTCACGGAATTCGGCATAATACCCTCCTCCTCTACCATCTCAAAAAACAAACGAACTGCCTCCTCAGCCTTCTCCCTCCTTGCGTACCCGCAAATTAAACAAGTCCAAGACACCAAATTTCTGTCAGGCATTTTATCGAACACCTTCCTCGCTTTATCAACCTCCCCACATTCACCATACAAATGTATCAGAGAATTCAACACAAACATATCATCACCAAAGCCCCATTTTAACGCCAAACCCTGAATTCCACTTCCCTCAAAAAACCTCCCATCCTTGGCACAAGCACTCAAAACCAAAGGAAAAGTGTAAGCATCAGGCTCCACATTTTCAAGAACCATTCTTGCATAAATCAACACAGCATCAGAAAACAAACCAGCTAAAGAATACCCTTTTATTAAAGAATTAAACTTGTAAGTATTATTTAAACCTTCTTCACTATAACAGAAATTGTCAAAAGCTGTTTGTGCATATTTTAAGCTATCATATGAGCCTATTTCGGAGCATTTAGCAATCAGTTTACCAAGAAAACCAGGGTTTTGATTGAATCCTTGTTTAGTGAAACGGGCATGCAGCTGTTTGATTTCGTTAAGGTTTTTGCATGATTTGATTAGGTCGGTTGTTGTACTTCGATTTGATTGAGGTTGCTGTGGAGTGGAGAGAAGAGGAGATAGATATAGATTTACGGTTGCTGCCATTGTTGTTGGAGGTGTTACGTCAAGTTTTCAACTACACCCAACTGACTCCATGCTTGAATCTGATGAGAACTACAACTTCACCATTTTCACAGATGCAGCGCGAAATTTTACCTGATGAAAGCATAATCGTACGGTTTTTTATTCTAGTTCTAATATTTTTTAAACTTATGGTCTTAAATATTTAATACTCTTTCTATTTTAATTTATATAATACTCTTACTTTTTTATTTTCGAGATTTAAATATCTTTAACTTTTTTCTAAAATAAAATTTATGTATCTAAAATAAAAGTACTTCAAGTTATAAAAATTAATAATTCAAAATATTTAAAAAATATATGCAAAACTTATAGTCAAGGAATAATTCTTTTGACTCTTGAAATTTTAACACTATCACATAAGTTGGGACAAAGAAAGTAGCATTTATGTGATTATAAATTTTTTGAAACTTGTAATCTTATACATGTGTTATATTATTTCCGTGACTAAAAATTAGAGGCGGTGTTAGAATTTGAAACTTATGGGTTTGTGACTCTAATTATTTTAAGTTAATGAGTTCTACATTAATAATTTGTACATATTCAATAAAATTTTTAAGAAAAATATAGGGTTTGAACCAAAACTATTGGGTTCAGTCGAACCGGTAGGCAACATATTGGCTCCGCCCCTACTATAAATGCTTCTCATTAAGTATATATTGAAATATGTTATTCTTTTTGGAACTAGTAACGAAATAGTATATATAATCTTACCGTAACATTCATTCTAAAAATAATTGTTCCATTTTCTATTCTTAGTTATAACTAGGAAACAAATAATTGTTGCTCTGATACCAATAACGAAAAATAACAATTCAAGAACATACAATTCTCTAAGATATGAGGGTAGGGATTTTGTTCAAATTACCAAACCCTTGTTTCGGCTAATGGCTTTTCTCTCAAAAGCGAGAACTTTTTCTTCCTTAACGAGGATTCAATCATTTGAATATAACTACCAAGTATGTAGATAATCACCCCTATCCAAATATTTTCAACCCACGTTCTCATGCATTTTCAAAACTAACTTATCAAGAATGTCGCTTCAATCTTCTTTACATAACTTTCTGAAATTTTTTTGTTTTATCTTCTTAAACATATACAAATACATTAAACATGATAGTACTCCGTATCTAAAGCAACTGAGAGACAGGTAGTGCAAATCAAACCCCAACTGAGGTTCTGATTTTGACAGTGGAGCAATGGCAGATGACATTACTGAACATTTATATAAATTTTGTTCTTCCTGAGGAGGAAAAGATATTATAGCAATTAATTTTTTGAAAATTCAGCCAAGCATGAGCAAATAAAAAGTAAGCATGTTTGATAAGATGATATCCAATAAAAGGTGAACTTTCATGGAGTTAAAAATATTGTGCCTTTGGTTGGGAAAATTCTAATACCTTACAAGGAAGTTGGATAGAACTTTTTTCAATTCATATATATATTCAAAGAACAAATACCTCGATCTTTGAAGGATTCTCAAAAAGTCAACAAAAGTCAATTCGGGCCCGTGTTCCCTAAACTCGAAACAAATACCAAAATCTGATGATCCATAACCCCAAAGTCTTGTGTGAAAATCTCCATGAGAAATCACCCCTCACCAAGCCTAGGGTTCAAAATATAAGAAATAAGCTCAAAATCCCAAAATACACAACTTATAAAGTCTGCTCAGGGGGTACCCTTTGCGATTGCGATAAGGCCCCCGCGATCGTGAAACACTAAAAGCGACCTACCAAACTGCCTTTCTACGCAAACGCAATGCCTCAGTCACGAACGCGATAACCAAGCTACTAACACTACGCGAACGCGGACGCTTCTACACGAACACGATGAACAAAGCACCAGGACCCAAACTCTTCCTCTATGTGAACGCGTGCAGTCGTTTGCGAACACGAATACCTTCTACTAACACTTTGTAAACACGTGATTGTCCATGCGAAGGCAAAACCAAAAGCTCCCAGCTCCCAACAAACACTACACGAACGCGATTATACCTTCGCCATCACAAAGAACATCAGAGACATCAGAACACCAGCAATGCAAACATCATCTGAAATGGTCCGAAACTCACCCGAGCCCCTCGGGACCCGTTCAATCATATCAACAAGTCCATATACAATATCCAAACCTATCCAAAGGCTAAAAATATCACAAATAATATCAAAACAAAGAATCGAAGATCAAAATCATTCTCTTAACTTTCAAACCTTCAAACTTTGCCGAACGCGTCCGTATCACACTTAAACATCCCGGATCACAACCAAACTTTGCACACAAGTTCAAATCAATAAAACAAACCTATTTAAGGCTTATAGGAGTCCAATAACACTGAAGTCAACTCCCGGTCAAACTTATGAACTCTCCAATTCTTTAAATTGCCAACTTTCGACAAATAGAGCCAAAACCCTCTAGGAACATCCAAATTCAAATTCGAACATATGACCAAGTCCAAAATCACCTTACGAAACTATTGGAATCACCAAATCACCAATCCGAAGTCGTTTGCTCAAAAGTCAAGCTTTGTTCAACTCTTCCAATTTAAAAGCTTCCAAATTGAGAATCACTCTATCAAGTAAATCCTAAGCCACTCGAAAATCAAAATCAACCATGTATGCAAGTTATAATACACCATGTGAAGCCACTGGAAGTCTCATATCACAAAACAAAATACTAGAATTCAAAACGCCCGATCAAGTCGTTACGAATGTATAGTCCATAATTGTACTTGTTATAGAAATTTGTTTCAGAACTTTGTAGAAGATCTCATGCTTCTTGAAAATATTTATAGAGATTTTTTCGGGGAAGAAGAGAGCATTTATTTTTATTCTTCTGCTTTTCAGAAGAGAATGTATATGTTGGATTGATAAGAAGTTCCTTCTAATAGAACTTCTTTTATCTTTTCTGTTGAACAAACACAGTGCGTCATTGAATTTCTAACGGTTGTTTTATATTTTCTCTATTCTTCTTCGGGTTGACCTACATGGATGATACAAAATTTCCTTCAATGATAATTTCATAGAAATATAAATACATGGTAATTAATTTTAATACACGATGATTAATATACAATTATATTTATTTGATAATTAAATTATAACTATAGTTGCAACACCACCATGTACCAGTTAGGTGCTCGACTCAAATCTCATCAATTATTTTCTCATTTTCTACTTTCATCTTCTCTAAATTCATGGACTCACTTCCCAAAAAAATATTTACAAGTATATTATGCAATCACTGATCAAACAATTGTCCATTACCCAAAATATTATTTAATAATGTTATGATAAGTCCTAATTAGTAAAAAAATTCTCCATTACCCCAAACGTTTGGGTAGGATACGATATAGAATATGCTTCTTTTGTACAATTGTTATTACTCACAGCGATAAGATATAGAATATGCTACTAAGGAAAGAATTTAGAACTCGCGCGAAGGGATTTCCTCCGCATATTATGATTAAGGACCTTAATTTAACAATTCATTTAAGTTGTGCTTTTAAATTCAAATTTTAAATTATTTTTCCATCAAGAAAAGACAAGACTAGTGGATTTCTTTCAGCTAATGATCTATCTAGCATGAAACATTAGGTTTTGTAGTTTTATCAAAAGCATTGTTAATGTCATTTCTTGTTTAAGATGGTGTTGACACTAGCTAATTATGTGTTGGCTTATATTTGAGGTTCAAGTTCCATTAAAATATTAATATGCTTTCATTAATCTACATTTTATGCGTCAAAAGTTTTTTATTCCCCCTCACCAAATAATTGAGAATAATTCAGCCCATTAGGATGTCTTTATATTACATAAGGGTATAGCTGTTGAAAGTCTAGTAAAAAGGAGATTATACCTCGAGTCCCTGGAATATAATTTCGAGAGTGAATAAAGATTAACTAGATAAAGCATATGAAATAGTCGAATTGCAACTTGCACCTTGTGACTCATACAAAATAAGAAGTGATGGGAACAGTAACAAACATGAATGTGAACTTGTTACATTAACATGGACAAACGACAAATATGACAGATTAAGAGAGACAGTCCTAAGATTTAAAGGGCCGATAAACCCTTATATTACCGAATTAGATTAAATAGAACTATGTATACATATAGTGTCACGGCCCAAACGTGATCGCGATGAACATACTCCAAATCAAGCTACCTGTCACGATCCAAAATTTCCGCCCTCGGGACCGTGATGACGCCTAACATTTCACTTGTTAGGCAAACCAACGTTAGAAATAGTTTTTAGCCATTTTTAACCATTCAAATTAAATGATAATCAAGAAACTGAATAAATTGATATAGAGTAAGTAAACTAAAATAACAGTGATATCCAGAAATGCTACTCGAGGTCTCGAAATACGGAAATAAAGGTTAAATCTCAAAATGACCTATCGGGCCATCACATTCTCCACCTCTAAAATAAACGTTTGTCCTCGAACGGACATAGAAAAGTACCTGAACTGGTGAAAAAGTGTGGGTATCTACTCTGTATGTCAGACTCGGATTCCCACGTAGCTGCCTCGATCGGCTGACCTGTCCACTGCACTCGAACAAAATGGTAAATCTTAGACCTCAACTTCCGGACCTGCCATGCTAAAACGGCCACCGGCTCTCCTCGTAAGTCAAATCCTTGTCCAATTGGACTGAGCTAAACACTAATACATGGGACGGATTATCGTGATACTTCCGGAGCATGGACACATAGAACACCGGATGGACTGCTGATAAACTACGTGGCAATGCCAGTCTGGCCACCTCACCCACTCTCTCAAGAATCTCAAAGGGCCCGATATACCTAAGGCTCAACTTGCCCTTATTTTCGAACCTCATCATACCCTTCATGGGTGAAACTCGGAGCAATACCCTCTCTCCAACCATGAATATAACATCACGAACTCTACGGTCGGCATAACTCTTCTGCCTAGACTGAGTTGTGCAAAGTCGATCCTGAATCATTTTTACCTTTTTCAAGGCATCCTGAACCAAATCGGTACCCAACAACTGGCAAATAACACCGCCTCCTGTATAATGCCTCATAGGGAGCCATATGAATACCCGACTGGTAGCTGTTGTTGTAGGCAAACTCCGCAAGTGGAAAGAACTGATCCCAAGAATCCCTGAAATCCATAACGCAAGCGCGAAGTATATCCTCCAATATCTGAATGGTGCGCTCGGATTGTCCGTCCGTCTGGGGGTGAAATATTGTACTCAACTCAACCTGTGTGACTAACTCATGCTATATGGCCCTCCAAAAATGTGAGGTGAACTGCGTACCTAGATCAGAAATAATGGACACGGTTACACCGTGAAGACTGACGATCTCGCGGATGCAGATCTTAGCTAACCGCTCTGAAGAATAGATAACTGCCACATGAATGAAATGTGCCGACTTGGTCAACCTGTCCACAATGACCCATACCGCTTCGAACTTCTTCTGAGTCTGTGGGAGCCCAACAACAAAATCCATAGTAATACGGTCCCACTTCTACTCAGGAATCTCTAGCCTTTGAAGCAAACCACCAGGCCTCTGATGCTCGTACTTTACTTGCTGACAATTCAGACACCGAGCTACATATGCAACTATATCCTTCTTCATTCTCCTCCACCAATAATGCTGCGGTAAGTCCTGATACATCTTGGCGGCACCCGGATAAATGGAATACCAGGAACTATGGGCCTTCCCAAGAATCAACTCACGAAGCACATCCATATTGGGCACACAAATACGACCCTGTATCCGCAACATCCCATCATCTCCAATAGTAACCTGCTTAGCACCACTGTGCCGCACCGTGTCCTTAAAGACAAGCAAATGGGGGTCATCATAGTGACGCTCTCTGATACGCTCATACAAAGAAGACCGAGAGACAGTGCAAGCTAGAAGACGACTAGGCTCCGAAACATCTAACCTCACGAACTGATTGTACAAAGCGTGAACATCTGATGCTAGCAGCCTCTCCCCAACTGTAATGTACGCAAGGCTACCAATACTCACCGCCTTCCTACTCAAGGCATCGTCCACCACATTGGCCTTCCCGGGATGATACAAAATGGTGATATCATAGTCTTTCAACAACTCCAACCACCTCTTCTACCTCAAGTTGAGATCCTTTTTCTTGAACAAATACTGTAGACTCCGATGATCCGTGAACACCTCACACGACACGCCATAGAGATAATGCCTCCAAATCTTCAGCGCATGAACAATGGCTGCCAACTCTAGATCATGAACAAGATAAGTCTTCTCATGAACCTTCAACTGCCGTGATGCGTATGCAATCAACTTGCCATCCTGCATTAATACTGCACCGAGCCCAATACGAAACGCATCACAATACACCATATAAGATCCTGAACATGTGGGCAACACCAACACTAGCGCCGTAGTCAAAGTGGTCTTGAGCTTCTGAAAGCTCAACTCACACTCATCGGACCACCTGAACAGAGCATCCTTCTGGGTCAATCTAGTAAATGGGGCTGCTATGGATGAAAATCCCTCCACGAACCGGCGATAATAACCCGCCAAACCCAGGAAACTCCGAATCTCTGTAGCTGAGGTATGTCTAGGCCAGTTCTGAACTGCCTCAATCTTCTTAGGATCCATTTTTATGCCCTCTGCCTATACAACATACCCCAAAAAGGCGACTGAGTCTAACCAAAACTCACACTTTGAAAACTTGGCATATAACTGACTATCCCTCAGAGTCTGAAGTACAATTCGAAGATGTTGCTCATGCTCCTCTCGACTGCGGGAGTAGATCAAGCTATCATCAATGAATACGGTCACAAAAGAATCCAAATAAGGCTTGAATACCCGGTTCATCAAATCCATACATGCTGCTGGGGAATTTGTCTACCCAAATGACATCACTAGGAACTCATAATGCCCATACCGAGTCCGAAAGGCCGTCTTAGGGACATCCGATGCCATAATCTTCAACTGATGGTAGCTAGACCTCAAATCAATCATCAAAAACACCTTGGCACTCTGAAGTTGATCAAATAAGTCATCAATACACGGCAACGGATACTTGTTCTTGATAGTGACTTTGTTCAACTGCCGATAGTCTATACATATCCTCATCGATCCATCTTTCTTCTTCACAAACAACAAAGGTGCACCCCAGGGCGAGACACTAGGTCTAATGAATCCCTTATCAAGCAAATCTTGCAACTGCTCTTTCAATTCCTTCAAGTCCGGCGGGGCCATACGGTATGGTGGAATGGAAATGGGCTGAGTGCCCGGGGCCAAATCGATACAGAAGTCAATATCTCACTCGGGTGGCATCCCCAGCAGATTTGCAGGAAACACCTATGGAAACTCACGCACAACAGGTACTGAATCCATGGAAGGAACCTCTGCACTCGAATCACGAACATAGGCCAAATATGCTAAACATCCCTTCTGACCATATGTCGAGCCTTCACATAAGAAATGGCCCTACTGGTAGAATGTCCAGGAGTCCCTTTCCACTCTAATCGAGGCAACCCCGACATGGCTAAGGTCACCGTCTTAGCGTGATAATCCAATATAGCATGATAAGGTGACAGCCAATCCATGCCCAAAATAACATCAAAGTCTACCATATCAAGAAGTAGGAGATCTACACTAGTCTCAAGATTCCCAATAGTAATCACACACGAGCGATAGACACGATCTATAACAATAGAATCTCCCACAGGCGTGGACACATACACAGGATCACTCAAAGAATCCCGAGGCACAACCATATACGGAGCAAAATAGGATGACATGTAGGAATAAGTAGAGCCCGGATCAAATAGAACTGAAGCATCTCTATGGCCTTAGGTCTGATAACGACGTCAGATGACTCGGCCTCAGGTCTAGCTGGGAATGCATAGAATTGGGGTTGGGTCCCACCACCCTAACCTTCTTCCTCGGACGGCCTCTAGCTGGCTGGCCTCCACCTCTAACAGCCTGGCCTCTACCTCTAACAGCATGGCCTCCACCTCTAACGGTCTGACCTCTACCTCTGGCTTTCTAACCCCTGCCTCTAGCTGGCTGAATGGGCGGTGGAGCAACCGGTGTCGGGACCATGGCACGAGAACTCTGTTGTGGCATGCCGCTCAATAATTTCGGACAGAACCTCCTGATGTAACTAGTACCTCCACATTCAAAATACCCATCTTCCTGTTGTGGCTGCTGAAGCAGACCCAAACGGGCTGGATATCCATGATGATAGCTCTGGATTGGAGGCACACTGGCTGATGGTGCACTGTAGGCTGGCTGCCCAGAATGAGATACATAAGGACCACGACTCCCTGAAGCACTCTACCAAAAGTACCTCTGCCTCCAGATGAGGCACCACTGAAACTACCGGAATGACGATGCCTCTTATCAGAAACCGGCCCCCTCTCCTAACCATGAACCATCTTGATCCGTCTATATCTACAGCCCTCTGGAAAGTAATATCATCTCTAGTCTCCTTGGCCATTTGTAGCATGATAGTGAAAGTGAGCCCATCAATGAATCACTTCACTCTCTCCCTCTCAGTAGGGAGCAAGATAATGGAGTGGCGATCTAGGTCTATAAATCGAGTCTCATACTCGGTAACATTCAAACTACCCTGCTGAAGACGCTCAAACTGCCTGCGGTAATCCCCTCTCATAGTGACAGGAATGAACTTCTTTAGAAATAGCTGTGAAAACTGATCTCAGGTAAGTGCAGGTGAACCAGCTGGTCTAGTCAACATACAATCTCTCCACCATCTCTTGGCGGAACCAATCATCTGAAACACTGCAAAGTCGACCTATTGGTTTCAACTATACCCATGTTGCGCAACACCTCATGGCAACGGTCCAGGTAATCATGTGGTTCCTCAGAAGGTGCACCGCTGAAACGAATAGGGAAGAGCTTGGTAAACTTATCCAACCTCAACAAAGCCTCAGAAGACATAGCAGGCGTATCACCGGCCTGTGCCGCAACAATCGGCTGAACCACCCCAACTTGCGGGGCTGCTAGAGGCTGATACAAGGGAGCCGCCAGCTCCGAGATGTGAGTAGCGGGAGTCAGTGCTTCTTCCCTATCATGCAGACTATAGCGTCCTAAAGCACTTGGGTGGCTATGAACCCTTCTACGACCTGAGCTGGTCCAGCGGGTACGGTCTGAGCTGGAACCTCCTCTTCATGATCAATCTGAGGCTACACTGCGGGTGTTGCTGCTCGAGCTCTAGGCTGAGCTATGCCTTTGCCTCGACCTCGACCTCTGCCCTTGGTAGTAGCTACCACTGGGAGCTCCGGCTCCTCTCCGACTACAGATGTTGTGCGTATTCTTGCCATTTCCGAGAGAACAAGAATAGAATGGTTCAATCATCAATGATAGAATAAAATCGCACGATAGAGAAGGAAAGAAGTGAAATTGTTTCTTAAACTCCGTAGCCTCTAGAAGATAAGTACAGACGTCTCCGTACCGATCCTCCAGACTCTACTAAGCTTGCTCATGACTTGTGAGACATAGGCAACTTAGCACTCTAATACCAACTTGTCACGACCCGGAATTCCCACCCTCGGGACCGTGATGGCACCTAACATTTCACTTGCTAGGCAAGTCAACATTAGAAATAGTTGTTAGCCATTTTTAACAATTCAAATTAAATGATAACCAAGAAACTAAATAAACTGAAATAGAGTGAGCAAACTAAATAACAGTGATATCCAAATACAATCCCAGAACTTGTGTCACAAGTACACGAGCGACTAGAGTATTACAAATAATAGTCTGAAAGAAAGCGTAACTGTCTGAAACAAAATAAACAACTAGAGTAATGTAGAGGGGGACTTCTGGGCTGCGAACGTTGTGCAGCTGTACCTCAAGTCTCCGTCAAGCACAAAATTCGAGCAATCTACTGACTGCCACTAGGACCGACTCCAAAATCTGCACAAGAAGTGCAGAGTGTAGTATGAGTACAACCGACCCCATGTACTCTGCAAGTGCCGAGCCTACAATAACCTGTACGCAATATAATAATAATAATAATAGGAAAGGAACACAGGGAAGATAAAGCATTAACTTATGAAAAAACTCAATTCTTACACTCAGAAACTCGGAATAACCGAGCTCATAATTTCATGTAACAATACTGGAAATCATAATCAATAAATTCGTTGCAGCGCGCAATCCGATCCCACCGTACACACACAATCCTCTCTTATTTCACCATATCAATATCAAAATCACATATAAAACCGTTGCGGCGCGCAACCCGATCCCACTATATAATCATAATCAATATCAAAATCTTCCCTTATTTCACCATATCAATATCAAATCACATGTAAAATCCATTGCGGCATGCAACCCGATCCCACTATATCAATATTAAAATCCTCCCTTACTCCACCATATCACAACCGTTGCGGCGTGCAACCCGATCCATAAGCAAATTCAATAAATGTAATCAATCCAACGACTCAATTCACAAGAATCTCTACGATTAAAGGAACATGAAAGCAAAGCAATCAATGAACCCCGTACCAACTCAAGGAATGCTATAATTAATACAAAAGCAACAAGACAAGCCAAATATACGACAGTTAAAGTGTACAAGTCAGACAATTAAGGCAAGTAGCAATTAATCATGGAGTCATGGAAGAAACGAACATTTCAATAAAAGAATGATTAATGACAAATATCAACTTATGACATAGAAAGCAATTAAAGCATGTAATAGTTAAGACATGGAATAAGATAATTCATCAAATACGGAAAGCATGGAAACAATTATTTTGACGGCATATATACTCTCGTCACCTCACATATACGCCGTTACACACGTAATTCACATAAATATAGTTCAAGGGTTCCTAATTCCCTCAAATCAAGGTTAGACCCAATACTTACCTCGCTCCGCAAGCAAATCAAAGCTCAACCGGGGCCTTTCCTCTAAAATTCGCCTCCAAACCAATCGAATCTAACCAAAATTGACTTAATATCAACAAACAATGCTAGGGAAATCAATTATAATACATAAAGTTAAGATCTTTACACTTCTCCCAAAAAGTCAACAAATGTCAACCCCGGTCCCGCTTGGTCAAAACCTGAGATTCGGACCAAAACCCAATTATCCATTCACCCCCGAGCTCGATTATGTGATTAGTTTCAAAATCTGACCTCAATTTGAGGTCTAAATATAAATTTTACAAAATTTCCCCCCCTCCCCCCCAATTCTACCCAATTCCCTAATTTTAGAAATCAATGGGTGTTGATAGAAATGGAAGAAAATGAGTTAAGGTATACTAACCTACGAAGTGGGGATGAAATTTCTCTTCAAAATCGCCTCTAGGCCGAGCTCTAATGTGAAGATGGTGAAAAATGAAGAAAATCCCATATTTGGAACATTTAAGTCACTGGGCATCAGACCTTTTTCACGCTCGCGAAGGTCCTGGCGCGATCGCGAAGTGCAGCGGCCCAAATGACCTTCGCGTTCGTGAGTTGTTCTTCGCGTTCGCGATAGCTCTTTCCCCCTGGCTATTGCGTTCGTGACCTAAACCTCGTGTTTGCATAGAGGAAATCCCACCCTAGCCTAGGTTATTCTTCGTGATCGCGGAAGTGCCTTTGCGATCGCGAAGAACAAAGCACCAGACACCAGAATCCCTGAAACCAACAATTGCCTAAGTCCAAAAATCATTCCGTCGCCTACCTGAAACTCACTCGAGCACCTCCGGCCCCAAACCAAACATGCACACAAGTGTAATAACATTATACGAACTTGCTCGCACGATCAAAACATCAAAATAACACATATAACTACGAATGGAACATCAAAATGAATGATATTTTCAAAGAAAACTCAAGATCATGCAAATTTTAAACCGGACGTCCGAATCACGTCAAATCAACTCCGTTTTAAACCTATACCAAATTTCAGAACCGAAATTTGAACCCAGTAGCAACGAAGTCAACCTATGGTCAAACTTAGGAATTTTTTAAACCTTCAAATTACTAGTTTTCAACAAATCACGTTAAATCAAGTGAGGGACTACTAAATTCGATTCCGGACATATGCCAAAGTCCCAAATCACAATACGGACCCGCCGGGACAGTCAAAATAATGATCCAATTCTGTTTACACAAAACGTTGATCGTAGTCAACTCAAATGAGTTTTAAGGCAAAATTTCACATTTTCTTCAATTTTCACATAAAACTTTTCCGGAAAAAGACACGAATTGCGCATGTAAATATAGAAAGGCTAAATGGAGCTATTCGTGGCCTCAGAACACAAAAATGAAGGCTAAAACTCAAAGTGACCTATCGGGTCATCACATCAGCCCCACAAACACATCGCGTTCGCGACCATTACCACGGGAATGCGAAGAACAACCTGATCAAGCATCGCGATCACGACCCCCTTTACGCTATCGCAAAGTACAAAGTCTTCACCCGATCCAACAACCCTTCGCTATCATGATACCCCCTATGCGATCACTAAGCACACGTCTGACACCAGAAACCAGCAACAACCAAACAAAGAAAATTGGTCTGAAATCACCCTGAATCACACCCGAGACCCCCCAGGACCCCGTCCAATCACACCAACAAGTCCTAATACCTTATCCAAACTTATCAAAAGGCTCGAAATGCCACGAATAACATCAAAATCATGAATCATTGATCAAAATCTTTCTTTTCACTTTCAACCTTCAAACTTCACCGAACAAGTCCGAACCATACTTAGACATACCGGATCACGACCAAACTTCACGCACAAGTTTCAATCAATAAAATGAACTTATTAGAGGTCCCGAAACACCGTCCGAATTCCTATAACACCAAAGCACACTCCAAGTCAAACTTAGCAAATTTCAAAACTTCTATAATGCAAACGTTCGATAATAAGCGTTGTAACACTCCTTGACCATATGATACTCAATCCGAATATACGACCAAGTCTGAAATCACCTTATGAACCTATAGGAACCGTCAAATCTCGATTCCGAGGTCGTTTACTCAAATGTCAAACCTTGGTCAACTCTTCCAATTTAAAGCTTCTGAATTGAGAATTATTCTACCAAATCAACTCTGAACTTCTTGAAAATCAAAGCCCACTTCACGTGAAAGTCATAATACATATAGTGAAACTACTCAAGGTCTTAAACTGTCGAACGACATGCTAGAACTCGAAACAACCGGTCGGATCATTACATATAATTATAAGGCTTTGTGTCATATAATGATACTATATTACTAGAATGGTATGATGATGTCAGCTATATCAGACAGTTACGGGCATCAGATAGATTTTAGAATAGTAGAGTTGATACTGGCCTATAGACATAAGATATATATGCTCATATTTATAAGCCCACCTGCAACTAAAATACTTCCAGATAAGATTTTCCAATTATCACCGTATAGTTATAGTTATGACTGTTGGAATTGAAATAACATAGTGTATGCGGAAGCTAACAATACAAAGCTTGGTGTACGATAAATCAGACAAGAAAGAAAATATACTAAAGAAAATAAACTAATTGAGAGAATAAATTCTCCCTCTAAACGAAACTCTTTGAAAGACTAAATTGTGGATATTGTTGTAGTTCTTGTTGTGAGAAGAAAACATCAATTTATAGAAGTACAAAACTTCTCCTCCATGTTTAAGTCATAGTAAGGAATATAATTACTGTATTTTACTTGTGTTTGAGCTTAAATATTAGTGTATTGCACTTATTATATGTTTTATGACTTGCATAAAGTGATTCCAAGTTAAAAAGATAATTTGGAACTAAATCGAATAACGTGGAGCTTTGAAGTCTGAGTAAAATCCCAAGAAATTAGCCGGGATCACATTCGGGGGTCGAGGACCCAGTCTGGATATCAAAAAGTGAGAAACATATTACTCTGAGAAAATTGCACTACCAGCCCACGAGGCTCAAAGCGCTAGTGCAAAATTCCTACAAAGTAAAAAAATTAACTCTTTGAAGATCCTCACTAATGTGGCGCATGGGGCGGCGCATAGGGTGTCACACCAGTGTATTTTTGTGGTCCAAGTATTCCACTTCGGCTTGGAAAGGGTAGTGTTATCCGGACCCATTCCTACATGGTACAAATACACCAAAAATAAAATATTTAGAGGACTTTTGACCTAGGGAACTATTGGAGAGCGGAAGCGAGGAAGATGGAGGCAGTGGGGATCACATGTGCGACCTTTTGACCACAGGACTTTTGACCTAGGGAACTATTGGAGAGCATAAGCGAGGAAGCTGGAGGCAATGGGGGATCTCATGTGTGGCCTTTTGACCGCACCTGCGGTTCCGCAGATGCGATCAAGTGGCCGCAGGTGCAGAAGTCGCTGGGCAGTGATGGTTTTTAATCCGAGACTTAGGCCATTTTTTCACACATTTTCATTTGGTCTTGGGAGATTTTGAGAGAAAGTTAGAGGGGGATTCTCATCTACAATACAAGGTAAGTAAACTCCACCCACTTTCAAGTTAAATACGTGGATTTTAAGTAGATTGAACATGAAAAATTTATGAAACTTGTGGGATTTGTGAAGAACCTAGGGTTTTGGTAAATTTGGGATTTGATCACAAATTTGGTGGTGGAAATGGGAGAAAATTATATATTTGAGTTCGGGAGTTCATGGGTAAAGATTATATTCGAAACTTTTTGGAATTCGGGCACGTGGGCTCGGAGGTGAATTTCATTAATCTTCCAAATTAAGTTGGGTAGCTACTATAAAAGCTACAATATGAACTTTTGAGCATGTATTTACTACTTTATATGACTTTTGATTAGTTTCGGAGTCCTTGATGTCGGGAAAGCCAGATTGAGGACTTGGGGTTGAGGTAAGTTTCTTGCCTAACCTTGTGACGAGCGCAAAACACACACTTGAGTATGCTCGCTAGTCGAATATAGTATAATATAATATCGTATCCACAGGGATTGGAATTAAATAGTGTTTTCGTAGCCTCTAGTTTAATTGCTATCCAAGATGATCGACAAATTAGATTTGTGTGATTAAAACTAAAATTTACCAAAAGTCTAAACTATTGACTAATGACAATCAACGCAATTAGTGAGTAAGGAAGTATATCAATGGGAGAAAATAAGGGTTGATTGGATAGGTGCAAGATAATTGTCTGGGATTTAACTCTAGTCGATTCACTTCTAAGGTTCAAGTGAGTCTCTTGAATCCACTCTATTATTGGTTAAAACGTTCAATAGAAACTCCTCTTTCGATGAAGATATGCAAGAATTCGTAGTGGATTGGTCTTCAGGAGAACCTCTTTAGATTATCCTCCTAACTAAGTCTAAACAATAATTCAACTAGCCTCTTTCGATTACTAAGAAGAATCAATGAATTTAACCAACAAGATAATACAAAAACATCACAAGTTATGCCTCTTTCGATTACATGAACATGTGAAAATGGATGCAACAATCAAAACGCCCAAAACGATTCAATACATAAAAACTAGAGTTAATATCCACAAACAATTCTCAATACACCAAATCCATCAATACCTAAAGAGAACTACTCCACAGATATGGAGTAATTCATCACAAATAAGTTTAAGTTAAAGGAAAACATAAAACAATTCAAACCCTTGTCTTGAGTTAGAATTGAATGATGAAATCCTTGTGCTCTTGCTTCTCCCACTTCTCCTTAGCCTCCTTAGGTCTTAGATGTGTCAAAATTCCAGAAAATAATATTTTTCCATGTATATATACCAAGTAGGATCGGTCCCAAGCAAAACACCTTTTCCTACGCGAAATAAGACACTTTCCGGCGTAGGACGTGCGCGGCCGTGCACCTGGGAGTGTGCTCGCGCATATGGCCACGGACTTTGGCCAGAACACTGCCTAACTTGCGTGCCCAGTGCGTGCTCGCGCACCTGGGTAGCCTCTGAACTTTGCCAATTTCTGACATAAATTTATACTTATGCATCGCACAGTGCCTCGCACTAGTGTATTTTTTCACTAGTTGATTCTTCCTTGAATTTTGACGTCCAACATTGATTCTCGACCCCTGAACATGATACCGGCTTATTCCTTTGGGCTTTTACTCAAACTTCAAAGCTCCAAATAACTCGAATTAGTTTCACAATATCTACATAACTCGAAATCACTCCTACAAGGCATAAAACACACAATTAGTGCAAAACACTAGTGATTGAAAGCTTAATTTAATAAAAATGCAGTAAATTAGAGTTAAGCAACTAAAACACGCAATTATAGCCTACCATCAATACCTCACACTTAAACCATTGCTCGTCCTCGAGAAATCAAACTATACTTTATAAAGACACGACCTTTTTAAACCATTCTCATAACTCATCATACCAAGAATATTTAAAATAGACTAAGCACTCTTACGTAACATCCTCGCCTCAAGATTTGACTCAAAAGAACCATGCATTATTTATAACTCGCTCACTTACTCTAACACAGAGGTCAACGATATTACCTTTCCTTAATGAATCAAGTGCCCTTACACAACAATAGAGAGTAGTTCCACTCACAATAAAAGTTAAGAACAATTAGGAACCCATGATAAAAAGAATTTGCTCACTCTCAGAAATAACATTCATGTGCCACAAAAGATACACCATAGGCTCGCAAGTAGTGTACTACTCTACTAGTTCGAGCTCATCCAATCAAGGATCAAGTAGGACTTTAATTGATTGTAATGTAGGCTGCAAGATGGGTAGGATACATTTGGATATAAGAGTTACTACACCTCCCTAAATACTTTAATACATACAATTAACCTTTCAAAACCCCACACTTATGTCAAACCATAACTCCACATTCACATCAATATACATTAACTCCCAACTTCTTTAAGCACAATTACATCAAGAGTTGCCACTATCAAAGAATATTTTGCACAACAATACAACTATATATATATTTTTTCTTTTCTCTTTCAAGTGGCTCTTACTTTTTTTCAAAAAAATGCACCTTTCTCCTTATTTTATTAGTTCCACTCAAAATCCAAACCAACCGCCCCATATGTCTATGCTCTGGAGGTATCATGCCGACAAGTCCTACGTGATAGATTACAGCACGGTTCATCTAGATGAGAGTTTGGGTTATGAAGAGGAGCCAGTTGCCATTGTTGACAGGTAGGTTCGCCAGTTGAGGTCCAAGAAGATTCTTGCGGTGAAGGTCCAGTGGAGGGGTCAACCAGTTAAGGAAGCGACTTGGGATGCCTATGAGGACATGAGGAGCAGATATTCACACATTTTCAGCACTCCAAGTATGATTCTAGACCCGTTCGAGGAAAAGCGTTTGTTTAAGAGGTGGAGAATGTAACGATTCGATCGGGCGTTTTTCTTTCTAGATCCCCATTTCCCTAATTAAGACTCATCGTATGTGATTTTACCTTTTTATGACATGTGGGGGTGGTTGGTTTAGGTTTGGAAGGGTTCGGGTTGAAATCAGAACACTTAGTTCTTTAATAGTGGACTATAATGGTTAAGTTTGACTTGAGTCAATGTTTTGAATAAACGACCTCGGAACCAGGATTTGATGGTCCCAATAGGTTTGTATGATGATTTTGAATTTGGGCGTGTGTTCGGATCGGGTTTCGGATGACCCGGGAATGTTTCAGCGCTTAATATTGGAAGTTGGTGCATTGAAGGTTTTTCAAGTTATTTAAGTTTTGTTTGGAGTAGACTTTGGTGTTATCAAGGCCTGTTTGGGATTTCGAGTCTGGGAATAGTTTTGTATGGAGATTTTTGACTTGCATGCAAAATTTGGCGTCATTCCGAGTTGATTTGATAGGAATCGAACGCGCGGAAGTATTTTTAAAAGTTTTTGAGTTTCATGTTATATTCATGCATTTTGGGCGTCCGATTTGTGGTATTTGATGTTATTTTGGTGTTTCGATCAAGAAAGCAAGTCTCTATTATATTGTGGGATGCGTTAGTGTAATTGGATGGGGTCCCGGGGGCCCCGGGTGCGAATCAGATTGGAATCGGACTTGGTTTTGGGCATGGGGGGACTGTTGGTGGCTTCAGATCTGGTGCAATCGCACCAGCATAGAAAGGGCCGCATGTGCGAGCTAGCAGAAGCGGCCCAGTGGTCGCAGAAGTGGACTTGAGGCTGGAGCTGGGTGGTCGTAGGTACGAGGCTTTTTCTGCATCTGCGCGCCTGTAGAAGCGATCGAGGCTCCGTAGATGCAGACTTGGGTTGGCTGGATATGGGTCACAGAAGCGGAAGGAAACCGCAGAAGCAAATCCGCAGAAGTGGAAGAAGTTCATAGAAGCAGACCCGCAGAAGCGGCTCCCTATCCACAGAACCGAGGAAGTTGGAGGCAGTAGGGGATCGCAAGTGCGACCTTTTGACCGCACCTGCGGTTCTGCAGATGCAATCAAGTGGTCGCAGGTGTGGAAGTCATTGGGCAATGATGGTTTTTAATCCGAGACTTAGGCCATTTTTCCACAAATTTTCATTTGGTCTTGGGAGATTTTGAGAGCACTTTAGAGGGGGATTCTCATCTACAATACAAGGTAAGTATACTCCACCCACTTTCAAATTAAATACGCGGATTTTAAGTAGATTGAACATAGAAAATTTATGAAACTTGTGGGATTTTTGAAGAACCTAGGGTTTTGATAAATTTGGGATTTGATCACGAATTTGGTTGTGGAAATAAGAGAAAATTATATATTTGAGTTCAGGAGTTCATGGGTAACAATTATATTCAAAAAGTTCCGGAATCCGGGCACGTGGGCAGGGGTGTATTTCATTAATCTTCCAAATTGAGTTGGGTAGCTACTATAAAAGCTACAATATGAACTTTTGAGCATATATTTACTAGTTTATATGACTTTTGGTTAGTTTCGGAGTCCTCGACGTCGTTTGAAGGGTTCTAGTGAGGTTGGAAAGCCGTATTGAGGACTTGGGATCGAGGAAAGTCTCTTTCCTATTCTTGTAAGGGGGAACTTATCCCCTTAGGCATATTTTTGTTGTATGCTACTTGTGTGGGGAGCTATGTACGCACGAGGTGATGAGAGTCCGTACGTGGCTTTATTTCATGATATGTACGGGTAGACTTAGATTCACATCATGCTTTTAATTATACTGTATATGCCTATCATGCATATTAATTGTCTTGATTAAATCTTAGACTGGGGATTTGAATTGGAACTATTGACTTAGCTTCTTATTTCAGAAAACTGGGGAATACTTAATAAATTATGAAAAATCCATGTCTTCTCTTCTCGCAAGCACTTCCGCGAGCGAGGTAAATTTCTCTACTCTAATGGGATCAGGCCGTTCGCCTCGGCAGTATGATAACACCGCTCTTATGGGATTGGGTCATTCGCCTCGGCAGTATGATAACACTATTCTTATGGGATCGGGCCGTTCGCCTTGGCAGTACTAAGTATCACTATTCTTATGGGATCTGACCGTTCGTCTGGGCAACTTCGCGCTTAATAATCGAAACGGGTTCCGGTTTGGGTATAATTGAGTTAGCGCCTTCACGGTCAGTTATGATATGTTGGTAATGTGATACGGAGTCCTGATTTTATTTATTTTAGTTGCTCTTATTTGCTTCATTGATACTTGTTGTATACTCACCATGTCTACTTTATGTACTTATATTATTATTATTATTATTATTATTATTATTATTATTATTATTATTATTATTATTATTATTATTATTATTATTATTATTATTATTATTATTATTATTATTATTATTATTATTATTATTTGAAAAATGAGTTTGTTAGATTTATTGTTGTTTTGTAATTTGATGATTGGGTTTTGTTTAAAAATGCTACACTTCTGCACTGATGTGCAGGTACTAACACAAGTACTACCAGTGATCATTAAGGCGCGTAGACGATCATTCCAGAGACTTAGTGGTGAGCTACTTGCCTTGCTACGATTTGCAGCACTGGAGTCTCCCTCTACCTTATTTACTAATCTGTCTATTACTTATAGATGTTCATGTACTTGTGACGCTGGGTTTTGGAGGATCTTTAGCATTTATGTACTGCTGTATTTATCTTTTCTTTCACCACTATGGATGTTCTAATTATGATGTTATTTTGTTTCAAAGAGATGTTACGATTGCATGAAGTCCAGTTTAAATTGTTCTTTAAAAAGGAAGACTTCCATTCTAAAAATGTTAAAAAGGCATAAATAAATAGTAATTTCACTTTGGGCTTGCCTAACGGTGGAGTTAGGTACAGTCACGACCTATTATGAATTTGGATCATGACATCTTGGTATTAGAGCTTTAGGTTCACATAGGTCTCACGAGTCACGAGCATGACTAGTAGAGTCTTACGGATCGGTGCCGAGACGTTCGTACTTATCTTCGAGAGGCTATAAGGTGTTAGGAAACTTCTCTTTCTTCATATCCTATCATGCAACTGATGTTGTGCTAAGTATCATTCTATAGATCTCTTACAAATGGTGAGAACGCACGCGACGGATGTACAAAGCGATCGAGGGGTTGCTCCCCTCGTTGCTAGAGGCCGAGGCAGAGGCCAGGGAGGGCTCCATCTACAGTCAGAGGACCAGGGCGCCCTAGGGTTGCTCCCATTGTATCACTAGTGGATCCAGTGGAGGATCCTGTTATTGAGGAGTAGAATGAGGCACCTGTAGCTGTGCTAGCCCCGACAGATTTCATGACTGCGCCGGGATTCCAGGAGGTTATGGGTCGCATATTGCGGTTCATGGACTCTATGATGTAGGCTGGTTTATTTACAGCGGACCCTACCACATCTCAGGAGGGAGGGGGCACAGGCCCTTACCGCTCAGGCTCCAGGGTACGCCATTGCCATTTATCAGACTCGAGGTGCACTTCCTGCGGGCGGAGCCCAGCCTGTTGCAGCGGCTATGCCAGAGGCTGTACCAGTTGTGACCATTGATCAGCAGAAGCGGCTGGACAGATAGATTAGACTTTGCCCTCCTACCTTTGGGAGTGATCGGTCAGAGGACCCCCAAGATTTCATTGATCGGTGAAAGGATAGGCTCCGGAACATGGGGATATTGGAGTCCAACGGGGTGGACTTCACCACCTTTCAGCTTGAGGGCAAGGCCCGCAGATGGTGGCAGGCTTACCTTTTTAGCAGGCCACCAGGTTCACCTCCTTTGACCTGGGATCAATTTACACATCTGTACTTGGACAAGTATATACCACCTTCTGAGAGAGAGGAGCTTCGGGGTCAGTTTGAGCGACTCCATCAGGGTCACATATCTGTCACCGACTATGAGGCGAGGTTCACTGACTAGTCTCGCCATGTAGCTATTATACTCCCCACATATGCAGAGAGAGTATGGAGGTTCATTGCAGGTCTACAACCTGAAATTCAGGTACCTATGAACCGTGAGGTAGAGATGTGGACTTTTTTCTTTAGGTTGTGTATATAGCTCAGAGGATCGAGCGTATTCGCAACTGCAGTGAAGAGTTTGCGCCGAGGGACAAGCGGCCGAAATAGTATGGGGAATTCAGTGGCGACCCACCTGGGGGCACAAGTCAGTTCATGAGGGGTCCGCCCAGCAAGCCCAAGAAAACAACACCACCGCCTGCTCGGAGTGCTCTAGCACGACCCTATTTTAGTTCTATTCCAGAGAGTACTTACCGTCCTCCAGCTATTTAGGGTTCCTCTAGTGGGTATTCAGGCTATCAGGGTCAGACTTCAGGTCAGCAGACCACCGTTCCGAGGGTTTTGTTTTGAGTGCCGGGATCTTGGCCACGTGAAGAGGTTTTGTTCCATACTTTGGGGCAAGGTCGAGCAACAAGACTATTGGCCCATGCTTAACGCACTAGCTACCACACCGCCCGCCCAGCCAAAGGTGGAAGGCAGGCGGCCAGGGTTCGTCCTAGAGGTGGAGGCCAGTCAGGTGGCGCTTCGGCTAGATTCTACGCTATCCCTGCCAGGCTAGAGGCAATCGCCTCTGATGCAGTGATTATAAGTACTATTTCTATTTTTCGAAGGGATGCCTCAGTATTATTTTATTCGTGGTCTACTTACTCCTATGTTTCCTCTCTATTTGCTCCTTATTTGGATGTGTCCTGCGAGTCCTTGGGCGTTCATGTATATGTTTCCATGCCAGTGGGTGATTTTGTTGTTGTGGACTGGGTCTACCGGTCCTGTGTGGTGACTTTCTGTGGATATAAGACCTGAGCGAATCTTCTATTGCTCGATATGGTTGATTTTGAGGTTATCTTGGGCATGGACTAGTTGTCCCCATACCATGCCATTCTTGATTGCCACGCCAAGACTGTTACCTTGGCTATGCCTGAGTTGCCCAGATTAGATTAGAGGGGTTCGTCTGTCGGTACTTTCAGCTGGGTTATTTCTTTCTTGAAGGCTCGACATATGGTTGAGAAGGGTTGTTTGGAATACTTAGCCTTTGTTTGGGCTACTACTACAGAGACTCTCGCGTTGGATTCAGTGCCCGCGATGCGAGAGTTTTCTAATGTTTTTCCTGATGATCTACTTGGTATGCTGCCGGATCGGGATATCTATTTCGGCATTGATTAGGTGTCGGGCACCCAGCCTATTTATACTTCGCCTTATCATATGGTTCCCAAGAAGCTGAGAGAGTTAAAGGAGCTGCTTCAAGAGTAGCTTAAGAAGGGGTTCATTATACCTAGCGTGTCGCCCTGGGCTCACAGGTGTTGTTTTGAATAAAAATGATGGAAACATGCGGATATGCATTAATTACCGCCAGTTGAATAAAGTCACCGTCAAGAATAATTACCCATTGTCGCGCATCGATGATTTGTTTGACCAGTTGCAGGATGCTAGGGTGTTCTTTAAGATCGACTTGAGATCTGGGTATCATAAGGTGAAGATTCATGCTTCGGATATTCCAAAGATAGCTTTTCGGACTAGATATGACGACTATGATTTTTTGGTGATGTCCTTCGGTTTGACTAACGCCTCAGCGGCGTTCATGGATTTGATGAACCGAGTGTTCAAGGCATATCTTGATTCATTTATCATTGTCTTCATTGATGACATATTGATCTACTTGCGTAGTATAGAGGAGCACAAGCAGCATTTGAGATTAGTGCTTCAGACTTTGTGAGAACAAAAACTTTATGCTAAGTTCTCCAAGTGTGAGTTCTGGTTGGATTCCGTGTCTTTCTAGGGGAATGTTGTATCGGGTGAGGGCATTAAGGTGGATCCCAGGAAGATTGAGGCAGTCCAGGGTTGGCCTCATCCTACCACAACGACCGAGATTAGGAGTGTCTTGGGGTTAGCAGGTTATTATCGTCGGATCGTGGAGGGCTTCTCGTCTATTGCAGCGCCCTTGACTAGATTGGCCCAGAAAGGTGCTCTGTTTAGATGGTTCGATGATTGCGAGGAGAGCTTTCAGAAGCTCAAGTCAGCCTTGACTACAACACCAGTTTTAGTGTTGCTTTCTGGTTCAAGGATGTATACTGTGTATTGCGATGCTTCACACGTTGGCTTGGGTTGTGTATTGATGAAGGAGGGGCGAGTTATTGCATATGCTTCACGTCAGCTGAAGCCCCACGAGAAGAATTACCCCATGCATGATTTGGAGTTGGCCGCGATAGTTCATGCTCTCTAGATCTGGAGGCATTATCTTTATGGGGTGTCATGTGAAGTTTATACCGATCATCGCAGCTTGCAGCATTTGTTCAAGCAGAGAGATCTCAATTTGAGGTAGCGCAAGTGGCTTGAGTTACTAAAGGACTATAATATTAGTATCCTCTATCATCCGGGCAAGGCGAATGTGGTTGCATATGCCTTGAGCAGAAAGGCTGAGAGTGTGGGTAGTTTGGCATTTATTTCAGCAGAGGAGAGGCCATTGGATTTGGACATTCATTCCTTAGCTAACAAACTTGTGAGGTTGGATATGTCAGAGCCCAGTCGAGTTCTTACATGTGTAGTGGCTCAGTCTTTATTACTTGAGCGGATCAAGGCTCGTCAGTACGATGATCCGCACTTTTTGGTTCTCAGAGAGACGGTACTACAGGGTAGTGCTAAGGAGGTTACTATCGGTGAGGATGGTGTTCTGCGGCTCCAGGGTTGCTTATGTGTTCCTAACGTTGATGGCTTGAGGGAGAAAATTTTAGAGGAGGTGCACAGTTCTCGGTATTCTATTCATCTAGGGGCTACGAAGATGTATCGCAATCCGAGGTAACATTATTGGTGGCGGCGGATGAAGAAGGACGTAGTTATGTATGTGGCGAGATGTATAAACTGCCAGCAGGTCAAGTATGAGCACCGGAGGCTAGGTGACCTACTCCAGCAGATGGTTATACTGGAATGGAAGTGGGAGCGCATCACCATGGATTTCGTTCTTGGGTTGCCGCGGACGTAGAGGAAGTTTGATGTCGTTTGGGTCATTGTCGATAAGCTGACCAAGTCGGCACATTTTATTCCAGTGGTGACTACTTACTCATCGGAGAGGTTGGCCCAGATTTACATTCAGGATATTGTTCGGTTGCACGGTGTGCCAGTTTCCATCATATCAGATAGAGGCCCCCGGTTCACTTCACATTTCTGGAGAGTAGTTCAGAACGAGTTGGGTACCTGAGTAGAGCTCAGCACAACCTTTCATCTTCAGACCGACGGACAGTCGGAGTGGACAGTTCAAATTCTGGAGGATATGCTCTAAGCATGTGTCATTGACTTCGGAGATTAGTGGGATAAATTCTTGCCCTTGGCTGAGTTTGCTTACAACAACAGTTATCAGTCCAGCATTGAGATGGCTCCATTCGAGGCTTTATATGGTCGGCGATTTCGTTCGCCCATTGGATGGTTTGAGCCCGATGAGGCTAGGTTATATGGCACTGATTTAGTGAAGGATGCCTTAGAAAAGGTAAAGTTGATTTAGGAGCGACATCGCATGGCACAGTCCAGATAGAAGAGTTATGCGGATTAGAAGGCGCGTGATTTATATCATTTAAGGTGGGCGAGAAGGTTCTCTTGAAAGTCTCACCGATGAAGGGAATCATGAGGTTCGGGAATAGGGCAAGTTGAGCCCAAGGTTTATTGGCCCATTTGAGGTATTGAGACAAGTTAGGGAGGTTTCTTATGAGCTTTCTTTGCCTCCTAGTCTATCGGGATTTCATCCGGTCTTCCATGTGTCTATGTCCGGAGGTATCATACCGATAGGTCGTACGTGCTAGATTACAACATGGTTCATCTAGATGAGTGTTTGGGTTATGAAGAGGAGCCAGTTGCCATTGTTGACAGATAGGTTCGCCAGTTGAGATCCAAGAAGATTGCTGCAGTGAAGGTCCAGTGGAGAGGTCAACCAGTCAAGGAAGCAACTTGGGAGGCTGAAGAGGACATGAGGAGCAGATATCCGCACCTTTTCAGCACTCCAGGTATGATTCTAGACCCGTTCGAGGATAAACGTTTGTTTAAGAGGTGGAGAATGTAACGACCCGACCAGCCATTTTACTTTCTAGATCCCTTTTTCCCTAATTAAGACTCCTTATATGTGCTTTTACTATTTTATGACCTGCGGGGATGGTTGGTTTAGGCTTTGAAGGGTTTGGGTTGAAATCGGAGCACTTAGTTCCTTAATAGTGGCCTATAATGGTTAAGTTTGACTTGAGTTAACATTTTGAGTAGACAACCTCGGAACCAGGATTTGACGGTCCCAATAGGTTTGTATGATGATTTTGGACTTGGGTGTGTGTTCGGATCGGGTTTCGGATGATCCGGGAGTGTTTCAGCGCTTAATATTGGAAGTTGGTGCATTGAAGGTTTTTCAAGTTCTTTAAGTTTGGTTTGGAGTAGACTTTGGTGTTATCGAGTTCTGTTAGGGATTTCAAGCCTAGGAATAGTTTTGTATGGTGATTTATGACTTGCATGCAAAATTTGGCATTATTCCGAGTTGCTTTGATAGGAATCGGATGCGCGAAAGTATTTTTAGAAGTTTTTGAGTTTCATGTTGTATTCATGCGTTTTGGGCGACCGATTCGTGGGATTTGATGTTATTTTGGTGTTTCGATCACAAAAGCAAGTCTGTATTATGTTGTGGTATGCGTTAGTATAATTGGATTGGGTCCCGGGGGGCTGAGTGCCAATCGGATTGGAATCGGACTTGGTTTTGGGCATGGGGGACTACTGGTGGCTTCAAATCAAGTGCAATCACACCTGCGTGGAAAGGGCCCCAGGTGCGAGCTAGCAAAAGCGACCCAGTGGTCGCAGAAGCGAACTTGAGGATGGAGCAGGGTGGTCGTAGGTGCGAGGCTTTTTCCGCATTTGCGCCTGCAGAAGCGATCGAGGCTTCGCAAATATGGACTTAGGTTGGCTGGCTATGGGTCGCAGAAGCGGAAGGAAACCTCATAAGCGAATCCGCAAAAGTGGAAGAAGTTCACAGAAGCAGACCCGCAGGAATGGCTCCATGTCCGTAGAAGCGAGGAAGCTGGAGGTAGTAGGGGATCGCACATGCGACCTTTTGACCGCACCTGCAGTTTTGCAGATGCGATCAAGTGGTCGCAGGTGCGGAAGTCATTGGGCAGTGATGGTTTTTAATCCGAGACTTAGGCCATTTTTCCACAAATTTTCATTTGGTCTTGGGAGATTTTGAGAGCACTTTATAGGGGGATTCTCATCTACAATACAAGGTTAAGTAAACTCCACCCACTTTCAAGTTAAATACACGAATTTTAAGTAGATTGAACATGGAAAATTTATGAAACTTGTGGGATTTGTGAAGAACCTAGGGTTTTGATAAATTTGGGATTCGATCACGAATTTGGTGGTGGAAATGGAGCAAATTATATATTTGAGTTCGGGAGTTCATGGGTAACAATTATATTCAAAACTTTCGGGAATCCGGGCACGTGGGCCGGGGGTGGATTTCATTAATCTTCCAAATTGAGTTGGGTAGTATAAAAGCTACAATATGAACTTTTGAGCATATATTTACTAGTTTATATGACTTTTGATTAGTTTTGGAGTCCTCATCGTCGTTTGAAGGGTTCTAGTGAGGTTGGAAACCCGTATTGAGGACTTGGGATCGAGGTAAGTCTCTTGCCTAACCTTGTAAGAGGGAACTTATCCCCTTAGGAGTATTGTTGTTGTATGCTACTTGTGTGGCGAGCAACGTACGCACGAGGTGACGAGAGTTTGTACGTAGCTATATTTCATGATATATCCGGGTAGACTTAGATTCACATCATACTTTTAATTGTATTGTATATGCCTATTATGCGTATTAATTGTCTTGATTAGAGCTTAGACTGGGGATTTGAATTGGAATTATTGACTTAGCTTCTTATTTCAGAAAAATGGGGAATACTTAATACCACTCTTATGGGATTGGGTCGTTCGCCTCGGCGGTATGATAACACCACTCTTATGGGATTGGGTCATTCGCCTCGGCATTATGATAACACTATTCTTATGGGATCGGGCCGTTCGCCTCGGCAGTACTGAGTACCACTATTCTTATGGGATCTTTTCGTTCGCCTCGGCAACTTTGTGCTTAATAATCGAAACGGGTTCCAGTTTGGGTATAATTGAGTTAGCGCCTTCACAGTCAGTTATGATATGTTGGTGATATGATACGGAGTGTTGGTTTTATTTATTTTAGTTGCTCTTATTTGCTTCATTGATACTTGTTGTATACTCACCATGTCTACTTTATGTACTTATATTATTATTATTATTTGACCTCTAGTAAGTGTCAAGTCGATCCTTCGTCAGTACTTTTTCAAGGTTAGACTAGATACTTACTGGGTACGCTTTGTTTTCCATACTCACGCTATACTTCTGCACTGATGTGCAGGTACTGAGACAGGTACCGCCAGTGGTCACGCGGGTGCGTAGACGATCATTCTGGAGACTTAGTGGTGAGCTTCTTGCCTTGCTACGATCTGCAACACTGGAGTCTCCCTCTACCTTATTTACTATTATGTCTATTACTTTCATACAATAGTTGTAGGCCGGGTTTTGGGGGATCTTTAGCATTTATGTACTGCTGTATTTATCGTTTCTTTCACCACTATAGTTGTTACGGTTGCATGAAGTCTAGTTTAAACTGTTTTTTAAAAAGGAAGACTTCCATTCTAAAAATGTTTAAAAGGGGTAAATAAATAGAATTTCACTTGTGGGCTTGTCTAATGACGACGTTAAGTGCAGTCGCGACCTATTACGAATTTGGGTCGTGACAGTAATCATTCCAATCAATTTGTGATCATCCTGAGTAGCAGTTAAACCAGGAATTACTAGATCATTGTTTAAATCCAATCCCTATGGAGACGATAATCATACTATACTATCTTTGGCTAGCGAGCATTAATTTTGTGTTGTGTTTTGCGCTCGTCAAATTTTGGCGCTGTTGGCGGGGATTAGCAATCAATAGTGTTCAAAATAATTTTTGGTGCGAATTCAGGAATTAGCTTTTTTTTTTCTTTTTTTTATATTTTTGTTTAGTTAACTTGTCTTCAAGATTTCTTTTGTAGTACCTGACAAGTGCTAGGGAGAAAACATGAAGAAATATTCCTGATATTGAAGTATGAATGCTTTGAAGATGGAGCACAACCAGCCTAAGAAAACGGTTGAAGAGTTAGCAGTTGAACATTATCATAAGTCTGCTATTTGTTTTAAATGTAGTGGAAATTATCTATGGGTTGATTGTCAAGCAGGTAAGTATTCTTCTTATGATTCATCTTTTGAAGAGTCTCACTCTATTTCTAAACTGTACAGGTATGAGGGTCCATATGGGCACAATTTTAACTATGGATGGAATGAATACCCTTATTATGACTGGAATGAAAGCAAAGTGAGACAACCACCTCAAGAGGAGAATGGTAGTTTAGAAGAGCTTATGTATAAGTTGATGAATAATGTTGAAGAAAGATTTATACAAACTGACGAAGCCATTAAGAACCTAACAACGCAAGTGAGTCAATTAGTAAACATACTTTCAAAAGCTCATTGAAAGAGATAACCTGTGAGAATGAGCCTATCCGAGAGGATGAACATCTACAGAGAGAGTTTTCCACTTTACAAGAAGACTCTGATTTAACTGAGATGATTGAAAATGAGGCGTTGGTTGATTGTGAAGCAATAAAAGAAGAGTTCAAACCCTCATCCACCTTCCCACATTTACAGTCTTTAGTAGAAGAGAATGAGGAACAAATGGTCTTAGACATACCACAGGAATATTCACATGACCTTTCTTCTTTGTTTTCTTATTCTAACCTTGATCATGTGGATTTTATTTTTTGGGATTTACAGGAATATACATGGATTGATCATGTGAAAGAATGCAGAAATAAGTTGAGGATGATCTTACAAGAACAATCCATCGCTCAAAATGAGGCCAAGAAAGAAAGAAAAGAGCGGGGCTTGCAGATATCCTTAGAGGACTTTGGCCTGATAAGCTCTATAAAGAATCCCAAGGAGCGAAAACGAGGAATGAATTCAGAATTAGGGGTGGAGTTCATAAGTTCGCGGAAACAGAAATAATTCAGGAGAGTTTTCTTTACCTCTTACTTTTAATTTGTGTGTCATGGGGACATGCCACAATTTAAAGTGTGGGGTGGGGGATGATGTAAATATGTACATGTGTGTTTTTGATTTCGTTTGATTTATTTAAAAAAAATTGACTTTTCCCGACGATGAATTTCTTCGACTGTCTTCTTGAGGGATCAAAGTCAAAGAAAATATATTTTGTTTTTCTTAGGTAGTGTAACAATTTCTCCTTGGTTTTTCTTTGTGCCGTGGTTCTTTTCCAAGGGTTTTTCTTGAACCGGGCGTAGTAAGATTTTTTTTTGTTAGGAATAGTGAAGTCTTGTGCTATGTATTAAATGGAGATGACTTTTCTTGACGTTGTTGTGCCTTGAGAGTAGTGAGTGCCTTGGTTGTGACGCCTAGGCTCAGTTCTTGACTCATGTATAAGTGCCTTAACTTGTTTGATTGTGACTCTGCTTAACTGCTTTGACTAGAGAGTCGGTATAGATCTGGTCCTAAGTGAGTTATGTGTCAATGTGTGTGTGAGGTTTTATGATATTCTGTGCATGTCGGTTGATGTCTAGAACTTTCCCCGTGTATTTGTAAAGCGAAATAGTAGTCTTGTTCAGTCTAGAAAGTGATATAGGCATTTCTTTATTGAGCCACATATATGCTTTTACCCACCTAATTAATGTGTATCTTAGTTAGCCCCGCCGAGCCTGTAATCCTATTTCTTTGGCAACCATACTATAAGCTTGACCCCTTTGTTTGAATTGTCTATCTGTTTGAACCTTTTACCTCTCTTGAGCACTTGATTTT
This sequence comes from Nicotiana tabacum, assembly GCF_000715075.1. Taxonomy (NCBI): domain Eukaryota; kingdom Viridiplantae; phylum Streptophyta; class Magnoliopsida; order Solanales; family Solanaceae; genus Nicotiana; species Nicotiana tabacum. The sequence continues at coordinate 48,980,020 of NC_134093.1, read as the reverse complement.
GTTATGAGCTTGTAAAAGCTAAGTGAGGTACGGTCGGGTTTTTAAGTGGAACCATAGGAAAAGGAAAAAGGTGCACTATTTGAAAAATGGTGAGATCTACGTGTAGAGAATTGGAAAAAATAAGTGAGTTTGCTTGAAAAGAAAAGAAATCAGAACTTAGAAAAGAAAAAAAATGGATTACATGCTAGTGGTAGTTCTCATCTTGTTTGTGCTTAAAGATATTGGAGCTTGATGTTATTATATATGAATTTTGGGGTTTGGTTCAACACAAGTGTAGGGTTTGAATTGTTAATGTATTTGTATTAAAGTACTTAGGGAGGTGTAGCCACTATATCCAAATCTATGCTACCTGTCCCACAACCTACATTACAACCAACTTAAGTCCTACTTGATCCTTGACTGAATGAGCTCAATTAGTAGAGTACTACCCTACGGGCAAGCCTATGGTACGTCTTCTGTGGCACATAAATTTTGATTCTGAGAGTGAGTGAATTCTTGCTATCTTGAGTTCCTATTTATTCTTGAATTGTATTATGTGTGGAACTACTCTCTATCTCTGGTGTGAAGGCACATGGTTTTTGAAGGTGAGATGAAATCTTTGACCTCTGTGTTGGAGTAAGTGAGTAGGTTGTGAAAAATGTGTGGTGCTCTTGAGTCGAATCTTGAGGTTAGGATGTTGTGATATGGTGCTTAGTCTTCTTTAAATATTCATGGCATAATGCGTTAGGGAAGTTACCTAATAAGAAGGCCGTCTCTATGTGAAGTGTAGTTTGATTGCTCGAGGACGAGCAATGGTTTAAGTGTGAGGTGTTGATGGTAGGCTAGAAAACCGTGTTTTAGTCATAATTTGCACTCCAATTACTGCATTTTACTTGTGTTTGAGCTTTAATGTTAGTGTATTGCACTTATTATATGTTTTATGCCTTGCAAGAAGTGATTCCGAGTTAAAAAGATAATTTGGAACTAAATCGAACAATGTGGAGCTTTGAAATCTGAGTAAAAACCCAAGAAATTAAGTCAGGATCACGTTCGGGGGTCGAGGACCAAGTTTGGATATCAAAAAGTGAGAAAACAAAAATTACTCTGAGAAAATTGCACTATCGCACCGCGAGGCTAATAGTGCTAGTGCACAATTCCTGTAAAGTGAAAAGAATCAACTCTATGAAGATCCTCACTAATGTGGCGCATGGGGTGCCGCGCCAGTGTATTTTCGCAGTCCAAGTGTCCCACTTCGATTTGGAAAGGGTAGTTTCATCCGGGCATGCTTCTACATGGTATAAATATACCAAAAATACGATTTTTAGAGGACTTTGACCTAGGGAACTATTGGAGAGCATTGGAGGCTTCAAGACACATAATTTCATCATCCTTCCATCAATTCAAAACGCGAATTTGGATTGTAATGTTGGATTAATGTTTTCTATATTCTTAAACTTATTTGTAATGACTTTCTCCATATCTATGGAGTAGTTTACCTTAGGGTTTGACATTATTTGGTGATTTAGCTATTGTTTATGGATTTGATTACTGTATAATTGCTTGAATTTATTGGAGGAGCTTTAATAGAGTTGTGATTTTATTCTTTATAGTGTTTAATCGAAAGAGGAACATCTTATTGAATATCATTGCAGTATATGCCGTAGTTTATTTTGGTGATTCTTTGAAGTAATCGAGAGAGCTTTTTGAGTTATCGTTTAAATTAAGATTGAGAAATATTCGTGAGAAGTTTCTCTTAGATCATTCCTACCAATAGATGCTTGCAAGTTTCACCGTACTTCACATTAGTTTATTTGAAAGATTTAGATTTAATCGAGAGAGGAGTCTGAATCGGAAGCATAAGCTAATCACCTATTAAATTCGTGAGAATCGATGGAACCTCAAGAGTGAAATATAACAGTGTCATATCCAAAATAACAACCTTGCACCTATCATGTCAAAACGCTTATTTCTCACATTGATGATAAGAAACCAACTTTGCTAATCTCTAGTTTGTTGCAGTCAATTGTCAATTGCTTTACTTTAGTAGTTAATCGTAGTTCGTAATCATTCCAATCAAGTTTTGATCATCCTGAATTGCAGTTAATCAGGAATTACTAGAGCATTATTTAAATTCAATCCCTGTGGAGACGATAATCATACTATACTATCTTTGGCTATCGAGCAATATTAATTTTGTGTTGTGTTTTGCGCCCGTCAAGAACAAAACTTTACATCCAAGAAAATGATAAGGCATGTGAAGGAGATTCATTTCTTTTAGGAGTCTTTTTCCTCTTCAAGAAAGAGAATCCTAATAGGTTAGAAATTCAGAGCAAAATCCTAACAATGACATCATGAATTACCAAACCCGTAAACAAGATTAGTTATGCGAATAATATACTTTCACGAAAAATATCTCCAAGTGCACTTAAGTGCTAACAATCTGAAAATGGAAAAAGACACATCCCCAACTAACGAGTGGAAATTGGTAAGGAGAATTTAAAGGTGAGGTTTGTTAAAAATATCATATAAGATTTTTACTTGAATCTAGACAACAAGCCGGTCTGGCCTAAGTCTTCAGTGAACTTTAAACCAATAGGGCATAAAGCCAAATGCACCTTAATTTGTTACATCAGAGTCTCAGTGGATTAGAAATTTTTAGTTCCAGTCCGTGAATTTGCTTGTAACTTTGGAAATATTTTTTTTTCCAGTCCTTAGAAAAGTTATTAGATTTTTTTTCTTTTTCTCCCGTTGCATCAAATGACATGTAAAGTGCATTGAAAGCTAGCATGGAAGTTGTAACTTTTTTCACTTGCTTTTTTTTAGAGTTCCTCTGTACTGCATCGTGTAAATATTCGCTATACCCTTAAATATTAAAGTTTACGTGTGCTTATAAATAGTTCCTCTAAGTTGGATCCTATTGGAGATTGATATATACTCAGTATGCTCAAGTTTTGCAAGTATAAAAGATGTGATATGATCAGAGTAAATATGCTTAAGTCACAAGCCTGAAGAGAGAAACATGGATATACAAAAGAGAATATTCATACAATTGATTCCTAACCATTTTTAATTAAAGCATTAGACTGATTGGCTTTATCGTCCACGGAGGTTGTGATGTACCACTAAAACAAAGGTAGACACTATATAAAGTATTACTATTGTTCTGTTTTTATTCGAATACACAAAACTTGGAGCAGTTAACACATTAGCCTTTGCCTTGCAGTGATCCCAGTTAACACATTAGCCTTTGCCTTGCAGTGATCCATCAGTCAACATATATATTAGCTAGCCCTTGTGAGACCTGCTTGCTCGAAAGAAGCTTGGAAATAGCCCTAATGGTATTTGGGGTGGTCCTGCAACAACCTCCGACGAGAGAAGCTCCAGCATCACACCACTTGTCTACGTATGACACGAAATCTTCCTCTGCAACACCAGTTGTAGCCTACAACAATAAACGATATTCGTTCATCTTAAGTTTCGAGACAACAGAATAGGATTGTCGCCTATCTATACATATGATATGATATATGCTACAGAAATGTGTGTTTCTAAAGCCTTTACATTCATTCGTTACAACTAGTGAAAAGCCTTTGGCATCTGAAAAAGCTAAAATTTTGGACAACAGTAATAGAAGAATGCATTAACTTACCACCCATTCTTTCCTTTCACCATCATAAGTCTCACCACTGTTAGGATATACAAGTATTGGTTTACTTGTTACCTGGATATCGTTTTCCATTGAAGCATTAAAGTCTCAAGAGTTAAAGTTAAATTTTACTATATGACGAGGCATTATGTATAAATATGAATTAATTTCATATGGAAATAACCAAAGAAGTCATATACCTTTCGGATCGATTGGATCAGCCCTTGAATATATCTAGGAGGGGTACAATTGATTCCAATCCCAACAACTTGCTTACACGACTCAGCGATCGAAGCACATTCTACCACAGAATCCCCACTGACTACATTGGTACCATCTTTAGAACTGAAGGAAAACCAGGCTGGAATATTTATGACCTCTTCCTCAAGAAGCTCAGCATAAGCCTATATGCAATGAAAATGGAGTTATATCACATAATCACCACTACTGTCCATATTTAAGATCGACGGAAGATAGAAAGAATATATTGGATATCATAAAAGATCAAGACATTAAATACCTGAGCTTCCATTTTGTTCGGAGTTGTCTCGAATGCAATCAAATCAGCACCTGAATTGGCAAGAACCTGAACTCTCCTTCGATGAAAATCTTTAAGAGTTTTCACCATGATTGCATCACCATAAATTCCACTACAAATGAAAGATGAGTAATCAGTTTCTACTACTAGTAATCAACCATATCTTAACTTAGGTGCTCAAAATATAATATACCTCGATCGTTCTGCTAAGACGTTAAACATTAACTTACCTATATTCAGAACCATCAGCCAAATAAGCTCCATAGCTTCCCACAGATGCTGCAACCAAGATTGGTTTGTGCTTCAAATTACTTTCATTATCTAAATCATCCCAAGAACTTTTCGCAGCTCTGTCATTATATATGTTCCGTGCTTCACATGCTATCTCCACGCTTCTCTTAAGTAATGCTTCACCTTCTTCCTTTGATATGCCCTTTGCTTCAAATCCCTGAAGAGTAGCCTGTCTCATGCAAAAGGTACTTCAGATTTTGTTTTAATGCAAGTGATCAAACAACTAACGCGATATAAAGAAAAGAAAAATATAAGATGGGATTACAACCTGATAAGATGCAGATATTATAATGTTTGCACCAGCTTCCAGGTAATCTAGGTGCACCTGTTACATAAAACAAAACAATAAGCATAGATTTTTGTTTTCATTTGTGTCAAATATAACACGCGATTGCAATTGGATAAAAATAAGCCAATATTGACAAATTAAGTTTTATGCGCTCGCAATTATAGATTTTTTACACCATCAAGTTAAGTTAACCTACAACAACAGATAAAGTATTCGTACATAGCACGTCTAATATGGTAATATAAAACAAGAGCAATAACTGGGAATAATTAATTACACAGTACTGATAGTATAAAAATTCTTTACACTATCATACATATAACTTAAATTCATTAATGTCTAAGGCTCAATGGTAACTTTACTATTTGGAAAACACATCAAAATTACCACATGTTCATTTCAGTACTTTCTATGACATGAGAATAGATCTTAAAACAAATTTTGATAATTTTAGTGAGAATAACACCAATTTTTAGGAGAACTAAATTGCATTTCCCCCTCAGTTTATACAAATTTGCTAATATGGCACTTGTAACAAGCAAATGTAAGATTCTTTGGTAGAAATGACACAAGGTAGCCACTCTAAAGGGCTGCTATTTAGGAATTAGCCAGTACGTCCTGAAATTAATTTTCTAGTTCAATTTTTTTGGGATAAAAATGTCCATAATTATCCTAAAGTTAAGTTTTTTAGTTTAAAATTTCAGAACAAAATAAGTAGTAGCTAATCTCTAAATAGCATTCCTAAGAATGGCTATCTGTGCACTTGCCCCGATTCTTTGTCATGGTCATTGGACTGGCCCACATGACTCTGTAATATTTATTCTACAAATACAAAAACAAATAATTTGGTGACATTCTTTTCATCATCCAGATGTATAACATATTACTATTAAGTATGCAAAGTAGATGTGTCAGCATCATGTCACGTCCTTAGTCGTTAACTAAGTACACGTGCGGCACTTGATAATTTGCTCACGTTCTTGCTATGCCAAGTCAGCCTTACTACACTCAAGATCGCTAAGAGAATGGTAGAAAGAACACAAGAGAATTGTTAAAGGAAGCTTTGTATTAGAGAGAACTTGAATTGTTTGCTTGATGAATTACAAATGAATGGCCTCCTTTATATACTAGTCTCTTAGGGGCTAGTGTGTAAATATTAATTGTTACACAAGTCCTTAATATTTACAAGATAAGGGCTTTCTCTAGAATTCTCTACAAGCCTAGAAGATTCCAAGGACTTTCCTAACAAATCCATAAACATCTAGGATCTTCCAAAGGAAATGTCCATACTTCTCTAGAATCTTCTCACAAATACAAGAATTCCTCCTATGTAAGCTCCCACATGGCATTAATATATGCCAAATGGTGCTTATGTGGCATGATGACATGGCGAGTCATCACACTCTCCCCCACCTAATGTTGCGACGGCCGCGGCGCAATGTTGTTGCATAAACTCTCGGATCTTATCTTTGAATTGCCATAAATCTTCATAACGTTCCCATGTGGCCTCCTCCGGTGATTGCACCTTCCAATGGACGAGGAACATTGCGGTGGCTTTTTGCCCTTGTTTTCGCCTGACCTGGTAATCAATAATAGCCTCAATATCCCGGTCGTGCGAGGCGGTGATAGTAATAGGCGCTCGACTTGATTGGCCCCTACTTGGATCATCCTTGTCTTCATAATATGGCTTAAGCATACTGGAATGGAAGACAGGATAGATCTTAAGATATGATGGCATGTCAAGCTTGTATGAGATCTTGCCTACCTTGGCGACTATCTTAAATGGCCCCTCATACTTGCGAATCAGATTCTGATGCATGCCCCGTAGTGCCTTAAACTGTCTTGGATTAAACTTCACCATGACCATGTCCCCAACTCTATAGTCCGTGGGACGCCGCTTACGATCTGCAAACTTCTTCATCTTCTTAGTTGCCTTATCCAAGTAGGACTTAGCAGTGTCAAGTTGCTCCTCCCATCCTTTGGCCATATGATAGGCCCCCAAACTCTTTCCCTCGAACGCGGCTGGTAATGAATGTGGAGTTTGTGGTTGTTGGCCTGTGGCTAGCTCAAATGGTGTCCGCCCCGTGGACTCACTCCGCTGCAAGTTATAAAAGAATTGAGCGATGTCTAGGAGCCTTGACCAATCTTTCTGATGTGCGCTTACATAATGCCTCAAGTAGCATTCTAGTAAGGCATTGACCAGTTCCGTTTGTCCATCTGTCTGTGGGTGGAAACTAGTGAAAAGGTGCAGTTCCGTGCCAAGTATGTCGAATAATTCTCTCCAAAAGTTTTCAGTAAAACGGGGGTCTCGATCACTGATAATATGCCTTGGTAAGCCCCAATACTTCACCACATTCTTAAAGAATAGCTTGGCGGCTTCCTTGGCAGTGCAACCTGGTATGGCAGGCAAGAAGGTGGCATATTTGGAAAATCTATCCACGACCACCATAATAGTACCATAACCGTCAGACTTCGGTAGGCAAGTGATAAAGTCCATAGTCACGCTCTCACATGGATTCTCTGTAACTGGTAGTGGCTCCAAAAGTCCTCCGGGTTTTTGTTGCTCAACCTTGTCCTGTTGACAGATAAGACAAGTCTGCACATAACACTCTATGTCATCTCGCATGCGTGGCCAATAGTAGACTGACTCAACCAAGGCCCTAGTGCGACATTGGCCTGGATGACCAGCCCACATTGTGTCATGACTCTCCCTTATAATCCGCCGTCTAATGTCTCCAAACTTAGGCACGTAGACCCGCCGACCTGTGGTAAGTAGTAGGCCGTCTTCGACCCAAAAACGTCTCGTATTGCCCTGGTTGGCTAACTCGATAAGTTGTTTGGCTGCTGGATCGTGTTGCATGCCTTCTTTTATAGCCTCATGAATGTCCCATCTTGTTGAAGTGATTGCAGCAATCTTGGCTTTCCGGCTCAAGGCATCGGCTACAACGTTACCTTTTCCCGACTTATACTCCAGCACATAATCAAATTCGGCCAAGAAATCCTGCCACCGAGTCTGTTTTGGGGTGAGCTTCTTCTGCGTCTGAAAATAGCTAGTAGCTACATTGTCGGTCTTGACCACGAACCTCGACCCAAGCAAATAATGTCGCCATGTACGAAGGCAATGCATAATAGCAGTCATCTCCTTCTCTTGCACTGTGTAATGCCGCTCCGTCTCATTTAACTTGCGACTCTCAAATGCTATGGGATGCTTATCCTGCATCAAGACACCCCCAATGGCAAAATCTGAGGCATCTGTATGCACCTCAAATGTCTTGGCAAAGTCAGGTAATGCCAAGACTGGCTCCTCTATTACAGCTGCCTTGAGGTCTTCAAACGCCCATGGACAATGCTCCGTCCAAACCCATGGCTTGTTCTTCTTTAGCAACTTAGTCAATGGTGTGGCCTTTGCTGAGTAGCCACACATGAACTGGCGATAGTAGTTAACAAGGCCAAGGAAGGATCTCAACTCAGTTACCTTTATAGATGCCTCCCACACCTGGATAGCACGTACCTTAGCCTCATCCATACGTAGCTCACCATTGCTAATAACATGGCCTAAGAGGTGCACCTTTGATTGTGCAAACTCACATTTCTCCCTCTTGATGTATAGCTCGTTCTCCCGTAAGACTTGGAAAACCTTCCTTAAGTGCTTCATGTGCTCTTCCAAGGTGTTGCTGTAGATGACTATGTCGTCTAGGTAGACTACCATGAACTGATCAAGGTAGGGATGGAAAATCTTATTCATAAGGATGCAAAATGTGGCAGGTGCATTGGTTAAGCCGAAAGGTATCACCAACCACTCAAAGGCTCCATATCTCGTCACACATGTTGTCTTTGGCTTATCCCCCTCTACAATGCGAACCTGGTAGTAGCCCTTGCGAAGATCCACCTTGGTAAAATACTTGGCTTGCCCAAGTCTATCGAATAAGTCGGCAATGAGCGGGATTGGGTACTTATTCTTTACCGTGACCTTATTAAGTGCTCGGTAGTCTATGCATAAGCGTAGTGATCCATCCTTCTTCTTCTGGAACAATACTGGTGCGCCGAAAGGTGCCTTTGATGGGCGAATGTGACCAACATCTAGCAGCTCTTTCAATTGTTTCCTAAGCTCCTCTAGCTCGGGCGGTGCCATACGATATGGGGCAAATGCTGGTGGCTTAGCCCCTGGCTCCAACTCAATCTTGTGATCCACCTCTCGCCTAGGCGGCAAGTGCTTAGGCAACTCCTAGGGCATGCCATCTTTGTTTTCCTCAAGCAACTTCTCTATGCAAGGTGGTAGTGTCTCTTGAAAACTCTTGTCTTCCTCCAGACTTGCGATGGTTGCCACGAACTTCGGCTCCCCCTTCTTGATCCCCTTGACAACCTGCATAGCTGAGAGTTGTGCTTGGCTCAATCCGTGTGGCATAGACACTGTAGGTACTATGCAAGCTCTTTCTGGCTCCATAACCAAGAGATGTTGGAGGTAGGGATAGATCAAAATATAACAATGTCTAAAGAACTCTTGTCCCAATATGATGTCAAAGATATACATAGCGGTTACAGTAAAGTTTGTCATACCTTTCCAAGTTCCCAATTGGACACCAAGTCCATTAGCTACCCCACGAGCATTTTGTATCTCGGCATTCACGGTCTTGACGCGGGAGTTGGTTGGAGCAAGCTTCAATTCTAGTCTTTTTGCGGCAGCCTCAGTCACGAAATTATGAGTTTCTCCAGTATCCACCATTGCATGAGCAGGCTTGTTGTTGATGGTGAGATCCACGTACTGGTTTCCATTCTCGGTAGGTTGGATAGTTTGCTTTGTGACAGCACCACATAATCCGATCATACCTAACTGTGCGATTCCCGAACTCTCTCCTTGCGGCTGCTCCTTCCGTTCACGGACCATGGCGCTAAGGCTCTTTAGGTCGGGACAATTCCTGAAGCTGTGCGGCCCTCCGCATATGTAACATCCATTCTTCTCGGCCTGCGCCTTCTTCTCGGCGTAGCCCTGACGGCCACTCAGCTTTTTGGAATCTTGAGTCTTGTAGTATTGTTGTTGTATCTCCTTGCCTTTTCCACGGTCTCCCCCACCTTTGACATTGTTAAACTTTGATTCTTTGACTTTCCCTTTGTCGTGTTTGTCATGCCTGAAATCCATCAATGATTCGACCTCCACTATGGCTTGGTCTATATTTGCGACTTGCCGGCGTTGTAACTCCTGCTTAGCCCAATTTCGCAACCCGTCCATGAAGTGGAACAACAAGTCATCATTGGTCAGGTTGGGGATTTGAAGCATAAGGGTAGTGAACTCCTTGACATAGACACGTATGCTCCCTGTTTGCTTTAACTCCCTAAGTTTGCGCCTTGCCTCGTACAAGACATTATTTGGAAAGAACTGTCGCTTGAACTCGGCTTTGAACTGATCCCACGTGCTAATAGTACATATACCTTTATACACGTCGGCCATCTTCCTTCTCCACCATAGCATGGCAGTCTCTGAGAGGTACAACACCGCAATGTTGATCATGGTGCCTTCCACCTTCCCCAAACGTTGACCAAAGATCTCACGAACACCGGGGGTTTGGGAGCCTCGATCTTGGCCTCCCTTGTCACAACATTGATGGTTGCCTCGGTCACGTCAATAGTAACATGCTCCTCGAGTGACTCTATCTTTGCCTTCATAGCATCGATAGTACTCAAAGCCTCCATGAGTCTGCACTCTACGGCAGTGATAGTTTGCCTTAGTTCCATCTCGGTCTGTGTATGTCCCTCCAAGTCATTTCGGATGCTCTCAATCTCTTCAAGAGTGTGCCCCTCAAGAATGCTAATGGTGCCTTCCACCTTCCCCAAACGTTGACCAAAGATCTCCACGGCGTCCATCCCCGCGTTTATCTTCATCACCCACTCTTTACCGAGAGAGACGTCCTCGGGCAGGACCTCCACTTCATCCTCGCTCGCCTCAGTGGCAGATGGTTCTTGGGATGTAAGCCCTTCATTTGACACAACCTCGAGTGGCACCTCCTGGCCCTTGTGGGTGGCATTTCTATTTTTGTTACGGCCGCTCTTGCCAGCAGCATCCTGGATGACGTTGGCTTGGGTCTTGGCAGGGTTAATTTCTTATGTTGGCCTCCTACACAATGAATTATACCATAGTGTCACGTCCTTAGTCGTTAACTAAGTACACGTGCGGCACTTGACAATTTGCTCACGTTCTTGCTATGCCAAGTCAGCCTTACTACACTCAAGATCGCTAAGAGAATGGTAGAAAGAACACAAGAGAATTGTTAAAGGAAGCTTTGTATTAGAGAGAACTTGAATTGTTTGCTTGATGAATTACAAATGAATGGCCTCCTTTATATACTAGTCTCTTAGGGGCTAGTGTGTAAATATTAATTGTTACATAAGTCCTTAATATTTACAAGATAAGGGCTTTCTCTAGAATTCTCTACAAGCCTAGAAGATTCTTAGAACTTTCCTAGCAAATCCATAAACATCTAGGATCTTCCAAAGGAAATGTTCATACTTCTCTAGAATCTTCTCACAAATGCAAGCATTCCTCCTATGTAAGCTCCCACATGGCATTAATATATGCCAAATGGCACTTATGTGGCAAGATGACATGGCGAGTCATCACAATCATCTCTATAAAATAAGTATGAGGTGTCCAAGATAAGATCCACCACGTTGCTATAAAGGAGATAATAAAACAAAAAAATCTATTGCAGAATTCCAAAGTCTGATGCAATCGAACATCATAAGGCACTGATCAATTTTCCAGATATTACAGCTCACATGTTCCACATATATAAATTAATAAATAGGGGTGTACAAAAGAAACCGACAAATCACACCAAACCGATAATTCGAGTCAAATCGAAAAAAAAAATCCGATTATGGTTTGATTTGCTTGGTTTGGTGTTAGAAAAAAAAAATCCGACCATAATTGATTTGGTTTGGTTTTAACTAAAAAAAGTCAAACCGAAACCAAACCAACCCGACATTACATGCATACAAGTTTTAAAAATATTTTAGACATAAAAAAAATAATTCTAATATAATTTATAAATATTGTTTAAACTTTTTCATAATTCTCTTTTTTAATGTATTATTTCAAGCTTGGACTTAGAATCTTTGAATGATCAAATACGTTTTATAACCCATAAAAGTTAGTAACTCAAATAAAGCCCAAAAGCAAAATTAAATCAATACTAATGCTAACAAAAAAAATTCAATTCAATACTATGAATGACAATAGTATTGGATATTTATTTTTTTTGTTTTGCATTAATTTAGATAGTGAAAACGCATAACTTACTTTTAATATTATTTAGTCATGTAATTAATACTTAGTACTTATTAGTCGTACTTATTTTAGCATGGCTTAGTACTTTTAGATTATGTTTATTTTTATTATGACTTATTAATTAGCAATATTTATTTTACGCGATTTGTTGAGTATTTTAGTATAATCATGACTCATCTCACATTATTTTGTGTTATTTTATTGGGTAACATCTTATATAGTTTTATTCTACTAGGACCTAAGAAATATTAGAGCACAAATTATATATTTTATGCTATGAAGATTTTGTCGTAAAAAATCCAAAAAACCCGAGAAAACCGAAAAACCGAGATTGAAAAACCCGACTTTTATTGGTTTGATTTGGTTTATAGATTTAAAAATCCGAGACAATTGATTTGATTTGGTAATTGAAAAACCCGAACCAACCCGCTCTATATACACCCCTATTAATAAATATGAATAAATGAAAACAGTAAACACAGAAACAGCTCACATGTTCCTCGTAAGCAAGTTTAGAAAAGAAAAGTTTAATATTATAGGCAAAGACTATATCCAGCCTACTATACGCTGACAAATAACTAGCTAAAGTTGTCAAAATGAATGAATAACAGATTATAACAAAATTAGGAAGAAGAGGAGAAAGAAAATATTTAAGTACAAGCATGAACGTCTCAAGAAGATATGAAAAAATTAGCACTTACTCGGCAGTAATATTTATTATATTGTTACCAACTAATTAAAAGGGTCATTAACAAAATCAAGCAATCATTAAAGATTAAAAAATAGCATAACAGAAAAGGAAACCTCGCGTAACCTTAACCCCACGGTACTGTAACCAAATATCAACTAACACAAAGTCACAAACAAGTACTAATATCCAGGTAATATAAGACTGTAGTCCAGTGATCGATGAGGTCGATTAAAATTATCCCAAAAAAATAATAATTACAATATAAGTAGAGATATAAATATTAAGTAGTAATTTTTTTCCCGTCTTGATTTAATCAGTGCGTACCAAAAAGTTCAAGTGCGTACCAATTGCCCCAATACCACCATTTAGAAAGAAAAAAGAATATGTTGTATTATTCTCTATGGTCTATATTAAACACAATGTTATATTTATATATTTGAAAATAATTTAACTTAAAACATTTCAATTTGTCTTAATAGTACTCTTTTATAGCCATATAAATCTCAAAATCACACGTTCTGAAGGTATGCTTTCTTGTTTGAATTTTATTATCAGTTAAACTATGCCACATAAATTAAAACAAGTAATTAATATCTTGTTACTTACAAATCAATAGTTCCCAAAACGTATAACAAAAGAATCATCATAGACATACAATTACAAAAATAAATAAGAGTGGTTGTTTTTCTTGGTGTTGACTAAGGGTGTATATAGTTCGGGTTGGTTCGGATTTTCTAATTACCGAACCAAACCAATTATATCGAGTTATTAAATCTAAAGACCAAACCAAACCAATAAAAGTCAGGTTTTTAAATCTGGGTTTTTCTCGGGTTTTTCGAGTTTTCGGGTTGTTTTGATTGTTTTTTCATAAAGTGTAGCACAAAATATAGAATTTGTTCTCCAAATATTTCTTTAATCCTAGTAAGATAGAACTATATAAGGTGTTTTTTAATAAAATAACATAAATATGAGATGATTCATGGCATTGTACTAAAATATTCAACAATAAAGATGAGAAAATCACATAAAATAAATATTATTAATAAGTCATAATGAAAACAAACATAATTTAAAATTACTAATAAGTTGCTAAAATAAGTACAACTAATAAGTACTATTATTTACATGAGTAAACACTAAAAGAAAAATAAGTTATGCATTTCATCTAAACCATGGAAAAACTAAAAAATAGATATCCAACACTATTTTCATTCATAATACAATTGAATTGAATGTCTTTTATTATCATAAGTATATTTGGTTTTGGTTTAGAATTTATTTGAGTTACTAACATTTATGGTATATAAAACTTATTGGAGCATCCAAAAATTATAAGTCTAACCTTGAAATAATACGTTAAAAGATAAAATTATGAAAAAACTTAAGAAATATTTATAAATTACACTACAATAAATATTTTCATGTATTAAATATATTTAAAACTTCTATACATATAATGTCGGTTTGGTTTGATTTGGTTTCGATTTGACTTTTTAGTTAAAACCAAATCAAACCAAATATCATCGAATTTTATTTTTCCAACACCAAACCAATCAAACCAAATCATAATCGGATTTTTTTTTTCGGTTTAACCCGAATTATCGGGTTAATACGATTTGGGTTTCATACACGGAGGAGGAGAAGAGGTAGAGAAATTAAAGAGGTAAAAATACGTACCCTTCTTATAAGATGAGGTGAGCTAATAACGCATTTGGCACTCCAAAGAGGATCATTTAAGTCTGCACCATGACGTTCCAGCTCCGTCGCGAGTCCACCGTCGATGACGGCATAGCCACCGCACTGCCGGAGGAAATCAGTCAACCCTTCTACGGTTTTCAACCCCATGTGATTTTTTTTCTTCCTTTTTACCTGTGAAAATATAGACTAAAAATTGATTTGTCAACTTAGTAAGCTTAATGAGGAGAGTTGCAAGCGGTGATCAGTGAATAGACCAAAACTTGTGTCTCAAATATTTGCCACATTTATAAGAGCCAAGAAGATTGTATATATATTATTCTGCTTTATTATCAATGCCCATATAGTTTGTATAATATCAAATCCACTACACAAACAAAGTTTTATTACCTTATGTGCCTGCTGATTGGGTCGACTAAAATAGGATGGAGGGAATAATTTTTTTATATATAATAAATAAATTTAACTGAAAGAGACAATTAAATTATTAAAAATAATTTTAAAATGACAATAACGTCATTAATGTTATAATAATAAACTGAGTTAACTTAAGTTTGACAATATTCTAAATAGCAGTTTAAACTAGTGTAATTGATTTTCTAACCACTTATATAGATCTCTCCATTTAAATACTAGTACAAGTTTCAAACTTGTTGCTTTCCTAAAAGGAACTCTTTTTGTTTTATATTTGCCACAAAGAAAGAATAACAACAGAAAGCAAAAACAATAAATAAAAACATTGAACTTGCTCCGCTTAAAAGTGGGACATAATTTTTAACTACGTTTGGAGGTACAAATTCCCATATGACCAATTTATATCCCTAAATATATTAAAAAGAGAAATACCCCTATGTTCATACAAGGAAATTCTAATGGGCTGAATTGTCCAAAAAATACTAAGTGAAGGGGGAAAAAAGAAAACGTCTAACCAACAAAAGGTATTGTTAGTGGAAGCATGTTAATATTTTTAGTGGAATTTGAACCTTTACTCTAAGCCAACTCATAATTAGCTATTTTCGACACCGTCTTAGCAAGAAATAACATGATTTATGCTTCGCTAATAATAAAACCAGATAACTTAAAGTTTCGTGCTAATGTTGTTTAATTAGCTTAAAAGAATCCAGTAATCTTGTCTTTTCTAGGTAAAAAATCAATTAAAAATAAAAGCATAATTTTGAAAACTTTTTGGATTATTATCATAATAGGCGGAGGACATTGCTTCACGTGAATTTCTAAATACCTTTTTTCTTTTTCTTTTTTTTTTACCAGGATCAGCATCTTATCATCCAAAAATTTTGGTTAATGACAATTGTATTAAAGATGCATATTCTATATTTCATCACCCCCAAACATTTTGGGTAATGAACAATTGTTTGACCAGTTAGGAATTAGAATAACATTTTCTTAGTTGGGTTTTTGGTAATGGATAATTGTTTAATGAGTGATTGCAGAATATACTTGTAATTATTCTTTCAAGTAAAAATAAAACAAAAATTGAGACAACAATTTATGAAATTTGAATCACCAATCTAAATAGTACATGGTGGAGTTGCGACGAATCACAATATATCGTGTATTTATGTTTTTACGGATTAAGGCTGCGTATGATAGACTCTTGTGGTCCGACTCTTCTCGGGATCCGTACAAAGCTGGGAACTTAGTGCACCGGACTGCCTTAAAATATTTCTACGAAATCTCCAAATGTCACCAATGAAACTAGTATTTCAAGTTTAAAGACATCATTAATTAAGATTACACTAAATAATTGAGTTTTTATTGATGATTATATCAATTTTATGTATATCTCTTCATTCTTTCTTTCTCTTTTTGGTACAATTTTTATATATCTCTTTAATAACGACAGTAATGGTAAGAATATCATTATGTTGAGCATTTTCTGATCGTACATTTATTTTCCACGGGATGAAATTGATTGAATTTCCTAAAGATAGAATGCTGATTTAGCATTAAAATAAGTTGCAAAAAGCTCTCTTTGATGTGACATCAAAACCCATTAGATTGTTTACTTTCCCCATGATATTATTTAAATAAATAAAACGGTGTTCAAGATATTAGTTTGATAGATATATTATACAGTTATTAGTAAAAGAGGTCATATTAAACTAATAACTAAAGAGTAATTAGTATAGAAAAGAAAATATCACATCAAAACTTGAATTTAATTAATTAATAGATATAATTTTTGAAATTACTGAACATTTTATAAAATAATATTATCGGTAAAATAATGTCAAGTACTTAGAAGTTCTCTAAAATAGAAAGACTGTCATGTATATTGAGAGTTTGAGAGCGATGAAATGTTACTCTTTTTGGTCGAGATGTTCAACTTGATGTTGTAGTTAAACAGTCCTTTAAATAGATTTAAATGCTTGTATATTACACAGATCTTAAAAACATGTGTGTGCGTGTATTATTGTTGCCTTCTGTCAATAACTTTCTTCTGAAAATAATTGTATGGTAGTATGTTCTGAAGAAATATATTCTTATTTGTTCATGCACCTAGCCTTGTTCGTGGCTACATTCCTTTGTTGTCTATAACTTTCAAAACCTACCCTTCCCTTAAAAGAAAGGCAAAACCATCAAATAAAGAAACCTAATTTTCTTGGGAATTGTCGCTGTAGACTTGTAGTAATCAATTAGAGATAAGAAGCAATCCAACAAAGATGATCTCCCCTCTGGTCCTCCACAAATTAAACTTTATCCAATGCATTCTGCATATGTCTATGGAACTTAATTGGGATAAGAAGCTGCAGTTATGTAAATCACCGCACGCATTATGTAGTCAAAATCATTTCCTTTAGGAATAATTGGTAACCAAAACAGAAAGTTTTCAAACGTCATTTGATTAAAGCCCCCGAAAAGAAAAGGTGTCAAAGAAAGGAAGAAAATATTATGCTATCAAATTACTTTTGATTTTTTTTGTTTTGTTGCAAATTCCCTTTTAGAATTGTATGACCCAAAATTTATATTAAAGTTTTTATAGAATTAATTAGATTTGTAGAGGAAATGATTAATCTAAGTCAATATTAATATCCAAATAACAGATCTAGTGTGCATATGATCTGTACCAAACGTATGTTGTTAGATAATAATATGTTAGAGTAATGATGGAGCAATAACGATTTAAGAATGTGAAAAATAACAATAAACAATAATAAATGACATTTAAATAATAAATAGAACAAGGTTCACCCGACAAGGGTAAGATTTTCCATTGATCCTTCTGAAAGTGATTGATAATGATGAGCACTTGAATATTCTGTGATGGATAATGATGAGCACTTGAATATTCTGATTCTTCTTGGATCAGGAAAGAAAGATAGAAAAAGAGATGTAAAGGTAAACTTTGTATGTATTCAATAAAGAGAGAATGTTTAGAGAATGTCAATGTTTTCTTTACAAAAATGTTCAATCCCCTTTTCTAGAACTACATCTCTTCTTATTTATAAGAGTACATGGGTCTCAAAACCTTAGATAGTACAACATAGGGGAATATTCGCTAGGATATTCTCTAGGAAATCTAAATCGTTATACTATCTGTTACTGTACATCGAGGACGGATGCTCGTCCTCGTCCTGGTCTTCTATTAAGCCACCTCGACCTCGACGACGATCTGCCTTCTTTATATGACCTCGACCTTTTGATATGTCGTAATGCCAATATAATGCAACCTTCGAAGGCTTTTATATCCGTTGACCAGGTTAAATACATAACATGAAGTTTTTCGTCCATACAGTTAGTCCCTCCGCTTATTGAGGATATCCGCGCGGACGGGTTTAGTAAGTACATAATAATGATCGTGGTCGTCGTAAAAGACAGACGATGTGGCGATTCGAGAGTCACATATTTCAAACCCTTAATATTCCCGGGTGACCTCTGGAACAAGCCTGTCATGGATGGGATGTGACATCATAATGTCATTTGTCATGATGACGCTTGTTCCTGATACGTCGCGTCAGTACACGCACGGCCTTCTCATTGGTTCCGCCGTTTCGATTTCGGTTGTAATCATGATGAGCAGTTTCAGATTCGATGTTTCTCCTCTATAAAGGGGGGTGATTACCATTATTCGAGCTTTACCTTCATTGCTGTTATTAGAATCGCCTTTGCTTTCCTTTGCTTCTCTTGCTTATTGTTCTATGACTTTTCTTCCCATTTTCTCGGCTCTTTTCCTCTAACATTCTTAAAATTTTATAATCATATCAAACTTACCTTCTGATGCCAATGAGGAGCCGCTGAAGTGGAGGTTCTTCCTTCCGTGGAAGATATTGTCCCTTGCAATCCCGACGCGAAACAAAATTTTCATCGGCCACCGGAGGCGGTAGTTGAGGTTTTTCGATCCTCTTTGACGGCTTAAATGCTTGGCGGAGTTCAAGGCCAAGTATGGCCTCCCTGATGAAGTTGAGCTTGTACCCACCAATGACAATGAAGTGTATACTCACCGTCCTGGGTACTGTGCTATCTTTGCTTATCCTTTTACCATTGGTTACTCATTTTCTCTTCCCTTTTTGGTGGAAGAATTATGTCGTTTTTATCGGGTTTGTCCTGCTCAACTCACTCCCTTTGTCTACAAGATGATCAAGATGTTGTCGAAATTTTTTGAGTTGGCTGGCGTCGAGTTCACCGTACAACATCTAGTGCACTTATTTATGCCTAGCTACTACCGGGGCACGATGTTGAACCTTCGGCATCGTGGAAGCAAGTCCCTGGTCGTGGATGACAAAGGTAGTCGACAATTCTGGCTCGACTTCTTTTTTGTCAATACCTAGGTCGTCGTGGCCAATATCACAGATTTTCCTGAGGCTTGGAACCGTACTTGTAAGTATTCATTCTCACCGTTTCCCTTTCATATCGTCGTGTCATGATCGAGCTCGTAAGCTAATTCCTCTTATTTTGCAGCTACTACTCAGCCTCTTCAGTTGGTGATGCACCTTTCTGATTGGTTCATGCAGGTCTTTCCCTGCACTGCATGGATTCGAGATTGGTTGAGCTTTTGGTAGAATTTCAAGTCAACCCTTCCTATGAAAGGTAACGGCGTCCTTACGATAGTGGTGTGTTTGTACTCATCCATTTTATAATGCTCATCTCTTTCTCTTTTTTTTTTGTTTTTACATTCTTCTAGGTTCCGTCAAGGAGATTTCAAAAAGGAACATGGCACTGATTCCTTCCTTAGGAGAAGAAGGGTTTCCACTTCCTCTACCCCCGCCTCCGTTTTGACTGTTGAGCCCGTCCCTCTTTTGGCTCCTCCCATGTCGAGGACGAGGAGGTTTCTCGGCATGACGCGGACTCCGTAAGAGAAAGGCCGTAGATGCGGGAGCAGGTGTTCCCATGATGGTCGACTTATCGGAGGTTGAGATTGTGGTGCGGGACACTGTGACAATATTCATCGAGGAGGGCATTAGGGCGGCCTCTGAGGTGCCTAGGTTAGAAGAGATTGGTGTTGCCGCACCTTCGTGACTTGAAGAGGAAGAGGCCATTGTGGATGCCTCCGATGAGGGTTCTGTGTGTCCTAGGCGCGGGAAAGTCTCATCTTCTGAATCGTCTCATGTGGTTTCTCCGACTGATAGGAGAAAAAACAAGATGCCCGTCGAGCAGGACGATGGGCAAGTTGAACTCGTCGGTGATGAGTTCGACTCCGACCTTGACCCCGAAGATAATGAGATGATTGATAGTGGGACTACTCAGGTCGAAGTTAGGGTAGAAGGGGGATCGAGGACCATCAAAATTCCAATGAATCATGATCTTCTCAAGGATACTAAGGATGTGATTCATGCATTTGGTTCCTTCTGCTCTGACGCCGAGTATAGGACTCTCAGGGAGCTGAACGATAACACCCTTTCCAAGAGCATCGCCGGCCTCACCTCAGGGTAAATCTCTTCCTTTCTCATTCTCTTCTTTGTTTTGTTATGGATCTTTGCCGAAGCTCGAATAGAGCTGATTCGAGAGTTGGGTCGGATGGGCTTCGTCTTTCAGACGGCCATGGAGGAAGCCCGAGTTAAAGCTCATGAGACTCGGTTGTCATGCGGCTATGATCCTGCCATACCTCAGCCTGATGCCGAGGACAATGATGAATGAGGCGTTGAACAGCTCGAGGATAGTGCTTAGTGTGATTCTGCCTACAATCGAGATGATGATGGAGAGGACAGCGGAGACCAAGGTGACGATGGCCACTAGATATTCTGCCTTTATTTTTGTTTATCTTTTTTTTACTCTTCTCTTTTCGGCGCCTTCGTGTGCCCCTGTAAAGACTCCTTATTTAAATATCAAAGTTGGATTTTTTGCTTTGTACGTACCTTCTTATTTTTGCCTTTCTTGTCTATATTTGTGTGTTTTGTTTCTGTACGTTCTTCTTTCATTGTTATCCTCTAGGTTGTGATGGCCGTGGGGTCGAGTGGTTGTAGGCCGCATCGGCCTTTTTTTGAATCAGTTGAATGTGTCTCTTAGTTGGGATGTGGCCAATGGCTGATAGGTGTTGTTCGATCTGGTCGAACATACCTTTAAGTTGGGTCGAGGCCGAGGGCCAATAGGTGTTGTTCGAGCTGGTCGAACCTACATTTAAGTTAAGTCAAGGCCGAGGGTCGATAGGTGTTGTTTGAGCTGGTCAAACATACTTTTAAGTTAAGTCGAGGTTGAGGGCTGATAGATGTTTATTCGAGCTGGTCGAACGTACCTTTAAATTAAGTCATGGCCGAGGGACGATAGATGTTGTTCGAGCTGGTCGAATGTACCTTTAAGTTAAGTCGAGGCCGAGGGCCGATAGGTGTTCTTCGAGCTGGTCAAACGTACCTTTGAATTAGTCGAGGCCGAGGGCTAATAGGTGTTGTTCGAGCTGGTTGAATGTACCTTTTCAAGAGAGCAGTTCCAATTAACGGGTATTTCATTTATTTCAACATCACCACATCGATTACATCATTTCGCCCTGAGGAGTTTTTTGAGAAAATTACAAGTTTTGGGTGTTGGTTGGTGTTCCAGTCCAGTCCTAATATACCTAGTCCCTTCATTGTTCGACTTAGAGACTTTTGAGGAGTCAGGTAATGAAAATGTGTCTGCTCTCGTATACTCCAACTCGGAATGTCACGTTCGTCTCCTCGTTAAAGACCTCCTCGAGAAAAACCTGTTGGGACAAAACTCAAGTGAGAAAAAAAGAGTGCGACTTGCGAGGCACTCCTTGTTTTTTAGAAGTTGAAGTATTTGAGGTGGCTGATGTTCCAATTGTTAGGTAAGAGCATTCTTTCCATGTCACAACCCCAAATTCCCTCCGTAGGATGTCGTGATGGCACCTAATCTCTAAGACTAGGTAAGCCTATCAATGCGTAATAATAATAAATATCTGAAATAAATAAACTATAATTCAAACAATTTCAACTGCCAAAACCCGGTAGAAATAAGTCACAAGCTTCAAAGAATTTATTCTCTATGTCTCTATACATCAGAGTCTAAAGTAAATAAGGAAGACAACATAGTAAGATAGAAGGGGACTCCGGAGTCTGCAGGCGCTGGCAAATATACCCCGAAGTCTCCTCGTACAGCTAGTTACTGATGCCTCGTCTGATAAGATGTACCTGGATCTGCAAAAAATAATGTGCAGAAGCGTAGTATGAGTACACCACAACGGTACCCAGTAAGTGTCAAGCCTAACCTCAGTAGAGTAGTGACGAGGTCCGGTCAGGCCCTACTGGAAAATATTAATAAATGGCATGGTAAAATATTTATCAATATAATAAGATAAAATGACAATGGAAATGAATCAAGTAGTATGTCACCATTTAATTACACTAAATAATGACAATTAATACCTCATGGAAGCAAAATAGAATTCCAACTTTAAGAAAATCACAACAATAATCAAAGACAACTGCGGTCATAAATCAATATCCACAAGAGCACTCCCGAGGTATCGCCTCATAGTCACAAGTCATAAATAAATTCACAATATCTCATTACCTTATCTCACCGCGGAAGCCTTCACAATTTATTTTAAAGAAAATATTTTTCCTGAAATAGCATCTCGCGTTTTAGCCATCCTTATCACACCGCATGACTTATAGTAATTCCCCCTACTAGCCACGCGTATAAATCCACCCTTATCTCACCGCATGTGTTTCAATACCCAGACCTTATACCACCGCATGCGTATCAATATCACAATATATCACAATTTACACCTCAAGTGCCCAAATATTTAAATTTGCCAAAATAAATCAACAACGATATTTGTTTCACAATAAAGAGCTCACGGCTCATGCCAACATAAATCATCAATAATATTTTTCCATAATAAAGAGCTCACGGCTCATGCTAACATAATCATCAATAATATGTTTCCACAATAAAGAGCTCACAGCTCCATCACAATGAGTACAAAAATCTTACAAAAATATTCAGTAATAAATAATTTAGCAAAATAATATTTCAAAATATTTAATACGTTGCTTCAATATCAAATTTAAAAATGTCAAATACTTCATATTAATAATATTTAATTTAAAGAAAATCAATTTCAAATAATGCACAGAATAAAAAAAACCAAGTTTCAACTAAACAGGTAAAACAATTAGCAGGTAAAGGTCAAGCAAATTTAAAGTATACAAATCAAATTAATGATAGAGAATATAACAAAATTTAATAATTTAATTAATATGCAACAGTGATTTTCGCAATTTAAAAACATAATACTTCACATTTAGTCAGTGTACACACTCGTCACCTTGTGTACACAACTTTCATCACATTACAATTAATACCAATCCTAGGGAAAATTTCTCCCTCACAAGGTTAGACAAGTCACTTACCTCAACTTGCTCCAATTTAATCACGTAGTATGCCTTTTTCTCAATTTTCCGACTCCGATCGACTCGTATCTAGTCATAATTAATTCGATACAATCAACAAAAATTATAGAATCAATTCCGTAAGAAAATACTACATTTTTCAATAAAATCCGAAATTAACTCAAAAATGGCTCGTGGGGCCCATGTCTCGAAATCCGACGGAAGTTACGAAATACGAACGCTCATTCAACCACGAGTCTAACCATACCATTTTTACTAAAATCCGACATCAACTTGACCTCCAAATCGCAAATTCTCATTTTGAAATCCCTAGGCTCAAATCCTCTAATTTTACCTCAAAAACATGTAATCTATTCGAAATATTCAATGACAATCCAATATAATTGACTAACAATGATCACATGTGACTTACCTCAGGATTTCCCGTGATTTCTCGCTCAAAAATCGCCTCACCCGCTTTTGGAAATGTCAAAAATGACAAAATTTCTCGGACCCTTCTGTTTTGTACACTGCCCAGTGCTTTTGCACTTGCGAACAAAATTCTCGCACCTGCGGTCCCGCATCTGCGGTGAAATACCGCATCTGCAAAAATTGCTCAGCCCAGCTGCCTTCGCTTCTGCAAGCTTTGGACCGCATCTGCGCCTTCGCAGGTGCGGAAAATTCCATCGCACCTGCGGGCCTGCCCGCACCTGCGCCCTTCCTCTCGCTTCTGCGCAAGTACTTCTGTGCAACATGAGCCGCATATGCGGCGTCGCACCTGCGGCCAATTTCTCGCAGGTGCGATTACACCAGAAAACAGAAATTTTCCCAGATTTCTTCTAAGTCCGAATTTGATCCGTTAACCATTCGAAACTCACCTGAGACCCTCGGGACCTTAACCAAATATATCAACATGTCCTAAAACGTTATACAAACTTAGTCGAAACTTTAAATCATATCAAACAACGCTAAAATCACAAATCATACCCCAATTCAAGCTTGATGAAACTTAAGAATTTCCAACTTCTACATTCGATGTCGAAACCTATCAAATCAAGTCCGATTGACCTCAAAATTTGCACACAAGTTATAAATGGCATAACGTAGCTGTGAAAATTTTTAGAACTGGATTTCGACCCCGATATCAAAAAGTCAACTCCCCGGTCAAACTTCCAAACTTAAATTCTTATTTTAGCCATTTCAAGTCTAATTTCACTACGGACTTTCAAATAAAATTCCGATCATGCTCCTAAGTCCAAAATTACCATACGGAGCTGTTGGAATCATCAAAATTCTATTCCGGAGTCGTTTGCATAAAATTCAACATCCGATCACTATTTGAACTTAAACTTTTAATTTTTCATTAAAATTCCATATCTCGGGTTAGGGACCTCGAAATTTGATTTTGGGCATACGCCCAAGTCCCAAATCACGATACGGACCTACCGGAACTGTCAAAACACTTATCCGAGTCTGGTTTCTCAAAATGTTAACCAAAGTCAACTCAGTTGGGTTTTAAAGCTCTAATTCACATTTTAATCCATTTTTTACCTAAAAACTTTCCGAAAAATTTTACGGACTACGCACGCAAGTCGAGTAAAGATAAATAGTGCTTTTGTTTTGAGGTCTTAGAATACATAATTAATTGTTAACTTTAAAGATGACATTTTGAGTCATCACATTCCAATGTCTCTAGTTGGAATGCGCCCTTGTTTGCCTTTCCTATGATTTTGCACGGTCCATCCCAATTGGCTCCTAATTTGCCTTCTCGGGGATCTCTTCCTGCTTGAGTCTTGGCTTTGAGCACGTAGTCCCCGACCTTGAGTAACTGTACCTTGGGCTTTTTCTTGTAGTAGTGATCTGCTTGTTGTTTATGTGCAACCATTCTTATATATGCCATATCTCGCCGCTCCTCAATCTCGTCAAGGTCTTGTCTTCTGTTTTTGTCATTGTTATCACCGCTTTCATTGGTATACCTTAAGCTGCGCTCTCCGACTTCAACTGGTAAGACCGATTCAGTCCCATAGACCAGGGAGTGAGGTGTTTCTACTGTGCTCATTTTTAGGGTATTCCTGTGTGCCCACAATACTCCTGGGAATATTTCCGGCCACAGTCCCATGGCCTCTTTGAGTCTCTTTTTTATCATGTTTATGATTGACTTGTCGGAGAACTCGGCTTGTCCGTTGCCAGCTGGGTGGTAAGGGGTTGAGAGTATCTTTTTGATGTGCCATTTTTCCAAAAACTTATTGGTTTTCCTTCCCGTGAACTGGGGTCCGTTGTCACAACTTATTTCCTTTGGCAGGCCAAATCGGCAGATGATGTTCTTCCTTATCAAGGTGATTACCTCTTGCTTGTGAATTTGGGCAAATGTGCTTGCTTCCACCCATTTAGAGAAGTAGTCAGTTAAAACTAAAAGGAATTTAACATTACCTCGTCCTAGCTGAAGTGGCCCCATGGTGTCCATTCCCCACTTAATGAACGGCCATGAGGAGGTGACAGAATGGAGGTGCTCGCCTGCTTGGTGGATTATGGGGGCGAACTTCTGGCACTCTTCACATTTCTTTACAAATTCCAGGGTATCTTTCTTCATGGTGGGCCAATAATATCCAGGCCGTATGAGGCACCTGACTAGTGCTCGGTTACCGGAATGACAGTCACAATGGCCTTCGTAGACTTCCTCGAGAACGCGTTGGGTTTGATTTGGGTCTAAACATTTTTCTAAGGCACCGCCATATGTTCTCTTATACAAGTTGTTGCAAAGGAGGTTGTATATAGCGGCTTGCATTCTCAGCTTCCTGGCTTTCATTTTGTCGTTTGGGAGGGTACCATCCTGAAAATAGTTTATAATACAATTGTGCTAGTCCCAAGTTAAGTTTAGCGATTTTACCTCGATGTGGTCTAATGTCAAGTTGAGGAGATGTACCACGCTCATATCCCCAAGTGTTATGCTTTTAGTTACGGCGACCAATTTGGCGAGGTCGTCCGCCTCGATGTTCTGAGTTCGTGGAATTTGGTTGAGCTGGCATTCGTCAAATTTGGGTAGCAATTTGCATATCTCGGTCTGGTATTTCTGCAACCTTTGCTCTTTGATATGGAAAGTCCCGGTAACTTGGTTGACGACGAGCTAAGAATCGCAGTGTAGCTTTAAACGTCTCGCTCAATATTCAAGTGCTAGTATCAATCCTACAATTACGGCATCATACTCGGCCTCGTTGTTAGTCATATCTGGGCATATTATAGATTGGCAAATGACTTTCACCGGTGGGAACTTCGAGTATGAGTCCTAGTCCGGACCCATAAGTACTGGATGCGCCATATGTGTGTAGGACCCAGAGGTCTTCTGTTAGGTGAGAAGCTTACGTGGCTTCCCTCTCAACATCAGGAATCACTTTGGCACTGAAGTCCGTGACAAAGTCGGCGAGCACTTGTGATTTTATTATTGTGTGAGGCTGATAAGTGATGTCGTGCTCACTTAATTCGATCGCCCACTTGGCCAGCCTCCTCGATAACTCGGGTTTGTGCAATATGTTTCTCAAAAGAAACGTGGTGACGACCGAGCTTGGGTGGCACTAGAAAAATGGCCTAAACTTTCGTGAAGCTACGACAATGGCCAAGGGTAGTTTCTCGAGGTGAGGGTACCTCGTCTCGGCGTCGATAAGTGTTTTACTGATATAATAAATTGGAGATTGCGTACCTTTGTCTTCTCGAACTAGGGCTAAACTTACTGCTACTTCTGAAACAACAAGGTAAACAAGAAGACATTCCTCGGGCCCGGGCTTTGAGAGCAAGGGCAGCGATGGCAGGTATTCCTCGAGTTCCTTCAACACTTGTATGCATTCAGGCATCCATTCGAGGCCTGTGAATACCATGTCAACACCACTCATGTGAGGGTTTCACCGAATATTTTAAACAAGATGGAGGACACCTACTCTTTCGTGAGGTCGTTGCCTTTTACGGCAGTGACATAGTGGGTTACATAGTCCTCGGGATCAGTCATTCTATCATAGATTCGGAGGTACGGAGGCATGTTGAAAGTTTTTGGTATAATATGAGGAGTCGCTTCCTCCCTGTATGGCTATTCCACGAACCTACCGGCGTCTCTTTTTGGTAGTAATTTAGGAGCACCTGGTATTTTGTCTACTCGTTCATGGTTCTCCTTTATTTCTTCTTTGAGTGATTTGTTCTCGTTTTCCATTTCCTCCATTATTTTTAACACAACGGGGAGGACACTGTCACCTGTACTATCAATAATTGTATGAGTGTTACCCAAAGTAGGAGGGCTTGGTTGGTCGTCTCGTTCGTTCCTATGTTGTGCTGCATGGATCCTTGTGGTTTCCATGGTCGTGCATGGGGCTTGCTTGCGCATTACGCTGACTAGAGTGTCGGTTAAAGGAGTTCTTTCATAGAGGGTGGTGTTGCCTCTCCCGCGGACGTGGAAGACCCTTTTCCGTTCCATTTGGTTGTGCTGCAGAAGGGTGTAGGCGACTTCCCTAATCCGGGGGACGCTCTGGGGGTTACCTCCTCATCTTGGGTGTCATACCCTTCGTCGATGACACTCATAAGGTTGAGTGGTACGTTGTCCAATGCTTTTGTTCTGTTTCCTTGATTACCTGCCATGGGATCCTCGTATACAAAGAGAGAAAGGATATCTCTACAGCACGTTAATTTAACAAGTCACGAAAGTTGTAGATCTAGATGAAAACTAAAAGTTTGACTAAGAAAATCCCCATGGACGGTGCCAAACTGTATGAGCCAAAATTTATATCTAGGTTTTTATACAATTAGATTTGTAGACAAAAAGGATTAATTTAAGTCAATATCAATATCCAAATGGCATATCTAGTATGCTTATGACGTGTACCAAACATATGTTGTTAGATAATAATATCTTAGAGTAATGATGGAGCAATAACGATTTAAGAATGTGAAAGATAGCAATAAATGGCAATAAATGACATTTAAATAATATAAGGTTCAGCCGACAAGGGTGAGATTTTTCACTGATCCTTCTGACAATGATGGATAATGATGAGCACTTGATTATTCCGATTCTTCTTGGATCGGGAGAGAAAGATAGAAAAAGAGATGGAAAATAACTTTGTTTGTATTCAATAAATTGAGAATCTTTAGAGAATGTCAATGTTGTTCTTTACAAAAGTATTCAAACCCCTTTTCTAGAATTACATCTCTTCCTATTTATAAGGGTACATGGGCCTCAAAACCCTAAATAGTGCAACAGAGGGGAATATACGCTAGATTATTCTCTAGGGAATCTAAATATTTAAACTATCTATTACTGCACATCGAGGACGGATGCTCATCCTCATCCTCGTCTTTTATTAAGCCACCTCGACGATGATCTGCCTTCTTTATATGACCTCGACCTTTTGATATGTCGCAATGCCAATATAATGCAGCCTTTGAAGACTTTTATATCCGTTGACTAGGTCAAATACATGACATGATGTTTTTCGCCCATACAAGAATTCCCAAAAAAATATGCTTTCCTCTAATTTATTACTACTACTTATTTTTGTTGGATTGTGCCTGTGAATATTGATGCAGAGGCATGTAAAAGAAGTGAGGACCGGATCTTATATTTTCCTCAAAATTTGCTTTCTGAAACTCTATTCCTCATTGCTCATGTCTCCTGCTACAAATTTGTTGCGAAATGTTAGGTGCTTAATTAGCACACAATCACATACGCTGCAAATTGTAGGGGAAAAAAAAGTAACACAATAATTTAATGAGGTTTCACAAAGCCTATGCCCTCGAGGTAGAAGCAGGGACGATTGTTTACTATAAGAAAACAAACAGTACATGAGATCCCTAATTACTAGAGTTGTGCATAATTTAGTAAATATCGAATTAGTAATTACCATACCAAAACCGATAATTCTGGTATTTGGTATTTGATTTAAGTTGTTAAAAATTTTGATATTAGGCATGATATACGGTGTCTCTTTACTCCTCCAGTGTAGGTGTAAGATCTGCATATACACTACCCTCCCCAGACCCCACATGGGAGATTTTACTGGGTTATTGTTGTTGGTTTAGGTATGATATACGGTATTTGGAAAACATTTGAGACATTGATACCGTACCGAAATATATACTAAGTTACACAATACACATTTTGTTTATGGTATATCAATATAAGCTCTCTATTGGACATGTAGAAGATGTTTGTTTACCCGTAAAACGGTACAGTTAAATTTATATGTGATTTTTAGACAAGTGAACTAATTTGATCCTGAAATAATATAATAATCGAAGAAATACGCAATACTTAGCCTTGGAATGTAGATGAAATAGCAAAGATAGTGATTTCGTGAACACGGTTTCCGAACATAGCAATGATGGGATCAAAAATCAAGAGAGTAAAATTGTATAAAGCTTTGTATAGAATATAATATATGTTCTTGCCAGAAATTTTGTGTTCTTTACAATGGTAACTGAGCTCACTATTTATAGCTACGCCTAGGAAAAAGGTCCTAGGATCATTCCCTCCTTTAATGCCAGTTATGAGGGTCATTGATTGAGACGTAACGTTGAGCATAAATGTCAAATTCTCTGTAACGGACCGTCGCTCTTAATGATGTAGAATATTCCTTAGTAAATACTACCGGGCGCAAAGCTTTTAATACACTTTTATGAATGTTATCCATTCCGGTGACAAGCGTACTGGCTACATTCGGTCCTCAACCATCCCATATTGGATTTCACGTGTCCTCCTTTTAGTCAGTCACATGTCATATCATATTTTACCCTATACAGATAGTCCTGCTGCTTTCCGGTGACAAATCTTTGTATTTCTGAGAAGTTGGTAAAAATACCTTTTTGGCGGAATTACTATAACTCCCTCTGAAGGTCTCTGACAGTTGATTAGACACACGTCTCACCGCATTTAATGCCCCTACCACGCGTCATCCCATGATTTAGCACAGCTTTTGCCGATTGTCAAGGTAATCATGGCCATGAATTTAGCCGCCAGAATTTTACTTATACGCAATTTTTGTTTTCTTTACGCTTCACAATTGCTTGAGTTTCTGATTTGCATCCTTGTTTTCCATCCTTTTCCTGATTTTCATCAAACACAAACTCTTTACCTTCTTCTTTTCCAATAGTTTCTTCTTCCAAACGTGGTGGTTCTTCAAAGAATAAGAACAAACCCGAGGATTCCGTTCCTCCAACAATGGATTCCATCATCCCAAGAAGGCTTAGTACTTCGAAGGATTTTAAAGAGAAATTTTCTACTGTTAACCCTCGTACATGGGTTGTTAGTAGGTACACTTCTTCTATTCGTCCTTCCAGTATTCCTGCTATGAAGGAGGACTACCGCTGCAATGAGTTGGAAATCATCGCTCCTGATCTATCGGAGCGAGTGACCCTTCCCAAGGAAGGTTTTACATACTTTTTTACATATCCCTTTACTTTGGGTGCATTTTCTTTGAGCGGAGAGCTTGATTCCATGATTGCATAGTTTTGCCTTCGATACCAGGTATATTTGGCACAGGTAAGTCTTTCAGTGTGGAGGACGATCTCCTACCTCCGACACTTGTGCCAAGAAATTAGGGAGGAGCTAACCTTAGCTCATGTGATGAATCTTTATTCCCCCAAAATATTCCGCGGGGGAATAATAAACCTTTGCAAGCATGGACACCATGCTTTGTTGTCTAGAATGGATGATGACAACGACCGTGGGTGGATGGAGCGGTTCGTTGCAGTTGCCACTAATGATATTATTCCGATAACGGCTTCATCCTTTCCGGTTGCTTGGAACCGCACTCATAAGTTCTTTGTATAATATTCCTCTTACTAGATATTCTTCTATGGTCGTATCATCTCTTCACCCTTCATATTTTACAGCAACTCGATGACTCCCACCGATGGTGAAAGGTTTGGATCGGTGGGTTTAGAAGATTTTGGACGTCACAACGCCCGAAACTCATTCGTGGAAGGAACTAGCCCTTAAATACGGGTGGAAAGCCAAAAATCATGGTAACTCTAATCTACCTTGCTTCCATTTTTGTATATGAAGAACTTGGTTGAACCCTTCTGACTTTGTTCATGGAATTAGGTCTACCTGCGGGCTCTATTACTGTCCCCGAGGAGGACGTTCTGGCTGATCCTGCTGATGCAGCGAGGCTACTTCAGGAAGCACATACTCGAACAGGTATCTCCAGGCCTGTTTCGGGTGCAAATATTTCTTTACGGAGTCGCCGACTGGAGGATAAACAAACAAAGAGAAGAAGCTCCTCCGCAGCCGGGGAAAGGAATAAAAGGGCAAAGGTTTATACCCCTGAATCATCTCTGGTGGCGACGATGATTGGTACTCCTTCTGGGCCGGTCGTAGACACCGTGAGGATTGATGATGATGATGAAGCTATTGATGAGGGAGCTTCTTTACACAGAAAAAAACTATCCTCATCATCTCAACAGGATGCTCGACCTGTTAAGATAGTTACACCAACTGAAGATGATGTCTCAGCACTTTGAGGAGGGTCTGATTTGGTAGTATATGCCAACTCCCATTTTCGGGCCCCAATTGTTGCAACCGGTGCTGCGGGGCTGAGTACCAGGTTCTTGCCGTCTTTGATTGGCGAGCATCAAACAACCAGCACTGCATTTGATGCAGCTGCTTCTCATTCTTCAACTCCATCAGTTTCATCTTCACCTTCACCAATACCAGCAACTACTATATCATTTCCATCTTCATCTACTCTTCCACCAACGGTTGCTACACCATCTCCATCGGCCGCACATGACCATGAAGAAGGTGTTCCTCTTCCACAGTCCCCAGTTCATGGGAACTTGGAGCAAAATTATGCTGCTCCTTCTGAATATCCACAAAGTAGGAGGAATATTACTCTTTCGATCTCTACCAGGTGCAACATGCTATCACGGCATGTGGAGCTTGCTAATTACCTGAAGCCTCTGGCTTCAGAAAAATATTAGGAAAATATTCAGACACTCTCGGGCAAGTGTTTGTTGAACAATGCAATGCATAACGCCGCGGCGGTACGTTCCTTCATTCCTCTGTTATTTCTTCTACTTTTGAACGAATGTATTCTAAGTTTTTCCTCTTCTTATTTTATAGGCCAACTTGCTTGCCTCTGAGGGCCTTCAAAGGTTAATTCGTGAGAAGGAAGAACTTATTTCTGAACGGGATCAACTTTAGGCAGAACGGGACCAGACTGTTCTCCACCTCTCGGAACTGGAAACCAGATCTACTGAGGCCGCTGTTTTGGAGGCTCGTTTGCATCAAAGCGATAAAGAAGTGGTAACCCGCAGCCAAGAAATTGGGCCACTGAGGGTTAATTTTAATGATGCTAAGGCCAAATAGGCAGAAGTTCAAAACTTCGTTCTTGCTGCAGCCGACTGTGAGGCTGCCTCCGCTGAAAGAGTGATTAACTTTGAACTCCAAAAGTGAAGAGCTTGCTGCTGTGGAGGCAAAACATTCCCAGCTAGAAGAGAAGTATAGGAAAACTATAGAGCATAATAGGCTCTTTAGTTCAACTGTCCGCGAGCTTGACGTCAGCCTCAAATATGCTAGATTCGCCCGAAAAAACCTTTTCGCCGAGGTTATTCAACTAAAAGAAGAACTTAAGAACCGATCGGCTTCCCTCATTATTAAAAACATTTATTCCATGAATAGCATGAGGAGGAAAACTTGGAAGAGGCCAAAGCTGGTATCATTAATGTTGATGCCAAAATTGCTAAGGTCCGGGAGCTTGAGTTGGCTGCAAAAAAACGGACTCCTGATGCAGTTTGAGGTTTCAGGTTCTTCTGATTTCGATTTTGAGTTTTCAGAAACTGAAGAAGGATCGGAAGGCGATGAGGCCGAAGACCAAACTGGGGAAAGCGTTGAGCCATCGGCGGAACCACCTTCTCTTCCCGGCAATGCGGATACTTCTCTTCCTCCTGGTTCTTGAGGCGCTGCAGTTTAGCTTTTTATTTTCCCATTTTGGAGTTGTAACGTTTTGGCCCGTTCTGGTAAATAAAGACATATTTTCTTATTTTTGTTCAAGTGTCGTTTGAGTCTTACTTTCGTTTGAATATCCATGCAAGCCTTTAACTTTTGCATTTTCTCAAGTATTCTGCGTATGTTGTTCAATTCGCATTTTACTATGTGTAGTCTCGGATGCCTTTTCTTTAAGGCATTTTGGTTCCGAGTATTATCCCTTTTACGTGAGGGTTTTTATGAATATTTTCCCAATTTTCCGTTTTACATGAGGGTCTTTATGAATATTTGCGCAAGTTTCCCTTTTACATAAGGGTTTTTATGAATATTTGCAAAAGTTTGTTTTTTGCGTCCTTTTCATATGCGACTTCGGGTGTATTTTTCTCCGATGGCATTTTAGGTTTCGGGCATTGAT
Organism: Nicotiana tabacum; assembly: GCF_000715075.1. Taxonomy (NCBI): domain Eukaryota; kingdom Viridiplantae; phylum Streptophyta; class Magnoliopsida; order Solanales; family Solanaceae; genus Nicotiana; species Nicotiana tabacum. The sequence continues at coordinate 48,946,438 of NC_134093.1, read as the reverse complement.
TCTTCCGGAGCCAAGCCTTTAACATGAGGGTTTTTATAAGAGAGGGCCCTCTTATGTTTACGGTGCTCTTGAAGAAGGCGCCTCCTATTCATTACGGTACTAACATTTGAAGCACTTGTTTAACTTTCAAATGACAAAATCAGCTCATTGCTTAGGCAAGAAACAAGATAAAAGCAAAAGGATTTTATTTTATTCCTTCTATTTTCAGAAATTACATAAGCATTTTGCTATGCAGAAAAGAAATTGCCATTACTTGTAGCTATCTTGTATAAATTGTTTCTACGGGGCTGGCTGAGCAGTCCCCGGTCTCGATGATTCATTTTGTTTTCGAATTTTTGTTCACGGTTGAGATGTAAAGTCATTGTTGTCGTAGCCTCATATCATTCGTCCCCCCCAGTGTTTGAATGCGAAGAATGCGAAGAATGCGAATTGGAATACTGGAAGTCTTGTATCTTCGAAGGTCCTACCAATGAATTGCTAGGTAATCCTTCACTCGGTAACATATCTTGTTTCCCCTTAGGAATCCATGCTATCGAGCAAAAGAATACCTAACAGTCCTCTGGAGGTTTGTGCCTGTGAACGGTTGAGTAACCTCTGTTCGGTAGCAAACTTAACTTCCCGGTGGAAATTTTCTATCAAACTAAAGATTACCTAATCGTCCCCGAGTGGAAGCTTGTTCGTTTGCCTTGATATCAAAGGTCTTATTGTTGTTGTCTTCATAGTATGCTTTCCATTGCTGCCTTGTTAAAATCTTTGTCAGAAAAACCCAATTGGGACAAAAACTGAATGAAGGAAAAAAAAGTGCAATACATACTTTCTGTTTGAGTGTTGTTCATCAGCAATAATATCTTTTGAGGTGTGCCACGTTCCAGTTGCTGGGCAACTTGTCTCCATTTTGGTTCTCCAACTCGTATGAACCTTTCTCAGTGACAATTGAAATCCGGTAAGGGCCTTCCCACATTGGACCTAGCTTCCCCATGTTGAGCTCCCGGGTATTTTGTGTTACTTTTCTTAGAACCAAGTTCCCTACATTGAAAAAATGGAAGTTGGCTATCCGATTGTAATATCGCTCCATCCTATGCTTTTGAGTTGCCATTCTTACATGCGCCAAGTCCCTGCGTCCCTCGAGCAGTTCCAAGTTGATTAGCATTGCTTCGTTGTTTGATTCTTCATTTGTCTGAGAATATCTCAAAGTGGGTTCGCCCACTTCAACCGGGATTAGGGCTTCAGCACCGTACACGAGGGAAAAAGGAGTTTCTCCTATACTTGATTTGGCCGTTGTTCGGTAGGCCCATAGGACTCCGGGTAACTCTTCGGGCCATTTTCCTTTTGCTGCTTCCAACCTTTTGTTGAAGTTTTGAATGATCACTTTGTTTGTTGACTCCGCTTGACTATTTGTGCTCGGATGATAAGGTGAGGATGTGATTCTCTTTATTTTTAGGTCTTCAAAGAACTTTGTAACTTTTGCACCGATAAACTATGGCCCATTGTCGCATGCTATCTCTTTTGGTATTTCGAACCTTTCCGGGAGCCGGTTGCAGTGGTCCGGCAATGTCCATCCCCCATTTCATGAATGACCATGGGGACAGAACCGAATGTAAGGGTTCTTCCAGTTGATGTACTAGTGATGCGTAGCGTTGGCACTTATCACATTTTCGTACAAAATCATTGGCGTCTTGTTCCATGCGAGACCAGTAATATCCTGCCCATACCAATTTCAACACCAAAGAATCTATGCTAGAGTGATTGTCACATATCCCTTCGTAGATTTCTCTTATGACATAGTCAGCTTCTGACGCTCCTAAACACCGGGCTAGCGGACCTTGTAAAGATTTTCTATACAATTGGCCTTTCCTGAAGCTATAACGTGTAGCTTTGGTGCGTAACACCCGTGATGCTTTGGGATCGTCGGGCAACTTTCTGTGCTTGAGCTAGTTGATTATTTCATTCCTCCAGTCCCAGAACAAACTAGCCGAATTCACCTTGTAGTAACCATCCGTATCAAGGACTGAGCTCATCAGTTGTACCACTGTTCCGGACTCCGATCCTTTTATTTTTGTCGATGAACATAAGCTTACTAATGCATCCGCTTCTGCATTATCCTCTCTCGGGAGATGAGTTATTGACCACTCACGGAATCGTGCCAAAAGAGCCTGGACCTTTACAACGTATTGTTGCATACGTTCTTCTTTGGTAACAAAGATCCCGTAAACCTGATTTACCACCAGTTGTGAGTCGCATTTGATTTCTATAACCTCAGAATCATGTTCCCGTGCCAATTCGAGCCCTGCAATCAAAGCTTCATACTCTGCATCATTGTTAGTTAAAGGGATGGTGCTGATGGCTTGCCTTAAGGTTTCTCCCGAAGGTGTGATTAAAACTATTCTGAGCCCGGGCCCATTTACGTTCGAGGCTCCATCCGTAAATAAGGTCCAAACCCCTGATGCCGATTCTGACACCATTACTACCTCCTTGGTTGCTAGAGACAGCAGTCCCGGACTTGTGACTTGTGATTTAATTGTAGTCCTTGGTTTATATTTTATGTCGAATTCACTCATTTTGACGACCCATTTGGTCAATTTGCCCGAGAGCTCGGGTTTATAAAGGATGTTTCGCAAAGGGAAAGTATTCACCACAACTATTGGATGGCATTGAAAATAGGGCCTCAGCTTCCGAGCGGCGACTACGTGAGCCAAAGCCAGTTTTTCCAAATGTGGGTTGCGAGTTTTTGCTCCCGTTAAAATTTTTCTAACGTAATAAATAGGAAAATACGTACCTTCATCCTCCTGGACTAAAACCGTACTTACCGCAACTTCTGAAATCGCGAGGTAAACTAGCAATATTTCTCCTTCTTTCGGTTTCGAGAGCAATGGAGGGCTTGATAAGTAATTCTTCAGGTCCCTCAAAGCCTGCTGGCACTCCGGCATCCATTCGAAATTGTTCTTCTTTTTGAGCAATGTAAAGAAGCGATGACATTTTTTCGACGACGGGAAAATGAACCTGCTCAAAGATGCTAACCTTCCTGTGAGTCTTTGGACTTCTTTCCCGTTTAATAATTGATACGGGATATCGTCTATGGCCTTGATTTTGTTGGGGTTTACTTTAATTCCCCTTTGTGAGACCAGAAACCCCAGGAACTTACCGGAGCTGACCCCGAACGCGCACTTCTCGGGGTTAAGTTTCATGTTATGATTCCTCAGGATATCGAATGTTTCTTGCAAATGCTTAAGGTGGCCACCTGCATTCAAAGACTTAAAGAGCATATCGTCTGTATAAACTTCCATGGTTTTTCCTATTTGGTTTTCAAACATCTTATTTACGAGCCGTTGATAAGTGGCTCCATTGTTTTTCAACCCGAAAGACATTACATTATAATAATATGTACCGAAATTTGTTATAAATGAAATCTTTTCCTGATCTTCCGGGTTCATCTTAATTTGGTTGTACCCAACTCATTAGTTCGAGCCCAGCCGTGGCATCAATTATTTGATCGATATTTGGAAGTGGAAACGAATCTTTCGGGTACGCCTTATTAAGATCTTTATAGTTTATACACATACGAAATTTATTGTTCTTCTTAGGAACTACTACTATATTGGCTAGCCATTCTGGATATCTTACCTCTCTGACCGAACCAATTTTAAGCAAACGGGTTACCTCTTCTTTGATGAATTTATTCCTGGTCTCGGCAATATGGCACTTCTTCTATCATACCGGTGGTACGTTGGGATCCAAACTCAGCTTGTGCATGGCTATTTCCGTCGGGATACCTATCATATCCTCGTGCGACCATGCAAAATAATAAACGTTAATTTTAAGGAATTCAATAAAACCGGACCTGAGCTCGGGATGCAGTCCTGTCCCCAACTGAAATTTTCTTTCTAAGAATTCTTCAAACAATGCCACTTGCTCTAGTTCCTCTGCCGTGGATTTCGTTGTGTATGTTTCTTCCGTAACATGGAAATATCTCGGCACCTAATATTTTTCTAACGATTCTGCCCCTGGAATAACCTCTTCAAACTCGGGAGTAGGCGCCAGTTCCTATAATTGCTATGTCGTGCGCTCCTTAACTTTGCTACTGAAAACTGAGATTGCGTTCATCTCTCTCACTGTCGGTTGTCACCTCTTATCTACTTGATTCCTTTGGGCGTCAGAAACTTCAGCAATTGGTGATACATGGAACTGTTTTCATTACTCCTTCAGCATTCGTGAGCAGCAAGATCTCTCCCTGGGTCGTTACACTCGCAAGGTTGAATCTAGCGAGGAGTTTGTCGCCGGAATAATGCTTTCGGTAAGTTTAGCTTGTTCGAATACTCTCCATTGTATGATATTAGCCGAACTTCCTGGATCCACTAGAAGACGCTTAGTTTAAAAATCTAACACATTTAAAGAGATTACCAGTGCGTCATTGTGTGGCAACAGCAATCCGTCTGCGTCTTCCTCTGTGAAAGTGATATCGTCCTCCCGGAGTCTTTTGCTATGAGTTATCGATACTTTAGTCTTCTCTGCCACCGAAAAGGTGACCCCATTAATCTCGTTCCCCCCAAAGATCATGTTGATCGTTTGGCGTAGGGTTTCTTCTCTTGCTTTTGAGGATTTCGTGTTGTCTTTGTTGCGACCGTAATTGTTCTTAGCTCGATCACTCAAGAATTCTCGGAGATGACCATTCTTCAATAGCGTTGCCACCTCCTCCTGAAGATGTCGGCAGTCCCCTGTCCGGTGACCGTTCGTCCCGTGGTATTCGCACCATATATTAGGATCCCTCTGGCTGGAATGGGACCTCATAGGTCTTGCTTCTTTAATGTTCCTCATGGCTGACACCAGTTCCACTACACTGACGTTGAAGTTATATTCTGATAACCTGGGGTAAGAAAGATCTCGAGACCCCGACGTTTGTTTATCTTGAAGTGATCTATTGCTTCGACCACGATCAGTCCCTCCTTCAATGGTGAACTTGTTTATTGCTCAGAAATATCTGCCACGGCCTTCGGTATGCTTGTAGGGTAAAACCCGACCCCTCGAAATCCACCTATCCGCGTTGTAGTCATACTTTGGTTTTCTCTGTTCTTCTCTCGTCCTTTGGCCGATGATGTAGAACCAACCTGATCATCCTCGATCATTATCTTTGACTCGTACCAGTTGTGAACACCTACCCATGTTGTTGCTTGAAACTCAAGTAGGCTCTCCCTCAGCTTCCGAGAGCAACATTCTTTCTTTCTGGAATCGAGTAACAAACTCCCGTAATAATTTTCATTCTCCTTGTGCGATTCTAAAATTGTCGGCCTTCCCGGCTTGCACCTTTATGGCCTAGGCATGAGCTTTAATGAAAGAATTCGCGAGCATCTCAAAGGAATCTATGAAATGCTCGGGCAGTAACGAATACCACGTTAGGTCTCCCCTCGTGAGGGTTTCGTCGAATTTCTTTAGCAACACAGAATCAATTTCGTGAGGAGCTAGATCATTTCCTTTCACCACCTTTGTGTAAGTGGTAATATGTTCCTGTGGGTCTGAAGTTCTATCATACTTTGCAACTTCAGGCATTTTGAAACTCTTTAGGATTAGTACTAGTGCCGCACTTGACTTGTATGGTAATTGAACATACTTCTTCGAGTTCGAGCCTTTTAATACTAGTGGTGCACCCGAGATTTGATCCATGCGGGTGTTTACTTCCCTCATGAACCGTAAAAGCTCATATTTGAATGAATCGTTCTCGTTGTTAAGACCTTATCTACTCCCCCCAGCCCCATCGGATCCGACTTCATTCTTGGGAGTGTTATTGTCGACTCTCTGCATTGTTTGGTCTGCGGGAACAACGGGAGGAATTGGATCGCGCCTGTTTGCATTATTTGAAGCACCTGATAGCGCTTGCTTCAGTTCCGTCATAACCTTCTGCATGAGATGGCCTAGGATGATTTCCTGTTGCTCTTACAGGATCCTCACAGCATCCGCTACTTGCTCCTCGTCAGCATCATCAGGAGTTATCTCCCGAACATGTCAAGGGTATCGCCTGTCATGCACCGGTGTGGCGTCATTCCCTACATTGCGGGTGTCACTGATCGAATCCTCGAAATAAGGCTGATCCCCTCGAATTCTAGGGTTGCGTGCATCATTAACAGTGTTATCTGCCATTTTTGTATTTTTTTCTAAGACAAAAATAATCAAAATACGTTAGTAAAAAAGGGGCAAGGATCAATTTAATTGCACGGCTGTCTAGGCCCCACTGTGGGCGCCAAACTGTTTACCCATAAAATGATAAAGTTAAATTTATATGTAGTTTCTAGACAAGTGAACTAATTTGATCCTGAAATAATATAATAATCAAAGAAATGCGTAGTACTTAGCCTTGGAATGTAAATGAAATAGCAAAGATAGTGATTTCGTGAATACGGTTTTCGAACACAACAATGATGGGATGAATAAGCAAGAGAGTGAAATTGTTTAAAGCTTTGTATAGAATATAATATATGTTCTTGCCAGAAATTTCGTGTCCTTTACAATGGTAACTAAGTTCACTATTTATAGCTACGCCTACGGAAAAAGGTCCTAGGATCATGCTTCCTTTAATGCCAATTATGAGGGTCATTGATTGAGATGTAACGTTGAGCATAAACGCCAAATTCTCTGTAACGAGCAATCGCTCTTAATGCTGTAGAATATTCCTTAGTAAATACTACCGGGCACAAAGATTTTAATACACTTTTATGAATGTTATCCGTTCCGGTGACAAGCGTTGTGGCTGCGTTCGGTCCTCAACCATCTCATCTTGGATTTCACGTGTCCTCCTTTTAGTCAGTCACGTGTCATATCATATTTTATCCTATATAATATTATGTGAGACCATAAATGAGGTATGCGAGTGTAATATGCTTGATCAGAAAATGCTTAAGAGAATGTTTAGTTAGAGCAAACCATTTGCTGATATTGGTTTTGTTCAGCTTAGTTTGAGATCTTGACTAATTAATTTTACTATATCCTCGCCCATTATATTATGACATCTCCATACAGAGTTTCTTGGCCTTGGGACTGTTATTTTTTTTTTTGCATTCATGTTAAGGCTAACAGTGAAAATGGAGGAGCAAGGTAGGCTGCAAATTTTAAGTCTTATTCTCGAGGTTGTTGGCCAGTTTAACGCAATGTTTCTGTGATTTTATGGTGTTTTCTTACTTGTGTATTTTTATTGTATTAGATTAGATCTTGTTATATTCTCTAAGTTGAGTAATAACACTAAGCAAGTGACAAGACATTTTTAATGATCAAATTCATTCCTTTATGTACCTTTTTTTCTCTCTATAGTTGATACATGCTGGTTTTGGACAGAGAATTTATCAACAGTCAGGAAAGGTTATAATATTTTTATTTTTGTATTTGTAAGTACCTTAGTTAACAATATTACAGTCTATGGCTCAATGCACTATTTAGTATTACAGTCGAACAAATTGAAGTTATCGAACCGAATAAATCAAAACTGAAAGAAAAAAATTGAACCATACCGAATTTAGTTAGGTATGGTATTGGTGTAGTATTTTAAGAAATTGAATATCGAAAATATCAAACCAAAATTTCTAAATATTATACTGTACTGACTGATAAATACCCTTATTAATTACAATCTCCTTAAAATCCCAAGTGTTTCCCAAACCTAAATGAGCCTGAAAAATAGACGAAAATATGGGGAAATGCACAAATATCTAATTTAGGGACTACTATTTAAGTTATATATCCTAAATTTATTTTATTTTTGCAAATTTATCCATTTCAACACAACTTTAGACATATATGACTGAAGTAATAAAATTTGGTTCTGAGGTTACAAAATTTGTTTAGCGTTAAAAAGTCACAACATATGACTGAACTATGTACAGCCCTATTTGCTTGCACTTCAGATGCACACGTCTTAAGTACATGAAAAAATTAGTTGCACTTCAGTCATGTGATCTTAAGTGCAGTCATTTTTGCATGCACTTAAAATGTGTGCGTCCAAAGTGTAGTCAATGTTTTGCATGGACTTTAGATGTATATAATATGGATTAATGTATTAACCCTGTGTAATCAAAATCAAACACTAATTAAAGCTGCTATGTTATATTTCAGGTGGGAGTTTTATAAAATCCGGCTAGAGTTATTTTTATGATAACCAAAGTAAAGTAAAATGATATTTATGTGACAAAAAAAATAACTTTTATGTAATGAACATAAACCTAGATGACTTTTTTCCCTCTCTAAGCACTCAAAATTCTAAAATATTAAAGGAGAAAAAGATAACCTAAAGGGTGAGAAGTGCTAGAGCTTTAGGACCCCAAAAGCTGTGCAAGTCTTCTTCTCCAACAAAAAAAATCCAGCAGTTTTCTTCATGAAAACTAGCATAAAACCAGTCCCAAAAACATGTTTGTGTTATTGTTTCCCTGCTACAGTGTAGTGAATAGTAGCATCGCTTCACTGTTCATCCAATGAAACAGTGATTCGATATTGTTCATCGCAGAAAGCTGTGAGTTTGAGCTTCAATGGCCGCGATGGCCGGCGACCAGCCATCTTTTCCAGCTGGTCTGCCCTCCTCCAACATCGCCCAACCACAAACAATATCAACTATCAATCCACAAACTCTAGATTACTCAAAGATTTTGATACCCAACTCAACTAATCCTCCTGCGATGACTGCTGCCCAAGCTTCAGTGCAGCCCATTGCCAAATCATCTATGACAACAAACAACAATCCCCAATCCATGGATTATTCAAAACTTTTAAAACCTACTACCATTAATGCCCCTATGCAAACCTTCGCTACGCTACCATTGAAACCAGTTGAGTTCCTTCACGGAGAACCAGTTGTGAAGTGGAAGAAACAAGAAGTAAAGCAATCTATCGTACAATAAGGACTTCTACTTGCAGTTCTTGGAAAATTTGTGTATGGGAAGCCTGTTATTAGTGAATTACGTATAGTGATTCCAATTCAATGTGAGATTAAATGCCATTGTTCAGTTGGTTTAATTGAAGATAATCATGTGTTGATTAGGCTTTCTTTATTGGAGGACTATGTTCATCTTCTTTCAAAGCCATCTTTTTATTTAAAAGCTTAGTCAGACATGTGGCAGATGCGTTGTACAAAATGGAATCCATGGTGGACACCTGATGAAGAGACTCCCATTGCCATTGCTTGGATTAGCTTTCCAGAACTGCATCCTAATTTCTTTGGGAAGGAATGTGTATTTTTCTTAGCTCGTGTAGTTGGTAATCCATTACATGTAGACCTAGCCACTCAAAATGGGACTAGACCTAGTTGTGCTAAGGTGGAGGTGGAAGTTAACTTGTTAAGTAAGTTCCCTCATCGTATTAAGATTGTGGAAGAAGCTGATGAATCTGGACCAGAAGAGTTCAAATGGATCAGGATTAAGTATGATTATATGCTAAAATATTACAAAGCTTGCAAAAAACAGGGGCATAGTGAGGTAGAATGCTGGGTAATTCATCCTGAATTACACAAGAGATTTGAAGAAGGTGTTGAGGAACAAAGCAAGGAGAAAGGCAGTTGTGGTGAGTTCTGATACAATTGGGACTGCTGCAAATTCAACAAAGGTCCTAACTAGTGGAAAGTTGGTTGGTAAGCCTACTGCTAATCATGCCAAGCAGGAATGGATGCAAGCAAGGAAGAACAAATACCAACGAGATAATAGGGGTCACATTGTTGATAACAAACAAGGAAAGGAAGCTGACAAGGGTAAAGGGAAGGCCAAAGTTGAGGAAGTTGCAACCAAGAACAAGTTTAATGCACTAGAGGTTGAGGAAATTCATCAGCCTACTCTACAAATTACTGAAGGCAAAGGTGAGGATCATAGAAATGGTAAGAAGAAGGAACATGGGGAAAAGCAAGCTAAGAAGGGCCAGGAGAAGGGAAAGGAAGTCAATACTCAATAGGAACATAAGCGTGTGAAGAAGGAAGCAGTCGAGAAAGTGGTGGAAAATGAGCATAATGGTAACCCTATTCCTTCTGGGATTCAGTCTTCAGCTCCTAAAGATGATCAAGAATTAGCTAAGGCTAATTCTAGTGTTCCTAGTGATCAACGTACTGATGAAAGGGCTAATAAGGAATCCACAATCGACTGGTTCATAGAAGGTTTGGGACTAGCAATGAGGAGCTAAAACAACTCAATGTGACCACAAACCAATCTTGTCATGAGATTCCATCTCAAACATTTAAAGATTCTGGGCAGATTGAGGATCTTGATGAGGTAAACTCTACAAAGGTCTTATGGAGTGATGCAATTGAGGTTAAGGATGATCAGCTTGGGACAACAAAGATAACAGAAGTCAAGGTGAAGAAGGACAACAAGCCAAGCTCACCTGGCGATAGACTGGCGACGCCAGGCCTAAAGCCAGGCTCCCCAGGCGTTAGGCTGGCGACGCCGGGCCTAAAGCCAGGCTCACCAGGCGTTAGGCTGGCGATGCCAGGCCTAAAGCTAGGCTCCCCAGGCATTAGGCTGGCAACGCCAGGCCTAAAGCCAGGTTCACCTGATGAGGCAGATATAGTAAACCCCAACCTTAGTGCAACTGGAGTGATTTTGGCCTATGTAGATGGTGTTCCGGTGTATGCATTGGAGAACAAACTTGATGGAGATGTTAATGTGAAGATTAGGGATGATATAGTAGGTTCAGACCAAATTTCAGGCAATGGGAAGGGTGGTGATCTCACTAGAACAGTGCTTTCAGAGCAGACTGCTACAGTAACTCCTAGGCTAGGCAGTATCTATGAGCTACAATTCAAGGAGTATGAAGGGCTGATGAGCGAGCAATTATTCCAAGAGCATCTGGGGAAATAGAGGAAGTGCCTATGGAATCTAGCACTGATCAAATTATGCAGCTACATCTTAATGTTCCACTTTAAGACTCCTCTACAACATTTACATGATTTAGTTACACACAATGTGACACCAATTGATGAAGACTTATTGAGACAAAATTCAATGGAGGATGAAGGAGATGATGAATCAACTGCACAAAACTTCAAACAAGTGTCTAGGGAAGGGGATTTATCACCCACAGCTAGTGCTAAAGGAGGTAAGAAAATTAAGAAGAATCAGAGTAAGATCCACCACAACCTTCAAGAATAATGTCCAGGAGGGCAGCATCTCTATCTAAATGATGATGATCAAAACATTAATATAGAACATAAGGTCTGTGAATACACAACAGGACTTTCCTAGGGTGATCAACATGAATAGGGAGCATAATTTTTGTGTAGTTACATTGATGGAGCCATTTCAAAAGAAGGGACTCATTGATAGATATAGAAGGAGGTTGAATATGGAGACTGCTTATGTAAATATTAATGGGCAAATATGGTTGTTCTTCGATGCAGTGGTGGAATGGGAACTAGTGGAGGATACTGAGCAACAGGTGACTGTGAGAGTGTTTAACCATGACCTAGGGCAGCATATGATGATGACATTTGTTTATGCAAAATGTTCAGCAATGGAGAGGTTGGAATTGTGGGGTCACTTGTATTACTTAGCAGGTGATATTGAATTACCATGGTTGGTAGGAGGGGATTTCAATATGGTATTGCATAAAGATGAGAAAATAGGGGGACTTCCAGTACACCCTCCTGAATATGAGGATTTTGCATTTTGTGTAAACTCTTGCAGTTTATTTGAGCAAGGGTACAAAGGAAGTCAATTTACATGGTGGAATGGGAGATCCAATGCTGAGTGTATATTCAAGAGATTGGATAGGATTTTTGTGAATTTTCCATTTCAGAACATGTTGCCAACTATTGAAGTTGAGCATCTAATCAGAACTGGATCAGATCATGCACCATTGCTAATGACATGTGGGGTGCAGACAACTAATTTTGTCAAGCCTTTTAGGTTCTTGAACTTTTGGACAAAGCATGCTATATTTATGGATGTGGTGAGGCAGAATTGGGAAGCTGATTTCATAGGGGATCCATTTTTGATGTTCAAGCAGAATATCAAGAGGGTGAAGGCAGCACTTTCAAAATGGAGTAGGGAAACATTTGGTGATATCTTCAAGATATTGTCTATTTTGGAGGACATTGTTAGGGTGAAGGAGATGTTATTTGAAGAAGAGCCTACAACTGAGAACAGGATTATGCTTCAAAAGGCTCAATCTGAATTGAAGAAATACTTGAGTATTGAGGAGTAGTATTGGAAGCAAAAAGCTGAGATGACTTGGTTTGCTGAAGGAGATTAGGAATATAAGTTTCTTTCACAATTATGTCAATGGCAAAAGAAAGAAATTGCAACTTAAGAGGATCAAAAGTGGCAGTGGGGTATGGATTGAAGACCAGGAGCAATTGGCTACAACTGCAGTGGACTTCTATCAAAAATAGTTCACAAATGAAGGTGATGCTTCTGAATTTTCCTTGCTCAATAATGTACCTTCAATGGTCACTATGGATCAGAATTTGGAACTTAGCAGATTTCCAACAATTGAAGAAGTAAGGGCAGTAGTTTTTGAGCTTAGTGGGGAGAGTGCTAGTGGTCCTGATGGATTCACTGGCCTGTTTTATCAAACATGTTGGGATGTTATTGGTGCTGATATACACAACATGGTGCTACACTTCTATGGAGGAGCTGCATTGCCTAAATCCATCACTCACACCAATCTAGTATTGCTGCCCAAGAAACCTAGAGTTGAGACCTTCTCTGACTTAAGACCTATTAGTTTGAGCAACTTCATTATAAAGATCTTGCCTAGGGTGTTACATGACAGATTGGAGAGTTTTCTGCCATCTCTAATATCTCCTAATCAATCCGAATTTGTAAAGGGTAGGAGTATATTTGAGAACATAAAGCCAGCTAATGTGGTGATCAAGCTTGATATGGCTAAGGCCTATGATAGGGTTTCATGGAAGTACTTATTGCATGTGCTAAGGAAGATGGGATTTTCTGAGCACTTCATCAACATGGTGTGGAACTTGATGTCAAATAACTAGTATTCAGTATTGGTGAATGGGCAGTCCTCAGGGTCCTTTAAGTCTACAAGGGGTGTGAAACAAGGGGATCCCCTATCTCCAGCATTGTTCATTCTGTTAGCTGAGGTACTTTCCAGGTCTTTAAATAACCTCTTTGAAGACAAGTCATTTGTGGGATTTGGAATGCCTAAGTGGTCTGATCCTTTAAACCACTTGGCATATGCTGATGATACAATAATCTTTACATCTGCTCATCCTCCCTCCTTGAACAAGATTATGGCAGTGTTGGGGAACTATGAGAAGATATCAGGTCAAATGATCAACAAAGATAAGAGTTCATACTACATGCATTCAAAGGTTGCTAATGGATTGTTTCAGGCAGTTGGAGCTATTACAGGATTTGCAAGAGGTAAATTCCCCTTCACATATCTAGGGTGTCCTATTTTTTACACTAGAAGGAGGAAGGACTATTATGAGGATCTTATCAAGAAGGTGAAGGCTAAATTGCATTCATGGAAAGGAAAGTTGTTGTCATTTGGAGGAAAGGCAACACTCATCTCTAGTATGTTACAAAGTATGCCAGTTCACATGTTATCAGTCCTGGATCCACCAAACAACATCCAGGAGCATCTACATAAGACTTTTGCTAGGTTCTTTTGGAGCACAAAGAAAAAAGGGAGAAGCAGACACTGAGCTTTATGGCAAAATCTTTGCCTTCCTAAAGAAGAAGGGGGCCTAGGTTTTAGGTCCTTACATGATGTCTCAAGGGCACTGTTTGCTAAACTATGGTGGAGGTTTAGGACCACAAAATCTTTGTGGTCTAATTTCATGTGGAATAAGTATTGCAAGAAGGAGCTACCAACAGTGGTGCATTTTAGGGGAGGGTCTCATGTTTGGAGACAAATGCTGAATGCTAGGGAAGAAGTAGAACATGAGATCGTATGGGAATTGAAGAGTGGAACAACTAATATTTGGCATAAAAATTGGACTGGATTGGGTGCACTTTATCACGTATTACCTGAAGAATTTCCAATCAATGAAGATCTTCAGGAGGTGGCAGAACTGCGGCAAGGGGAAGCATGGGATGATCAGCTGCTAGATCAAACTTTCAAAGAGGAAATTGCAGAACATATAAGGCTAAATGTGTATTATGAAGGCAGTGAGGGATATTGGGATAGGCCATACTGGATGCCAACTCCTTCAGGCAAGTTCAGTGTTAGCAGTGCTTGGCAAATATTAAGGCATAGGGCTGATCCTAATCAGGAATTCAAGTTAATGTGGATTAAAGGTTTGCCATTCAAGATATCCTTCTTCTTGTGGAGATTGTGGAGGCAGAAAATAGCCACTGATGACATGTGGAGGAGGCAAGGACAAATGGTAATGTCTAGGTATTGGTGTTGTCAGCAGCCCCAAGAGGAATCCATTGAGCATATATTTGTCACAAGTCCTACTGCCTCTAAGGTATGGAACTTGTTCATGGGGGCTGCTGGAATTACTGTGCAATTGATTCAATTGAAGCAGATTATAAGGCATTGGTGGTATGCTCAGTGTAGTCCAAAATTAAAGCCACTATTTCAAGCAGTACCAGCTATCATCACTTGGGAGCTTTGGAAGAGAAGAAATGCAGGTAAACATGGGGGTTCAGTATCCACAAATAGGGTGATTCATGAGATAAATAGGACATTGCATCAACTGGCAAGGGTGAGATATGCTTGGATGCCTAATATTCCATTGTTATGGCCAAACATGATTCAATACTTTGAAGGATATAAACCTATATTGATCACTACAAGAGTAACATGGTAGCTTCCTTTTCATGGTTGGTACAAATATAATATTGAAGGAGCCTCAAAGGGCAATCCTGGACTTAGCTCCCTAGGCTTTTGTGTGAGGGATGATGAAGGTGACGTGGTGTATGCTAGGGCAGTAGACCTGGGAGTGACAACTAATGTGGTAGCTAAAGCTAAGGCTATTCTTCAAGGGTTGGAATACTGTGTGGAGCATGATCTTCACCCTCTCATATTGGAGACTGATTCATTGGTGATGAAGAAGGTGATAGAAGGGGAATGGGATCCTCCTAGGGTAATTGCACAGGATGTGAAGAAAATTATAGAGATGAAGGACAACTTCAATATGATCTTTCAACATGTGTTCAGAGAAAGCAATTCAGTAGCGAATTTTATAGCTAACATTGTGTTTTCTTTTGCAGGTACATCTGAGTTTCATTCATTATCTGAAATGCCTAGTGCAGGGAGGAGGTTGATCAATCTAGACAAATCTCAATCACCTAACCTTAGGGTTAGGATAGCAAAGAGAAGAACCCCAGACTGATGGCTTCACAGGATTGGACTCTACACAAACCTGCATGTATCTTTGTCTCATTCAGTATCTATTAAGGTATTTTCCAATGGTATTAGCATGGTCCCATGCTTATTCTGGGGGTGCTTTGATAGTGTACAGAAAAAATGCGATAAGCAGGTGTGGGATGGTACAATTTAGCCTACTTCTGGTATGTCCAAATGCTAAGGAAAATGCTGAACCCATCATATGGTATTTCTGGAGATTATTGAATCATTTCTCAGTGGTATTAGCATGCTTTCATGCTCAATCTGAGGATGGTTTAGCAATGTTTAGAATGATGTCTACATTAAAGGTTCTAGTAGGGAAGGATCTGAGCTTACAAGATCACAAAAAGGCACAGTTTCAAAGCCTGGCCTTTGCCTTGCAAAGCCTGCTTAAAGCCAGCTCATTCCTGGCTTTTGCCTTGCAAAGCCGGCCTAAAGCCAGCCCATGCATGGCTTTTGCCATGCAAAGCCTGCCTAAAGCCAGCTCAAGCCTAGCTTTTGCCCTGCAAAGCCTGCCTAAAGCCAGCTCAAGCCTGGCTTTTGCCTTGCAAAGCCTGCTTAAAGCCAGCCCAAGCCTGGCTTTTACCTTGCAAAGCATGCCTAAAGCCATGCTCCTCTTCTACACATTAATTTTGATAAGTGAGCAAATGATTAATACTTGGACAAAATCAGTTCATTGCATATGGAGATCATATAGTAGCTATAATTGGAAGACTATGCTAGCTTCAACTCTGTGGTGGAGATGTTTGGAATTCATTTTAGCCTATGGACAGTATACCCTGGCGCCTGGTGAGAGCTTGATAGGTGTTGCTTGGTATTTGCCAATGGCAATTGGATTCACATACACTGACAGGAGAAGGAAGCATTCAACTTATTATGTTGTAATAGCTAGTTCATTAGATTTTAGCTTGTCTATCTTTTTAATAGCTAGTAGCTTCATGCAGCTTCTATTTTGGTTTGGACATCTTGTAAGATTTGGACTCATTTTGAAATTTTATTTATATATTAGCTACTAGGCAAGTACTGCCTAGTGGTATAGTTGCTTTAAAAAACAAACTAACTTGAACTGGACACTGGGATTTATATCTTCAAAACTGGTGGATAATAGGTTTTATTTTTCAACATTTTCTTCTTAAATATCAAATTTATGCACAACAAAATTCAAACTCTGCGCCTCCGCACGTACCTTTACCTTTAAATAAAAGCCTTGGGGGCTTATCGTTGGACTATAGTCCTAGGGGCTAAACTATCTCTACCTCTAGCTCTTATGCATCGTATAGGTGGATTTATTTGCAAAGTTTAATAGGAGTAGATATTATTGCAGTGTCAAACTTTGTTAAGGAAGTATGAATGGTCTAGCACTTTAACTAGATTGAAGAAATTTTGGTTTTGTGCAAAAAGCTGACCAGAGAATACCATGTAGGTCTGGTAAAACCGATAGCCCAAACTCAAAAAAGGTTATTGGATTATCGGTATCGGGTTATTGGGTTAACGGTTCGGTAACAGTGTAGTATTATTTTACTATTAAGTTATTGATTCGGGTCTCGGTTTACCCATATTTTTAACGGTTTAATCGATAACCCAATAAACTTTATACAAATATGATTTTACCCTTAGGTATATAAATTTTTCAATTCTCCCAATTTTCTATCTACTTTTCTAACCTCCAAATTTGTCATTCAAATACAGAGAAACAATGTTGTAAGGTTTATTATATTCTTTGAGAGGGTTACGACAATGGAGAAACTTTATCATATTCTTTATACGGTACACATTATCTTACATTACTTCTTCCCTCTAGAATTGAGATTGAGTTATCTTATCGGGTAAACCGATAACCGAACTGATAACGATCGATAACTAATTAACCGATAACCGATATCTTATCGGTTCGATTATCGGTTTAGCATAGTTATAAACCGATAACCGATATATTAATCGATAACATTCACAACTGAACCGACCGATTTCCATCCCTAATACCATGATCTTATAAATAAATATTAAAAAAATGCTAGGCTACACTAGCAGCGGGGCCGGCTCCAACTTTATGTAAGTAAGGCATATGCCTTAGGCCCCCAAATTTAGGGGCCTTATTTTTTAAAAATAATAGGCTTATAGGTATTTTAAAAAAAATATTTAGTATTTTTAATACAAAACGAGAGTTTTTAATATAAAAGAAAGAAAACTTTTTAGATATATAAATAAAATAATACTTTGACTTACTTAAAAATGTGTAGATGAATAGTTTTCATAACTTTTAGTTTTTTATTTTTTACTCATTCATTAAAAAATTTGTTCTCTCTTCCTTAAGTTGTCCAAGTCAATCTTTCTTTTTTTTCAATCTCTTCATATTTCAGAAGACCCTACATATTTTTTGTTTTCTTTTTAATATTCTTACTCACTTCTTTCTCCAAGATTCTACTACCCATCTTCTTTCTCCAAGATTTTCCCGGTTCAATTGTTCAACAATACTTTTAACCTTCTAATAGTTCTATACTTCTATTGCTTTGTAAAATCTTATTTAGGATCAACAATATCTCAAGAAAGATTAGATAGGTTGTCTATATTATCAATGGAGCAAGAATTATTAGAGAAAAACGATTATAAAAAAAATATTAACAACTTTATATCTCAAAAAGTTAGAAAAATAGACTTCAAATAAAAATATATCTTATATCTTTCTTTTAAAAATTTGGGCCGCATATTAAACTTTGGCTTTAGCCCCGTGTGTGACCGACTAGCAGGCAAACACAAGAATAAATAACCTATATTTTGTTCATGTCCTTCGTCAATCTGCAAAGGATGAGAGAATGTGAAAAAGTATCTTAGTATAAGTTGGACAGAATTTAAGGATAAGCACGATGAAGTAGGGTGGTTGCAATTGAATCAACATCAAAATGCAATTGATGTCTCAAGGTTTATCTAATAAAGGTCAATTACTTTAGTTTTAGTTAGAAATTAGAAAGGAACACTTGACATAACAAAAGGTCGTATTGCGTGCACGAGTCCTATATTATCATTACGTCCAAGACCGTCTGATTATGAAACTATTGTATAGTCCTTGTATATGACAGGGTAGAATGACAACGTATATCATTAAGTCTGGACCATGTTTGATTATGCAGCTAGTATAGTCCTGTATGACAGGGTACAAAATGACAGTTTCTTTAAAACTTGCGCACCTCGGACTAACTATTTTACTAGGTATCTATCACCTCCAACAATATAGGTATAAATAATTTCGTCTGAAAATCACTTAATGTCATTTGTTTTGTCTTTGATCGGACTCAAATTCCAATCTGTAGTGATTTTCAGCCACTTCATTGACTATTAGTCCAGAAAGGTTGATTTTACTTGTGTTAGATAAAGTGTCTAATGTCCTCCCAATATGAAATAGGATTACTAGTTATTTACCTTGATTACCTACGTTATTCACTTTGATTACTCAAGAAATTCGTCACACTAAGTAGTACTTGTATTTTTCGGCAAGTACAAAAAGAATTCTCCTATTGACACTTATATTTAAAGCTAAAAGCTATTTCTAATATGGATATGATAGACCAACCTCTATGGAAAATGTGGTGGGATCAAGAGAATTATGGTCATGCACATCATATCTTCAGGAATTGTGTCATGTCGAGAAAGGAAAGAGGACAAAACCAAGCAAAAAAACAAAAAAGTTGGGAAACTAGTCAATTATCATAGTCTCAAACTGTTTCTCAATGGTTTTATGTGTTGGAATCCACTTAACAATGCTCCTACTCCAAAAGGACCAAAACAGATGCTCAATGTTGGGGGATAATGCCACTCATGGTAAGAAAGATTTGGCAAGCACAACCACTTGATGGACAGACAACATATCCCACGGCCCAAATGGAGAAGAAAAGCCACAAGCTTAGATTAGGTTCCTTTCTATCTCTCTTTCATGACGGTGACGATTCAACCCAACTATTTTGTCTAGTACCTGTTCCCTTCGACCTGCACTGTACGATAACTCTGTACACTAAAGCTTAAACAAATGAGAAAAAATTGCTTAAGTTTTTGTCTTTGCTAGAATTTAAACCCGATTCTCCAAGGTTTGCATCCACTTCATTGGATTCCTTACTTTTTCGGATAGAAAATGTAAGGTCCCTTAAAATTTCACCCAGAACTTGGCGTTTTGTAATGCCAAGATAGACTTATGTGTTGATGATACCTCGCCGCGGTATGGACTTTTTGCGTTAAACAGTGCGTTGGAGAGTTGAAGAAATTTTTTTGGCAAAGCAGGGCATTTCTGCGGTCCGCAGATCCGCCTCAGAGTGAAGCAGAGAAATGGCCCATTTTTTGGAGGTTGTTTTGCGGTCCATTATGCGGCCGCATAACCTTTTCGCGGGCCGCACAATCTATCACAGACCTAGCATGAAGATTTTCGAAGGGGAGTTTTGTGGCGCATTATGCGACCGCAGAACTGGTCTACGGACCGCTCATAATACTTATGCGATCCGCAAAATGGACCGCATAATGGCCCTCCGAAACTAGGCACTTCTGTGCAGGTATGCAACAGGTCTGCGGTCGCATAATGGACCGCAGAACCTCCTTCCAAAATTTCTCATGTTTTGTTCTGTAACGGATATGCGGCCCGCGAAATATTTATATGGTTGCATAGTTGACCACATAACAGCCTCCAAAATTAGCCATATCTCTGCTTCCCTCCGCGGCAGATCTGCAGCCCGCGGAGTAGTTATGCGGTCGTATAATGGACCGCATAAATGCCATGTTCTGCAATAATTTTTCTTCAACTCCCCAACGCACTGTTCAATCGAAAAAGTCTGTACTGCGGCGAGCAAGCTCGCGCGAAGATTTCCTATAACCCTCAAATTCATTAGCCTACCTCGGCACCACGAAACCCCAAATTTTAGGTGAAATTCTTACGGGGCCTTACATCTTTCCCCGCTTAGGACCATTCGTCCTTGAATGAGGGTCAAAATTCGCCATTAGCATCCTATGTGACCCAATTTTTACTTCACACACTAGTAGTTTCAAATTTTGACTAATTCCCTAAATTTTTAAAAATTTTGCTAGAGTCTCCCCTATAACTGGGCCTATCCACCTATTATAGAATCCCAGAAACTAATCCTAACAATATATAAAAAATCCAACGACACAACACAACATAAAAACAACACCAGCCATGGCCTCATAAGCAATATATTACCAAAAAGGAACACCCTTAACAGCAACTGTACAAGTGAAATATAATTCATAGAAGGTAGACAATTAACATTTTCATAGAACACAGCTACCTAAATACATAATTATTCAAACAAATGAGGGTACTTCCTCTTTATATCTTCCTCGGCCTCCCAAGTGGCATGTTCAACCTGTTGGTTTCGTCATAGCACTTTCACGGAGGCAATCTCTTTGTTTCTCAGTTTCCGGACCTGCCTATAATGAATGGAACCTGGAATCTCTTCATAAGTCAATTCCTCATTAACCTCAATAGTCTCAACCAAAACAATAAGCGACATATCTCCAACCACCTTTTTCAACATGGATACATGAAACACCGGGTGCACTAAAGACATCTCTGGAGGTTGTTCTAGCCTATAAGCCACATGACCAATCCTCTGATTGATTTTGTACGGTCCGACATACCTCAAACTCAATTTTCCTTTCTTTCCAAACCGCATTATACCCTTCATGAGGGAAACCTTCAAGAATACCCAATCATCCTCTTGGAACTCCAAATCCCTACGATGTACATCCGAATAGGACTTCTAACAACTCTGGATAGTTTTCAACCGTTCCTTAATGAGCTTAAATTTCTCCATAGCTTGGTGGAAGAGGTCTATACCTATCAACTCCACTTCCCAATCTCAACCCACCCAACGGGAGATCTACATCTCCTACCATATAGAGCCTCGCACGGCGCCATATAAATGCTAGCATGATAACTGTTGTTGTAGGCAAATTCTATGAGTGGCAAATGATCATCCCAGCTACCCCTGAAATGGAGAACACAAGAGCGCAACATATCCTCGAGCGTTTGAATGGTCCTCTTTGCTTTCCCGTTGTTCTGTGGATGGAAAGTTGTACTAAGATTCATCTGAATACCCAAACCTTGCTAAAATTTCGTCCAAACATTAGCCGTGAACTGTGCCCTTCGATCTGATATAAAAGAAATTGGAGTGCCATGTAACCTAACTATTTCCTTGATATACAACTGAGCATATTGTTCTGTTGTGTCAGTAGCCTTAACAGGTAGGAAGTGTGCTGGTTTTGTGAGTCGGTCCACAATCACCCAAATTAAGTCGAACTTGCGAGGCGTGCGAGGTAGTCCCACCACAAAGTCCATTTTGATCATCTCCCATTTCCACATCGGAATTTTTATGATCTGTGCCAACCCACCGGGCCTTTGGTGTTCGGCCTTCACTTGCTGACAATTTAGACATCTTGCCACAAAGTCCGCTACATTCCTCTCCATATCATTCCACCAGTAGACTTACTTAAGGTCATGGTACGTCTTTGTAGATCCTTGGTGCACGGAATACCTAGAAGTATGAGCCTCGGTCATGATTCTTTCCCGGAGACCATCTACATTTTGAACACATAATTGTCCTTGGTACCTTAGCGTACCATCATCCACGCCAAGAGAAAAAGTTATGGTCTTATGTTTATGAATCCCCTCTTTCAACTGCACCAATGATGGATCGTTGTATTGCTTCTTCTTAACCTCCACAACAAACGATGATTCAACCCTATTTTGCACAATCACCCCTCCTTTACTAGAGTCTGTATGACGAACCCCCATAATAGCTAACCGATGAACTTCCTTGGTCAAAGGCCTTTGATATGCCTCCAAGTGAGCCAAACAACTCATAGATTTCCGGCTAAGAGCATCCGCCACAACATTAGCCTTTCCCGGATGATAGAGGATATCAATGTCGTAGTCTTTGAATAACTCAATCCATCTTCTCTACCTCTGATTCAATTTCTTCTATTTGAAAATATACTAAAGGCTCTTATGGTCCGCGAATATACCCACATGGACCCCATACAAATAATGACGCCAAATCTTCAGTGCAAAAATCACGGCCACAAGCGCTAAGTCGTGTGTTGGATAGTTCTTCTCATTATTCTTGAGTTTCCTAAAGGCATAAGCGATCACCTTGCCACGTTGTATCAGAACACACCCTAGTCCGATTCTCGAAGTATCACAATATAATACAAACCCATCTGTACCCTATGGTAGAGTCAACACAAGTGGCGTAGTCAATCATGAGTTCAAATCCTAGAAGCTTTTTTCACAAGCATCTGACCAATGGAGCTTCACTGCCTTCTGCGTCAATTTAGTCAATAGAGAAGCAAGAGTAGAGAACCTCTCTACAAAATTTCTGTAATACCCAGCTAAGCCCAAGAAACTGCGAATCTCATTTGGAATTGTAGGCCTCGGCCAATTCTTCACAACTGCGATCTTTTGCGGATCAACCTTAATTCCTTCTCTAGAGACGACATGACACAAGAATGTTATAGATTCAAGCCAAAATTCACATTTCGAAAATATCGCATACAACTTGTGCTGATACAGAGTCTGCAGAGCTGCCCTGAGATGATCGGTATGGTCCTCTCGACTTCGTGAATATATAGGAATATCGTCAATGAACACTATCACAAAGGAGTCAAGAAAAGGTTTGTAGAATCGATTCATAAAATCCATGAAAGTTGCCAGGCCATTTGTTAGCCCAAAAGACATTACCAGAAATTTGAAGTGCCCATATCGGGTCCTGGAAGTTGTTTTTAGAATATCATGTTCCCTGATTTTCAATTGGTGATACTGTGTTCTTAAATCAATTTTGGAGAAGTACTTAGCACACTACAATCGGTCAAACAAGCCACAGACCTGACCCAAATAATCTAGTTCTTAACATTACTTCTGCGGTCCATTTTGCGGACCGCATATCCATTCTGCAGTCCACTCTACGACCGTAGAGTTGTGTTCAGGGGGTTCATTTTCTGATTTTTATAACCCGACCCTATTTCGATATATAGATGTAAAGGATAATTTTTGAAGCAAAAATCTGATATTTGAGAGTAAGGAAGTATCATAGAGTGAGGGGGAAAGCTCCTAAGCTAATTGGTCACCAATTCCTGCTCAAAAGTTGGAAGATTTGCAAGGAGAACCTCACAAGTTCTTCATCCAAGAGGTAAGCTTCCACATCCTAGTCTCAATTTCGAATTTGGGGTAGAAGATGGTTAATGGGGGGTATGATTCTTGGGTGTGAGAGTGTATCTATGCATGCATGTACAATCATGAGTTGTGGGAAGGTAGTTAAGCTCAAATGGGTAGACCTTGGGTTGTGGGGTGAAGGAAATCCACCATAGGAGAAACTATAAATCATAATGCCCACCTAGTGTTTGATAAAATGATCAAATGAGTTGGAACCATGAACTCCTTCCTAATTTGTGTTCAATTTTGTTATATTTCTAAATAGATCGAAGTGGTTAAGATTTTCGAACATTGTAGTAATTTAAGAAAGCTCAAAGCGAGGTATGTTGGCTAAACTTCTCTCTTAGAATTGAATTCCACGATGTCCTTGTAAGTCCCGAGTTGTTCAAACTATTCCGAGTAAGCTTTGCGTCAAAAAATATATGTTCATTGTGTATTTCAAATTCTCTTATCATGTTATGTTGCTATTTAAGAATGTGTACAAAGTATAGGTTGTGTATCTAAAGGTTATAACTTCAAGTCGTGTTTTAAATGAAAACTATTATACCAAATTGTGTAGAAATCTCAATGTGCTTAAGACTCTTATTTGATCACATGTGTACTCAAGGTCTTGAATATAAATGCTTTGTTGTTGATGATCCGTGATAATGTTTGAAAGTGGAAGAGGAGAGCATGAAATATAAAATACGGCCAACGTGCCAAGAATGATATTACATGTGGGCCACTAATGCCCATGAAACTGAGAAACGTGTATAAGATGTTGAAATAAGTTGTAAATCCTTTAAATAATAAACACTTTGGGAGTATGGTTAGTCACCGAGGAAGGGTAGGTTGAAATAGCCTAACCCCGAAACTACATTTGCCGGTATAGGAGTGAATTGTGATTATTCCCCTCATTTGTGATGTGATTGATGTGATGAGAATATTCCCCTTAATTGGGATGAGATGATTATTAGAAAAGGGTAATGTCGATTCACACGGCATTGTCGTGAGACGGCCTAGTCGGTCGGGTCGTGATCGGACGCCATGCCGCTCACATGGTGGTAATTGTGCCTGAAATTGTGATTGAGGTAATGATTGAAATCGTGATAGTGATTGTGATTGTGATTGATATCTTTGGGTGAGACGGCCTAGCCGATCGGATTTCGTGCTAATATCACAGTGGTACATCGGTGCTAAGATCTTCCAACCAAAAATAATAAAAATTTACTTGAAAACAATTCTTGCTCCTAACTTGATGTTTTCGTATTGTTTGAGGCTTCCACTAATTTTATGACTGTTCTTTCTTATATTGTTATCTGCTCTAATGAGAGGGTGTTTGGTCATACATACTAGCACTATTTCATATATATTAACGTACCTTTTGTCGGGGGCACTGCATCTTTAATGGATGCAGGTGGTTCCACAGCAGGCGGCGTTGATCAGTGATAGCAGTACACCCTCTTCTCAGCTGATTTGGTGAGCTCCACTTTATTTAGAGGTCTTCTGCCTTTTATTCCTCGTGTATTGTGTTTGAGGTATAGCCGGGACCTAGTTGTCGGTACTATCATAGTACTCCTTCGTATCTATTAAAGGCTCCGTAGACACAATGTGGGTTGTATATTGATGTTGGGAAAGTCAAACTAGTAATGTTGTATTTGTACCACTTGTTTCACTTCAACTATGAACGTGCATGTATTTTGAGACTTTAAAATGAAGTAACTAATGATAATGAATTGGTGTTGTTCACATGATCCTCGTTGTCTAATTAATGAAATGGTTCTTCTCTTTATTCATGAGTAAGTTCGGGTAGAAGGTATTATACAGGCTTGCTCGGCCGGGGTATCTCAGTTGAGCGCCGGTCGCGCTCCCCGAGTTCAGGGCGTGACAGAAAATATGCCACAACAAGAAGCATCATAATTTGTACTATTTTTATAAGAATACGGAGGGGAAAATGGCCATAGCATTGTCCCAAAATTATGAAATCTCATGTTCAACTTAACAGCAACCCAAAAAAACTCTGGTCTTACCATTGCCTCTTAGCACAACAAATCTTTAGGCAACTCTTTTAGGTATCCGAAATTAGTTCCTACATAGTAGTTCAAACAGAAGTCATAACTGGGAAATTCTTGACAATACCTAAAAGCAGGTACCTAAAAGATGTAGCCAAAAATATAGAAGTACAATTGCAGTCTGGTGAAAACTAATGGAGTCCTGACAAGTACATCCATATCAAGGCAGAGCAATGAAAGGTTCTCGTCAATAGGTTCATGCAAAGTATCCATAAACCAAGACAGACAGATAAATATCTTTGTGAAAAGATCAAACATAAAACCCTTGAACTTTTCACCAGCTATATTCATTCGCAAACAATTGGAAAAGAGTATCCAACATTCATGCTCAAAACCTTTCAAGCAATCCAATGAATTAACAGGACAGTTTTTCATCAATTTAACCAACCAACGGGGCTAAAGAAAAATATAGGAAGAGAGATTATGGACCCCTGGTAGGAGCAAAGCAGAAACAGCCACCAGCTTGGTCTTCAGGTATCATCCCTCCTCCTTTGCTCGTGTCAATTGCTTCCACCAATTTCACTACCTCATCCATTTCAGGTCGTTTGTCTGGATTCGCGTCCCAGCATTTCTTCATGATATGTGATAGAGAACTTGGACAACATCGCGGAATATCTGGTCGCAGATTCTGCAAAAATTGTGAATAATTTAGGACTGGATCGTCTTTTTTACCCATAAAAAAAAGGAAGATAACAGTTTCTAAATGAGCAGCATTAACTCATGATATAAGCAACGAGTGAACAAAGGTAAGTATGTGATCTAGTACTTAAGTGCATGACTACTCAAAGGCATAATAGTATCCAAGGTATTTTGTGTCAGCATGACATGGATCGAATAATAGCAAAGATAAACAACCTATCAACTCCTCAGTAAAGATATAGTGTTAGCCGTAATACTCTATAAGGTTGATTTGCATCGGAAAAGAGCTAGGCTTTACGACATCTATTTTCTCATCAGATTACTTAATATATGTGAATCAATGAATGCATACTTGATTACAAGTAAATTTCATATCTAATAAGAATATATAATAATATGATTAGCTTCAACAAGCGAGTCAATAAGAAACCGGTTGATACAAGTCAGAAAACTTAACAGAGTATAAACCAAATGTGAGAATATGCACAGCTGGCCCTTGCAAAGGGTGACAGGAATGGAGAAATTATTTTCTTGCACGTAAAATAGGAACTTATTCCTGGGTTTTATCCACATCGGATGGGTGCATAAGAGAAAAGCTACCTCCAAACTTTGTAGTGCAGTTGAAATAATTATACATCTACAGAAAAGGGAAGGGTGACTGCATTTATACGTTTTCACCCTTTAACATATAATGATGATTATATTTTTAATAGTAACTCATAGGAAGCAACGATGATTTAATTTCACAAGAACAAGCAAAATCATGGTGTGAATGACGGCATAAACTTCTAAACAGACAAACCTGTCTAACAACTGCAGAAGAAACTTCAGCAAAGCTTAGATCTGGATATGGGAGATCACAGCAATAAATTTCCCATAAGCAAATACCAAAGCTGTATACATCACATTTTCTGTTGTAGGGCTTGCCATCAAGTACCTACACAATACATTTAATCATAGTACAGATAAATTAGATTTGATGTGACATAGAAATTACATTAAAGCAAAAATAAGAGGGATTTTCTTGAAATATATCGCACGCTGCATGGAAGATAGGAAGAGGGTAGACAGGTGATGATATCATGCTGACATGATATGACAAAGCCAACCCAACAGCTCCAGTAAAAGTGGGAATACCTCTGGGGCCATGTACCCAAGGGTTCCAGTTTCCCCAGTCATGTCCTTGGGATTTTGTGCTTCAACTCGAGCAACTCCAAAATCAGCAATTTTTAGAGTTCTATTAGTATCTAACAACATGTTTTCAGCTTTCACATCACGATGTACAATCTTTTTTGAGTGCAAATAGCTCAGCCTGAACAATTTCAAGAAGAAAATAAACATAATTTTCTTTTGATACGTAAGATCAAATTAAACATAATTGGGCATAATTATCAATAAATATTAGATAGAAACTTACCCCCTGGACAGATCAAGAGCAAGCTGAATGACAATCTTAAAGGCTAGTTTCTTTTTCCTGTTTTTGTACAAGTAGTTCTTTAATGTTCCACCAGGGAGAAATTCCACAAGAACACAACAAGCCCGAGAAGGAAGGGTGGTATAACCCTCAGAAGGATTCTTCGAAGGGATCTTGAGATTTGAAGTTCCCATAGAAGCACCAACAAACTGAATAATCAAATAAAAGTTCGGAACATTGAGTTATTTAATTGAACGCTGCACGGCCACATGTTTATAGCAGGATACTAAAAATTAAAAGCTAAAAAGGGAGGAACCAATTCAGGAAAAAAGATATACTTTTGTAACATTTGGATGGTCAAGCTTGTGCCATACAGCAACCTCCTGCCGAAATGATGACCGCAGAGCAGCAGTTTCAGCAGCTGTGGCCATGCCATCCTCTCCCCAGTCCAACAGTTTCACTACACAAATAACATTACATAAGAAACTCTTACCGGTGGTTGATGAAATTCCTGAACACTTTGAGAATACCGTTGAATACTTTCATTAATTGGTAGCATTCCCTTTTCATGTAAACTTTATTCAACATACTGTTAGAAAATTTCTAGAGCTCACTGGGCTCAAGTTAGTGTAATCATGACTCTTTGAAGTGAATGATGTAATGTCATGACCAAATGTCTTCTTCATGTACTCCACTGAATTTGTCAAGAAGCAGAACTTTCTGCCCATCTTTAGACCAATTTCGTTTACAGTATTAATATTTCCATTATCACAAAGATGCCATTATAGTGCTCACAATTCACAAGAATGTTCAAATTCCGCTTTACTTTCCAAATTTACAGCTTGTAGCTATAAGACAAAGATTTTATATTGCACTATATAAATCTCTTTTTACTTTTTTGGGGGGTCAAGGGGAGCAAGCTGACTTAATCAAAAAATATATTTGGAAGATCTGTTTCATTGAAGCGCTGAAATATTATACCTTCCTTTGGAAGTGTGCATACTTTCGAGCCAAAAAAAAAAATCTAATTGACATATGCACATTTCAATTATAACTCTCTGTAGCAAATTGAAATACACAATTTTTTGATAAAGTCAGTAAATTGTACAATTAACAATTCCGCTCTAAGAAACTGCTGTAAATTTCATTGAAATACACAACTTCTTTGAAGAAGTTGGCTGCAAAAGTAGATAATTACTGGCCTAAATAGCTTAATTGAGGAAAAATCCCCTTATAAAATCCTCTAAATTCTTGATGCATTTAGTAAACTTTTAACAGGTCCATTGGCCTTGCCATTAAACCACTATTATGCATATATTTTCAGCCTGGACTCCGGTGAAGAAATAGGCCTTTCAGTAACAACACAATTCTTGATTGAAATAAGAGATTTACTTCTCCGTGTCTTCTTTCTTCAAGTGTTAAATGCTTATGCACAACCTGGAAAAGGAACATAAGCTCACCAAGCTGTGCTACTTTTTGCCTAACTGTCAACTGTATCTTATCCTAAAAGCAGTGTTTTAAGCAATTACACTATAAGGCAATAGTTAATTAATGCATATTGCAATGCCAATAATCCTTTTCAGTGCTTCAAACCCTGGCAGTAAATATCAATAAATCCATTTCAAAGGTCAATAGAACATCAACCAAGAAAACAAACTTTCATTATTAATGAACGCCATTTATTACAAAGAAAAGATAAGGGACCTTGACTTAATTTTCTGGACATCCAAATTTGTTACAGAAAGCTTTAAAGAGCATATGGTCAATAGCCATGTTAAAATTCACAGCAATCACTAAGATCAAATTCAGTACACATGCAGATGGTACCACTACAGTTCAATTACAAAAAAAACATAAAGCTCAACCTATTTTATCCGAATATTATTTATGTTTTGTTTTACTTGTTGGTATTAAAAGGGAATGTATGGTTCCAAAATATACACAACAATATCTACATAGAAATGATAAAGAGTCCAAACTCCCAATAGCATGCATCAATCAAGATTTGCATGAGACAAAACATATCCTGCTAGAAAGAGAGAAACTAATGTTACCTGCAACATCTTGATTGTCATAGGTACCGCGATAAACAGTACCATAGGTGCCCTTAGCTACAAGATACCTTATTTCCAACTTTAGAGGATCAATCTCCCATACTTCCTTGGGTCTATGATTGTTTTTCTCTAAGTTGCTCGACCAAACACGGCTCAAGTGCTTTTCCAATTGAACATCCAAGCTTTTCAGATCAATTTTGTCAGCCCTGAAAATCATATCTTTGCTACTTATGCTTCCAGGACTCTTTGCTTCCATATTGTTCTCACTAAGGATACCTACCCCTTTCAATTTCGACACAACTTCCCCTTCTTCTTCTTCATCATCATCCAACTTAAGGACCTTCTCTTCACCTTCCTCACTTTTCAAATCCATCTTTAAATTATTCGATTAATACACACACAGCTTCACGAAATTTCTGATCTGGAAAAACGGTTAATATCAGATAATAGATCCACAAAAGAGCTTCAAATAGCTGTAATAAAAATAAGGGTATCTCAATAAGCTAATGAGCATGCAAAATATGCTTTCCCAAGGCCAAAAGACATATCTAAAAAGGAAAGGAAGGAAACAATTAGAGAAACCAAACAAATAACAACTTCCCAGCCCCAATTCCAAATTCTTTTCAAACTCTAATTCCCTTCCAAATTTGACCAAATAATCAATCAAAAATATTGTTAAAAGGAAAGTAAGAACAATTCAAAGCAAATAAATTTTTTAAAAAAAAAAAAAAAAACTGACTTTTAAGCTCTTCAAAGACCCAACCTTTTGTTCATCGCCAACCATGCCATTGATTTTCACAAATAAGGACCATTTAAATTAAAAGAAAACAAAAAAGTAAACCCTAAGAAAACGACCCCAGAAAAATAAAATATAAAAAGTCAAGGACTAATTTTTGAGGGACAAAGAAGAATACCCAGAGTCTGAAATCAAAAACCCATATGCAGAAATAGATAATTTAGCCATAAACAAAGACAGACGCAAAGTTTGACCAACCCCTTTTTTCTCTGCTCTGAATTTTCTTTTCTTTTTATCTTTAAAGAAAAGGTCAAAGAATTTCCTCAAAAAAATGAAATTTGTGGGAGGAATTGTGAGAGAGAATAAGAAAAGAAGAAATGGAAGAAAGAGAGAAAAGGATGCCTATAAAAAAGGTTCCATCTTTTACCATTAACAATGTTTATGCGACAGCTTCAAGATACGAGAATAATTGTACTGTTTCCGTGCAAATCCTTCTAACGAAATTACCTGTAACACATTAATTCTTCTTTTTATATTAATAGAACTTTCGAATTGACCAAATTGTCCTCCTCGATTTCCTCTTTTTTCCGTTAACCATCCAAATTTCGACGTCTAAAATCTATTTAAGGAGAAACGCTTCTTATAAAATAAAATAAAAAATTCATTATCAAAACTCAATCTTCTATAACCTTTAGATTCTCTTTTATTTTTTTGGTAATACATTTTGGTTCTCTTTGGTGTAACATAAAGGAATTTACTCTACAGAATCATCTATTAGTATTTAATTACATTAAATCGTCACAAGAAAATTATTTTTATCATTTTAGGCAGACATCAATTTCTTTCAATGTAGCTAACTATGTATGCACTTATTGCAATTAATACTTACACAATGTGATCGATGTTTTTAATTATTAAACACATTATTCTCTGCTTTATCATCCACCTTATATTAATAGCAAATCTATTTCTAATTAAACCAAAAAAACTAGATAATCAAGAAAATGATTGTCCATTATAAATATTTTCTACTAAATGCATTGTGTATGTGTGTTGTGCTAAACACAGAGCTTTCGCCTTTTATGGTTCTTTTTTTTTCCCTTTTTTTTTTGTGTGTGGAAAAAAAGAAGTGGTTCTCAATCTTGGTTTTGTTGTTTTGTCTATATTTGATTGTCTTTTTCTATTTTTCGAATGGATTGCCTCGACTATGTTTCAGAGCAATCGAGATGTTTTAATAGTTGTCTATTGAAAAATCAGATTTCCTACATTAAATTACTCCGATTTGGAAATATGTTTTTTTCTTTTTTTGAAGTTGGAACAAGACCTAAACTTCATTAATTAGAAAAGAAATACTATATTGGATTAATTATTAGAATTGTTTAGAAAAAATACCGTTTATCCTCGGTAAGTATATATCAAAGAAAAAATTTAATTATCCTCTACATATAGAAGATTAAATCCATCACAGCATATAGAAGGATCAAATCCATAAAGAGGGCAACTTAAGGTGCAAAGGGACTTAAACGTCCACCTTAAGATTAGAAAATTAAAGTTACTTTTAAAGACAAACTTACGAAGAGGTCAACTTAAGATGCAAAGGGACTTCAACGTCCACCTTAAGATTGAAAAATTAGAAAACTTCAACTTGAAAACTTGGCGGACTTTACAGATTTTAACTTGAAGACCAACAAATTTGAAGATTTGACGGGCTTGAAAATTTGGTGGACTTTGATGCTTCAACTTGAAGAGCGGTGGACTTTTAAACTTCAACTTGAAAATTAACAGACTTGAAAATTCCAACTTGAAGCCTTGGAGGGCTTGAATATTTCAACTTGAAGACTTGGAGGGCTTGAATACTTCAAATTGAAGATCGGTGAATATGAAGACTGGTGAACTTGAAGACTTAGAGGGCTTAAATAATTCAACTTGAAGGCCGGCGAATGCTTGAATACTTCCACTTAAAGACCGAAGGACTTGCAAACTTCAATTTAAAAATTGTCAGACTCGAAGACACCAACTTAAAGACTTAGAGGGCTTAAACATTTCAACTTGAAGACTGGCGAGCTTGAAAATCGACGGACTTGAAGACTTGGAGGACTTGAATACTTTAAACTAAAGTTGTAGCAGCCAAGACGAATTCAACTTGAATTGGCATTAAAGACTTCAACTTGAAGATTTGGCCTTTTATTTAAAGACTACATCCATCCATCAGAGATGCTAATTTTCTATTGAGGCTTGCCCCTACTGAAACGTCAATCTTTGATAAGGCACGAAGTTCAACGAAAGAATGCATGTAATCCTGACTTTTTTAAGTTCCAATCTAGTGGATTATATTCCACCATGCTTCATTCGAATAACGATCGGGGCAATTGGTATCTTTTGAACTCATGCGACTCAACTTAGAATGAAACTCTAAGCTGCCCATGTACCTCGGTGAAGAGGATCAAGTCATACCGTAGTTCAGAATGGATGAGTTTTTTTTTCTTCTTTTTTTAATGTCCTAACTTTTTCTTAGGCCGCCTCTTTAAAGGTTTTCAACCTAACAGACTCTTTTTTTTTTGTGCCGTACATAGTTTATAATCTTGCGGGCCAAGACTAACATGCAGTTTATGCTCTTGCATTAAGAAGCATAGCGATTTGCAATTTAAGCTCGTATTTGGAAGAGCTTTGCAACTTGAAGATTTTTCTCAAACTTAAAGAGCTTCATGACATTCAGTTTAGGCTCGTGCGTCCAGGAGTATTGTAATTTAAAGATTTAGCTTACAATTCGAAATGCTTCATGACTTGAAGACTTGCTTAATTTTGAAGAGCTTTGCAACTTGAAGTTCTGCTCGAATTTGAAGAGCTTCGTGACTTGAAGATTTAGCTCAAAGTTGAAGAGCTTTGCAAGCTAAACACTTTGCTCAAATTTGGAGAGATTTACAAGTTGAAATTTTTTCTCGAATTTGAAGAGCTTTACATCTTGAAGTTTGGCTTGAATTTAAAAAGCTTTGTAACTTGAACTCTTTGCTCGACTTTGAAGAGCTTTCGACTTGAGTCTTTGCTTGAATTTGAAGTACTTTGCAACTTGAACACTTTGCTCAAATTTGAAGAGCTTTACAATTTGAAGACTTTGCTCGAATTTGAAGAGCTTTACGTCTTGAAGTTTGGCTTGAATTTAAAAAGCTTTGCAACTTGAAGTCTTTACTCGACTTCGAAGAGCTTTTGACTTGAGTCTTTGCTCGAATTTGAAGAATTTTGCAACTTGAATACTTTGCTCGAATTTAAAGACCTTTACAACTTGAAGATTTTGCTCTAATTTGAAAAGCTTTACGTCTTAAAGATTTATTTCAAAATTGGGGAGCTTCGTGACATACAATATATACTCATGTGCTAAGAAGCATTATAACTTGTAGTTTAGGCTCATGTATTGAGGAGCATTCTCGTACGTTAAGGATCTACGACTTGCAGTTTAGGCTCGTATGTTAAGGAGCATTATAACTTGCAGTTTAGGCTCGTGCGTTGAGGAGCATTATAACTTGCAGTTTAGGCCCGTGCGTTAAGGAGCGTTATAACTTGCAGTTTAGGCTCATGCGTTAAGGAGCATAGTGACATGCATAGACTCTTCAGTTTTATTTTCGAATGAAAACTTACCCCCATCCTCGCCTTCTTGTTCTTCTTCTTTGTCGTAAGGCTCAAAGACAGGTAGCCCTTGGTCGGCACTTATGGCCATAATTAGTTTCATATCATGAGCACGAGTTGCTAGTTCTTCAAATATTTTGGGCTTTATGCCTTGTAAGATATAGGAAGACCCCAATGCATGCCTTGAATGTACATTTCGATGCTAGAAGTTTTACTAAGGCGATCTTTGCAGTTGAGGCTTAAGCTCCTCCAGCGATTGATCAAGTCAATAACTAGTTCATCCCTTTGTTGATGAGCGTTTATAAGTTCGATCATGCTTACAATGCGTCTTGTGCTATAAAAACGATTAAGAAACTCATGCTCTAACTGTTCCCAACTATCGATGGATCCAGCTTCGAGATCTGTGTACTAATTAAATGCATTACCTTTGAGAGATCGAACAAACTGTTTGACAAGATAATCGTCGTACGTTTCAGCATTGTTGCAAGTTTCGACAAAGTGCTCTACATGTTGTTTCGGGTTTCCCTTGCCATCGAATTATTGCAACTTAGGAGGTTGATAACCAGCATGTATATTCAAGTTATCAATTCTTTGCATATACGGCTTTGCATATGTGAGAGATAATTTGGACGACGACTCAGGTTTATCTTTGATAGCTTCCATGACGAAGTCCTTCAATTTCTCAACAGGAATTAGACCTTCAGCGGAGACTTGGATCTCCTTAGTTGTCGTTGCTTGCTTTTCGGAGGAATCCTATTTCTCTTGTAACCTTTGAAGATTTAAAGGTGTTTGTATGGATTCTCCTTCTACTATGCTATCTAACTTATTTGTTAAATTGGAAAGTTTAGCATCTTGATCTTGCACGCGCTTTGATAAGTCTTCAACTACTTTCATCAAATTTGCGAGTTGTTCTTCTACGGTAGAAACTTCAACAATCATTGCTTGCATGATGTCCGTAGAGGATGAAGAATGAAATAGATCATTATTAGGATAGAGCTTGGAGGTCGCATTAATGGAGACTAAAGTAGATCCAACGCTCAAGTCATCATCATAAGCTTGCATGAAAGGTTTCTCAGACTTAGATAAACTAAGTTGGGCAAGAACCTTTTCGATCCTTTTGGCGACATCATTCCCTTTTTGGGTCGTGCTTATAGAGGATCTTGCTCCTTTTGAAGATGAAGATCCGAAAATAGGGGTTGACGTGGACGACACTTGGAGTGTTTGTTGTCCTAAAGATCTTGCTTTGCTCCTTGTAACTGGCCCAAAACTTCCAAAGGTAACATCGAGGACGCTTTCCACATTAGCATAGAACTTGGAATTAGCAACCTCACTGAAAGTTGATCTGGAGGTAATTTTCTGTGAAGCCATTTCGATGTTCTTGAACTTTGGTGATTGAAAAGTTAAGATGAAAGGTAGAGATTGTCCCACTGGGCGTGCCAGAATTTATAGACAATAAATTGCGTCGAGAAAATAAAATTAAGACCGAAAGATATTGCAACAATCGTAGTATTTGATTTCAAGTAATATGAGTGTACAATCTATATGCTTCCTCTTATTCTACTTTTCCAATATAAATTCAAGGGCATTCGAGTTTGATCTTGAATCTATATTTATTGCCACGGACGATGATCTTGGATTCAACTAGCAAGAACTTTGATTTGAACTTGTACTCCTTGAATCTTGATTTTTTCTTCGTTCTTGAGCTTGAACTTGATTTGTACTTCGTTCTTGAACTTGATTTGTTCTTCGTTCTTGAGCTTGAACTTGATTGCTTGAAGCTTGAAACTTATGGAGGAATTTGCAGCGTTTGATCCACGAGCTCTTTCTTGCTTCTTGTTATAACTTCTGGTGTCTTTTCTGGGTTATGAAGACCCTTATTTATAGTTGCGGAAGGGAAGAGTTATGATAAGAACAAACTCTTTCTGACCAATCAAATTAAAGTGTGATAAGGCCGCATTTGATTAGTCAGAACATGTCACTTGCATACGTGGCGCAGTTTCATTGGTCCTTTAATTTGACTTGGCATAACTTGTCATTTTGACGTGTGGCACAATCCTATTGGCTCTTCCATTTGACTTGGCGTGCCACGTCATTTGACGCGTGACACCAAACTGGGTCTCTAGGACGATGACATCTTGGGCTTAATGAACTGGACTCATCACTTTAGCCCAATTAAATGGGCTAGCCCAATGGATTAAGACTTATTTATTTAATCCATATATATTGGATTTGAATAATTAATCCAAATATATTAGCCCATAATATTTATTTGGACCGAATTATATTTAATTGAGATTAAATCAAAATTTCATATGGGTTTAAATTCAATAAAATTTTGACTAACTACAATGTCATTGAAAGGTCTCCGCCAAACAAAAGATCTAATTTAGATATACTCAAATTGTACAAAAAAGAAAGATTTATTTGTAGTCTTAATTTCCACTCACTTATTAACATGACTGCCATTCTGAACATATTATGTTTTAGTATAATCAAGTGCTCTTCAACCTAAAATTTTGGTAGAAAGGATATCATAGTATTTATCTATTTCTGAATTAAAACTTTTCCGGTAGAATAATTCTATGCCAACCTATATTAGCTTCATCCACTTGAATTTATGAACGGCAAAGGACCAAATATACCATACTATTTTCGAAAATGGTCTAAGAATACCCTTCGTTATACTATTGGGTTATCTATACCCATGCAGTCATACTTTGGGTTCACATATACCCCTCATTTAAACGGAGGGACACGTGTCATCGTCATGTTAGTCAATTCTAAATATCTCCTAATTAATTAAAAAGACTCATTACCCATACCCGAAAAAATAAAATAAAAATTATAAAAATGGAAAAAACTAAAAATAATTTTTTACTAAAAACTGAAAAAAATAAAAATATTTTTTTTCCAGTTTTTACAAAAAAAAGTGCTTTAAAAAAACTGAAAAATATTTTCTAAAATAATATTTTTGTAAAAATTGAAAAAAAACTGAAAAGCAATTAAAAATTAAAAAAAAACTGAAATATTTTTAACTAAAAACTGGAAAAAAAAATTATTTTTTTAGTTTTTACAAAAATATTGCTTTAGAAAGTTGCTTTATTTTTTTTTATCAGTTTTTACAAAACTATTGTTTTAGAAAATATTTTTCAGCTTTTTTTTAAGCAGTTTTTTTGTAAAAACTGGAAAAAAAATATTTTCGTTTTTTTAGTTTTTAGTAAAAACAATTTCAGTTTTTTTCAGTTTTTACAAAAAAAATTGATTTTCAGCTTTTTTTCAGTTTTTACAAAAATATTGTTTTAGAAAATATTTTTCAGTTTTTTCTAAAGCAGCTTTTTTGTAAAAACTGAAAAAAAAATATTTTCTCTTTTTTCAGTTTTTAATAAATATAATTTCAGTTCTTTCCAGTTTTTACAAAAAAAAACTGCTTTAAAAAATTATTTTACGGGTATGTATAATGAGTCTTTTTAATTAATTTGGAGATATTTAGAATTGACTAACGGGACGATGACACGTGTCTCTTCGTTTAAATAAGGGGTATATTTGAACTCAAAGTATGACTGCAGGAGTATGATAATTCAATAGAATAACAAGAGGTATTCTTAAACCATTTTCGAAAGTAGAGAGGTATATTTAGCCCTTTGCCTATTTATGAATGAAAAGAATCATATAATGTGATAAAGTGCGTAAACGGTTACTCAAATATCGTATAAACATTTGACTTCCTGAAGCTGTCGGATGAATTGGTGTTTTCATCTCGTAAGGCAGTGGGAATACAAAAATAACCAAGTGAATATTTTATGAATTTATTAATTTTAATAGCATTTTAGCTCTAAAAGGCCTAAATTGGCATTATTTTTCATTATTTCTTGTACTTGATGAATTCCTATTAGATGCCATGAATATCTAAATAGTTTAAAAAAAAAAGAAAAAGACAGTAGAATAAAGCAACCACATCGAGTTGAACAAATTCTTATGTTGGAGATTAGTGCAACAAAATATTTGGGAATTGGAGCATGTCTCTAACGGTTATTAGGGGGCGAATTTTTAATTCGCAAATTTTCGGAGTGATGGGTAGCAATAGGTTTTTCCTCTAAAATTTGGATGATTGTACAGGCTGATTAGTTAGTGCTACAAAAACACAAAAAGATAGTTTATTTTGTGCAATGAAAATAAAAATAAAAATAAAAAGAGATATAATACGTATGTTTTTTTTTTAGTAGACAGGATCTAAGTTGTATCAACATGAGTAGCTTTTAAGCACCTCAACAAGCTACAAGGAGGTTTTTAGGCCTCGAAACACTGAATGCACTTGCTAAGTGGTGTCAAATGGACGAGTTGAGCAGGTTTTGGAATGACTAAAATAGGCTAAATCAATAAATAGGCAGGTTATTTACGTAAAAATAGTACGGGCTAACTAGTTTTTAGACTGATAATTCAAAAATAACCAGCATTTGCAAAGTCATTGAAAAATAGTCACTATTTTGCTGCAACACGGACCGGTCCAGCATAATATATTGGAGATTGGTGCACCTGTGTATGAACTTCCAGCATATTATGCTGGAACTCCAACACGCGAAAAGTTCCAGCATAACATACTGGAGATTGGAGCACCTGTGTACGAACTTCCAGCATATTATGCTGGACCGGTGTATTATACTAGAACTCTAGTATATTATGCTGGAATATTTTTCGGATTTTTAACAGTGTTTTCGTTCAGATTTATCTTTAAATGAAAAGTGGCTAAATTTCGATTATTTTTGAAACTGTGGCTATTTTTCAATTACCACTTGTAAATCTAGCTATATTTTAATTTCTCCTGTCATTCACCCACCAAAATTACCTAGCACGATCAAGATGGACTAAAATTTGGGTCATGACCCAACCCGCCCAAATTCTTACCAAGCTTTAATTAATGTGCATTTTTCATATGAATTGTATAATTTCTAAATAAGACTTTTTTCTTTTGTTATGATCATATATAATATATCAAACAAAAAAGAATTGTTTCGAAAATATTTTGAAAAAGTTACCCAGGGATTAATTTGGGTTAAAAATGAGCTCAACTTTAAATAGATTGAGATGAGTTGAGTCAAAATGGACTGAGTTCAATAAATGGGTGGGTCAATAACTAACCCAACTTTGGATGGATCGGGCAGGTCATTTGGACTTGGGCCAAATTTTACAGCCCTATATCCAGCTAAACAAAGTTCAAGCAGCTTACAGTAATCTCTAAGTTAAAAAACTATTTCTATATCCAAACGTAATCTACAAGTTTGTTAATGAATTGACTAACTAAAATACACAAAAACAATTAAGTTGACCAGACGAGATCCAATGAAAAATCATCTTGCAAATTAAATGGTTATAACATAAGATACAAAGGACCCATGCTATTTTTCTTTAGCTTATAACTGTTGTATACGCCTCAGCTGATTACAAACCAAAAGCCAGTTATGTCTTCTTCTCTTCAAATATATAAAAAGTTGCTCAAAGAAGCAAAACATGCTTCATAAACCATACTAGCAATTTGCTTTCTTTAAAGTGAAGATAATAATGTTCATTTAAAGATAGTCAAAATATGCTGGAGTTACAAAAGGCTTTTGCAGATGAATAAATTAGTGACGTCAATAAAAGTTTTGTACAGACTAATTGTAAGAGTATCTCCAGCAAACTGCAATAAAAGCATAGCATGCTGCAATAATTGAGTATGCATAAACGATATCATAATACGAGCTACAACGATGATATCAACCAGAAAGCGAGGCGAGGCGAGGCGAAGCACCTGAGGATATCCGTCTCCAAAAGAAATGGAGAAAACCCTCGCCTGCTTAAATTAATTATCCCTTTGTTCTCATAATAGTAATGCTGCCTTTTCCTCCTTCAGTAGGAATTGTGGTCTTCCCCACCACAGGCTTACCAGAGAAAGCCGACTTGGGGTATGCAACACAAGGATCTA
This sequence comes from Nicotiana tabacum, assembly GCF_000715075.1. NCBI lineage: Eukaryota > Viridiplantae > Streptophyta > Magnoliopsida > Solanales > Solanaceae > Nicotiana > Nicotiana tabacum. The sequence goes on along the minus strand of NC_134093.1, from coordinate 48,906,482 downwards.
CACTATTTTGTGCTGTCTTTGCTTTTGGTGTGCGTATCCGCTGGTTTATGTCTTTCAGAGTCACATCTCCGTGTACACCACACGGTTTAACAAAAGAAAACGGATACACAACAGAGGAGGCAACTTTTGGAGGAGCCCGCATATATGATTTCCTACCTGGTGGGGTGAAGAACAAGTACACAAGTTTAGCACACATATGACACGGCTCAGAGATTCTTCTATAGTGAAGCAATATACTGTGATGAAATGTCATCCAAGAAGAACAAACCTTTGAAAACAACATTTTTACGAGTCTGCACAGGACGCTCTTGAACCACATTAGATTCACATTCAGGTGGAGTGTTGCAAATCTCTGCAAACAGAAACAAAAAGAAATAGAGATGATAACCTGCCAGCTTGATAAGGAAAATAAGCTACTAAATTCTAGACAAGACGTGTCACTAACCTGAAATATCAAGCTGAATATCAGGGGCTGCACTGTTTCCAAAAAATAGTTCATCAGATTGATGTGTTTTTTTCTTTCCAAAAAGAAAGATAGAAGTTCTTAGGCAAAACTAATAACATACATATCCTCAGGGCTCAAATGCATTTGAGAATCGTTAAAACAACTAGCAACCCATCCTTCGGATGACTGATCCAGCCCCTCATTACCAGATGAAGACATGCCCTCTGATAAAAAAATGAAATTAACATCTGAGAGCTCAGACATGAAATTAGTTGGTATCTGTTGAAGAACAGAAACGTACAAGGGACCAACCTGAAAATCCCGAAACCCACTGTGACATTTCGGAGATAAATTCCTCAACAGAATTTTCGGTCTCCTAAAACATGGAACAAAAACAAAGATCATTTAATCACTTTAAAAAAGTTACATGATTTGGAATGACAAAGTCCCATATCAGTTAATTTGTTCAAGTTTTTTTATAAGTCTTACTACAAGGGAAGAGTTAAATTCGGGGCATCTTAAGTAAAAATCAAACACAATGTAAATTATTTGGCAATCTTCTGAAAGTCAAGAATACTAGTTCTCATATCTGTTGTTTAATAACATGAATTTATAAGCCAGCCTACAGTGAGAATACAGACTTGATTATGTTCTGAGTGAACCCAAAAAGGGTTGTGACCAGAACAGGTCAATGAGTTTAAACGAGAGATCAAGACAAGTAAGATATCAATTGGCGCAACCCAAAGATGTGACAGTTTGAGGAATACATGAAAGCTGACCTGTGATTGTATAAATGATGATGATAGTTCCTCACTGCAAAGTGGTGCCTCTGATGCTTCTGATTCAAACTGTAGCATTCTGCGCCTTTTCACTTGTGAGGATGACTCATTGTATCTCTGGGATTCCTTGTCATTGTTTTCTGTAAGCACAAAAGTGAGATACAGAAAATATCACCATTGTAAATTAAGACATACTAACAATGTCAGAAAGCACCCAATGTCATGATTTGGATGTAAAGGCTGTTAAAGTATCCTCTGGCCAGAAGTATTTTGTGTGAAAGGACTTCAAGTAAAGCGGCCCAAAATTCCTTACCCCTTGTCATCTCTCAATTTCAGTTTTTTAACACCATAAAATTGCACCACTGTTGATTAAGGCATAAATAGGCCATAGTTTGCTCAGGGTTGGTGCACGGAAGTGCTTTGACACTTCATCCCGTGATAGTAATCATTTTAGCGATTACAACCTAACAGACCAGTTCAAACAAAGACTAATCACGAAGCCACCACTTTAAGCACTCCCGAAAATACATAAAATCAAGTCTAAATTCTAATATGGAACAAGCTATACGTAGATGCACGTTCATCCCGTAAGAAAGATTGAGTCAAACATCTTATATGATGGTTTTTAGATAGGCAAATGAAGATTAATTAATATGATTCTGAAACTAAGAATCAATTCAAATATTTGTAAATGAGAAGCAGAAAACGCTAAGTAAAAGAGGAGCTACAAGTACTTTATGAGAGCGATAATGCAGTATCATCTTACCATAGCCGTTAACATGGTAAGTCAAATCACCACAGGACTTGACTGGAGTATTTTCATCATCAAACATAAAGGAAATGTCTTCTTCATCTTTGCTCAACAAGCATTCAGATATATCTTTTCACATAGCAAAACACATTCATCATCAGCAAAAGTTGGACACAATATTATTCTTTACTAAACAGAAAGAACACAAAAAAGGGAGCTTACCAATATCAGGATCATCTCCAAGACCATAACTGTCACGCCATCTCCACATGTCACTGTATACAACAAAAGAATCTATTCAGTCCATTTATTTCTAGGAAAAACCAACATAGCATCTTAGTGTTAGAAAATCCACAAGGGATATGCCACATCGTACTCAATGGTTTAATGAGAGAGCAGTTATAGCAAAAAAGGACCCAAAATTAATATCCACAGAATACACAAACCAGAGTCACTAGCAAATGGCGTTAACGAATTTAGGAAATAAAGCAGTAAACAATTTAGCAGTGCAGCATCAGATCTACTTATTAGTAGAGCAATCTAAACAAGTATACCGTTTCTAGAAACACAGTGAAAAGCAACAACAAGGCATTACATTCATACAAACTACATTAGAAGTTAGGCATGATAGAAAAAACTTTTAAAGAAAATGGAAATATTGCAGGACCCCAAATCAATGTCCTATCACTCAAAGTACTGACAAGTGTATCCACATAATAACAAATCAGGGAAAAGAAGAAGAAGCAAGAACTATACCTAAATCCCAAACAAATTGGGTAGGCTCTATTACTGACCACGTTACTCCATTTAAATTTTTTTTTAAAACATTCTTACTGACCACATTACTCCATTATTTTATTTTATTTTTTTGAAAAACAGATAGCAAAAATATATAACTTCAATCTATTTCCCCAAACTGGTTCACTGTCAGTGAGTCCAAGATAAGCAAAACACATCTCCCATTTCAGCATTTCAGTTCTAAAAACCAAACCCCAACAACAAAAAAGGGCAAACAAATCTCCTAAAAATAACAGTCCAAGAAAAACAAGTAAAAGGAATGACCTTTCATTGTTGAAATTCATTTTCTTGTGTAAGTTCAACTGATTGTAAGACAGAGAAAAGGTCAAAAAAAGCAAAGGGGGGCAGAAAATGAATTGACTGGTTGCAAAATCTAAAACCCCCAATATCTCTCTTTATATATAGTATTAGTACGTATATAGTAGTTCTTTAGACCATTAAGAATAGCCGTTGAAACAGATCACACTGTAATAATATAATAAAAAGTGACTTGTTTTATATATGCGCTAACACTAGCTAGCAATAAAAGCGCTAGCAGTTTTGGCTGGACCATTAAAAAAGAAAAGGTTTTGACTACGTGTAAAGCAAACTGATGTTCGGGTCGGATCGGGTCAGAATTTATGGGCCTGCAAATTTTTGCTACACCACGTCATCGTGTAAAGTGTGACATGTCGGTCTTATAGGTTATCACTCACAATCACTGAGTTACTACTACTATTGTATGATATGACTTTTTTGGGTCAAAGTATTGAATACTGTGAATCTATCTTTTAAAAGTTTAAATTGTTATTGAATTAAATATTTTGTATATTATTTTAAAAAAAGTATGTGAAAATAGTTTAATGATAGCTTATGTTATAAGTTTAAGTGATTACGATAATTTTGACTAATCTAATCAACATTTAAATGAGATTTAGTATAGGGCAAACTAAATGAGATAAATGCAAAAAATATATGTATTTACAACAAAAAATAATGGTATATAAAACCTTACCTGTTTACGGGCAATGAATATATGATACATTTTTTTACATATTCTCTTTAACACTTAGTCATGGTTAAATGATATGAATTTTCACTTCAATTTATAAATTATTAAAGTTAATTAGTAGCTATGTGTAGGTAATTATAAGTATTTACCGTCGATTGACGTGCCCAAAGGCTCAACTAAACCGGGAAAATGACGTATAACATATTTGGTCAAACTTCTAAAATTAACTTATTTTTAAAAGTATTTTTTCAAAAAAGCATTTATGATGAAACCGTTTGTATTTGACTAATTAATTTGAAAAATATTTTTGAGCAATAATTAGTATTTGGCCAAACTTTTAAAAAGTATTTCTAAGTGTATTTCTCTCAAAAGTATTTTTGGAGAGAACTACTATTTTCTACTGCTTCTGCTTTCAAAAATATTTTTTTCTTTCTACAAGCTTGATCAAACATCTTTACTTTAGGAAAAAAATACTTTTGAATTTTGACCAAAAAATAATATTTTTGGCCAAAAAGAAGTTTAGCGAAGTTACGTCCCTAGAAATGTAGTGCATGTTTGTGCTAGTGAAGGAACATTTTATACCATAATAGCGAAAAATTGCGTAAATATTGTTCGGATTAAATTAGGTGCTGGATAATTTAAGCTGAGTATGGCTTAGGTTCAATCTTTGACCACTACACTATTTGTTTCTGCAGGTCAAATCATTTAAGAACTGGTTTCACAATGTTCATCTTACAATTAGTTTTATTTAGAAAGATAAATGATTTCTAATTTTTATTATGAGACTTTAATGTAAACAATCAACTTTATCTAATTGAAATGTCAAAATAAAATCACAAAATATATTTAAAAATACAAATACATATAAACAAAAGTAATAATATTGGATATCTTGTATAATTACTTAAGTTTTATATAAAGTGGGGCAAGAAGGAGAGTGTGAGAGGAAGATATTGTTTACCCGAAAAATCAGATAACGTTAAATTTGTGTATGGTTCTAAGGATATGTGATACAATTTGATACAAATCGTATAGAGAGATAGAAATATGTGTATTCTTGACTATGAGAATGGGAATAGTGAGCAAAAAGAATGAATAAGATAAAGTAAAACAAGCACAAGGAGATATCTTTCTATATGAGAAGTGATCTTTTGTTACCGTCGGTGTACCTATGCTTACAAGAATTCCCCCTTGAGGGATCCTACTTTATTTATAATAAAATAAAGCATATAGTGGAGGACCCATGATGAATTGTCTCTTCCTCGATTCCCGCCAAGATTCTCTCCCCTAGTGCGGTTGTAACGGCTCTTGTCTGTCAACTCGATACTGGCTCGAACTCGTTATTGGGTCGAGCCCTCGGTTGGCTTGAGTTCGACCTCCGGGGTGGGCGTAGCGCATTTTCGACCTCGAAGCAATGCCTTGCGGATCAATTTAGTCACGGGCCCGATAAAAGTATCGAGCCGACTCCTCGATCAGCCTTCGGACTCGAGGCTCGTTTGTACTGTCTTCGGAACTTATCCCAAAATCTCACTCCGGTTGCTTACCATTCAAACTCGATCGAACGTAGGAATGCCGAAATCTATTTCGACCGTATACAAATAGTCCCCTCGTTTCTCAGGAAGGATGTGGTGAGAATCGATATGATCTTCGACGGTTCGATCGGGTTATAAGCTGACGTTTTCACAGGGCTCGATCGTGACGTATGTGATAGTTGTCCCATCGATTTAGTCTTTCAAGGTATTTAATGCATGTCAGACGGTGGTCGGTCACCCTGATATTGAATCACCACGATGCAAGCCTATAAATAACCCCTCCATCTGACATTTACCACTTTTACGTCTTCACTCTTTCAAATTTTCTTACCCTTTCTCTCTATTTTGCCGCTTGTAGAGCCATCTACACCAGCGTTTGGTGTCATCAATTTTTCATCTTTTTTTGCCTTTCTTTCTCTCATATCAATGGCCAAAACTTCGAAAATTGTACCTCAGAAGGAGAAAGCTTCTTCTTCACGGCCGTCGGGCGACAAGGCACCGGTGGAGATGCCTACCTATGAGTATGTTCCCGGCCCGTGTACTCTGAATATCAATTTTAAGGTTGAGAATCCTTCATCTGTTCCGGATCTATGTGAGCATGTGTCGATGTACATGTGCTCGATAACGGAGGGTCATCTCGAGGCTGCGAGGAAAGACTGCAACTGGGGTTCCGAGGTTGTGTTGCAAATTCCCTCTCCCGAAGAGAGCGTCATCACCTATGTGGAGGGATTTTTAAGTGTTTACACTTACCCCTTCTCGTTGGTTCCCGTCGACCCGATGATCATTGATTTTTGCAAAAGATATCAGGTCACCCTTGGTCAAATTCATCCTTCTCTATGGCGTATAGTAACCTTACTTCGCTTCTTCTCCAACAAGATCGGGGGGCTGGATTTTTCCATGAATCACCTCATACGATTGTATCGGCCTCAAACCTTTCGAGAACTAATCAGGCTTCATCATCGGGCATCGAAGGCTTTGATGTCGAGCATCGACGAAGACAAGGATCGGGGTTGGATGGGCCGTTATATCTGGGTGAGGACCCGTGACCTCATTCCGGAAGAGAAGATGTCATTTTCCAAGGAATGAAATTTCGACCGTAAGTGATTTTCATAAGACGTTGCTTTTCGTATCTTTTTCCGATTTTATCTGATGCCTTTCTCCGATATACGGCTGCCCCTTGGATGCCACAAGCGGTACCTGACCTCGAGGATTGGGTTCGGAAGTTGGCCATGACTTCCTCTTATGCCGAACGTGCTTGGCGTGATTTGGCAAAAGGTAGATGGAAGGCCAAGAATCATGGTAAGGGTTACTTCTCGTGTTCTTTGAAATGTTTCTTATGCTCCATTCGTTACCGATATTCCTTTCATGCAGGTGTAACCAAAGATGCCGTTTTGAGGCCTTCGAGTGGTGAAGAAGGAACCAAGTCCCTAGTCCCGAAATCGGAGAAAGATAAGAAGCGAAAAGATGTCTCTCGGTCAGAGGACTCCGAGCCCAAAACTCGAAGGGTGAGGAGGAAGGCAATCGCTCTTTCGATAGACTCGGTCCAACGACTAAGAGAAGAAGAAGAAGAAGAAAAAAAAAAGATGATGCCTCGGCTTTGGTGATCCGATCTGCGAAAGCTATCAAGGTCGCCAAAGCTTCTGAACCGATGGAGGCTGTACCAGTCGGGGTCGGTTCCGGTACCCCGAGTCTCGATCAGAGCGTCCCGAGCGATTCGCTTGGGACTATGACAGTGGGTCATTTGCCTTCTCTTCCAACCTTTTTTGAGGAGGCATTAAAGGAAGCTCGAGAATTGAAGACCCCGATATGGGCGGAGGCTCTAGTGTAGGGGACCCTTTTCCAGATTGCTTTACTGGAGTCGATGATGCCTCCAACATTGGTGACGCTTCTCTTCTCCTAGAAGAGGCCCAGCGTTTCATTTCTCGGGTAATGATTTTACTGTACTTGGTTTCTTCGTTCTTTTTCAAACTTGACTTGTGTTCTTTCCCTACTGTGCAGGCTATTAGAAGGTTTCGAGTCGACCTCAGCCAGTGTGAGGTCGAGCTTCAGAAGGTCTCGGGGGAGAAAGATGCCCTGCGACTTCTTTGCAGCCAAAAGGACGAGGCTATAAAGGACCTCCAAGCAGATTTGGCTAAGGCTAGTGAAGAAGAAGCCGAACTAGATAAGCAGGTGAGCCTCGTTCTATTAGAGTATGGGTTTGACTCAACTGTGGAAGTTAACCCTTCGTTATCTCAGCTGCAGCAAAAGGTTGAAAAGATCGGGCTACTTCGAGAAGAAGTCAATCAAATCAAGGCTGAATGTAATCGGTGAAAGGAAACTATCGACCGCCTGGCTGCGGAAAAAGAAACCATCTTGGCCAAATTATTATCGGCCGATATTCAGCTTCGAAGCGTCAAGCAAAAGGGTTCGGCTCAGGCTAAGAGGATCGAGGAGCTTGAAACACGGCTTGCTGAGGCCAAGGCAGAGTTTGAGTCGTCAAAAGTCATGGCAGACAAGTCCATTGCCGTGTATCGGGCTGATGCCGAGGCTGCTCAGATGGAGGCACGAGAGGCGGCAGATACTGCCGACACTCGAGCACATTGGGTTGCCGAACTTGCTAAGTGTCGGTCTCGGAGGGAGACCCTCGATGAGATACACGCTCGAGGTTTCGACCTTGCTGAAGAGATAAAAAAGGCTAAAGAGCTCGAAGCTGAAGCTGAAGCCTTGGCGATGATGGCGATGATGATGATGATGATGGTAGCAAGAGCGGATCCGAGAACGGGGGGATCCCGATAGAGAAGAAACTGCTCCTGAGGATGACCAGGAAGCTTAGTCCTTAGTTTTTACGTTTGTAATTAATTATGTAGACAATTTTGCATATAGACAACTTTGCCGACTTGCTTCTGTTTTGTGAAGACTTTATGCATGCCTTATAAATGTTTTCACAAAGATTTAAACAACTTAATCAAATTCTGGATTTCGTAGCCTCTATAATCGAGCGAGTACTTATTCAAATTTGAAGTGATGTAGCCCTTAGGCTTATTAGTCGAGTCAATGATTCGAACTCGAACTAATGTAGCCCGTAGGCGTAATGGTCGAGTGAGTGCTTGCTTGAACTCGAACTAAAGTAGCCCGTAGGCTTAGTAGTCGAGTGAATGATTCGACTCAAGATAAAGTAGCACATAGGCTTAGTAGTCGAGTGAATGATTCGAACTCGAAATGAAAGTAGCACATAGGCTTAGTAGTCGAGTGAATGATTCGAACTCGAAGTAATGTAGCATGTAGGCGTAATGGTCGAGTGAGTGCTTGCTCGAACTCGAAATAAAAGTAGCTCGTAGGCATAATGGTCGAGTGAGTGCTTGCTCGAACTCGAAGTAATGTAGCCCGTAGGCGTAATGATCGAGTGAGTGAGTGCTTGCTCGAACTCGAAATAAAAGTAGCCCGTAGGCGTAATGGTCGAGTGAATGATTCGAACTCAAAGTAATATAGCCCGTAGGCATAATGGTCGAGTGAATGCTCGCTCGAACTCGAAATAAAGTAGCCCGTGGGCTTAGTAGTCGAGTGAATGATTCAAACTCGGGATAAAGTAGCCCGTAAGCATAATGGTCGAGTGATTGTTTGCTTGAACTCGAAATTAAAGTAGCCCGTAGGCTTAGTAGTTGAGTGAATGATTCAAACTCGAAGTAATGTAGCCCGTAGGTGTAATGGTCGAGTGAGTGCTTGCTCGAACTCGAAATAAAGTAGCTCGTGGGCTTAATAGTCGAGTGAATGATTCGAACTCGGGATAAAGTGACCCGTAGGCATAATGGTCGAGTGAGTGCTTGGTCAAACTCGAAATAAAGTATCCCGTAGTCTTAGTAGTTGAGTGAATGATTCGAACTCGAAGTAATGTAGCCCGTAGGTATAATGGTCGAGTGAGTGCTTGCTCGAACTCGAAATAAAGTAGCCCGTGGGCTTAGTAGTTGAGTGAATGATTCGAACTCGGGATAAAGTGGCCCGTAGGCGTAATGGTCGAGTGAGTGCTTGCTCGAACTCGAAATAAAAGTAGCCTGAAGGCTTAGTAGTCGAGTGAATGATTCGAACTCTAAGTAATGTAGCCCGTAGGCATAATGGTCGAGTGAGTGCTTGCTCGAACTCACAATAAAGTAGCCCGTAGGCTTAGAAGTCGAGTGAATGATTCGAACTCGAAGTAATATAGCCCGTAGGTGTAATGGTCGAGTGAGTGCTTGCTCGAACTCGAAATAAAGTAGCCCGTGGGCTTAGTAGTCGAGTGAATGATTCGACTCGGGATAAAGTGGCCCGTAGGCGTAATGGTCGAGTGAGTGCTTGCTCGAACTCGAAATAAAGTAGCACGTAGGCTTAGTGGTCAAAATTATCTTAACTCTGTTTGTGTAATAAATCTCCAAATAGAGGAATTTTTCTTGGATATAAGATGTCGGTAAAGAGGAGAACTTTATTTGCATGTGTTCATATTTTGCACCAGGGTTCGGGACAACTATATGAGCATGGTTCGTTTTGACCATTTGGCTCTTACAACTTTTCCTATTGGAACCTCGTTGTTGCGAAATAACTTTCTTGCATCAGAACTTGATATATTTGAAGGCTAATGCCCCCCAGTATTCGAGGTCGATTGTAAAGAGACCTCGGATATTGTTGTAAGTGCAGCACGATTTTTGGTTGCCTCGTTAAAAACCTTGCCGAAAAACCCATTTAGGATAAAACTGGTCTAAGGGAAAAAGAGTGCAACACGTGCTTTCAGATCCATGGTGAAGGATCCATCTTAGCTCCTGCTCGGACTTCTGCAGGGGTCAGTTTTGAAATGTAAATGAATATGGAAGGGTCGTACCTTAGCAGTAGTATCATTTTAGATATGACACATTCCAATTGCTTGATAACTGTTTGCCGTTTATAATGCCGAGCATGTATGATCCCTTTCCGACGTTCTCGAGAACCTGATATGGTCCTTCCCTAGTTTTCCTTCATTCGGATTTAGGGTATTGATGGTGACTTTCCTTAGTACTAAGTCCCCGAGCTTGAAATGGCAGAGCTTGGTTCTTCGATTATAATATCTTTCGATTCGCTGCTTTTAGGTGGCCAATTGGACGATAGCATCTTCTCATCTTTTGTCTGATAATTCGAGGCTAGTATTCATAGCCTCGTTATTTGATTCTTCTGTTGTGTATCAAAATCTGGTACTGGGTTCGCCGACTTTGACTGGTATCAATGCTTCGGACCCATATACTAAGGAGAATGGGGTCGCCCTCGTACTGGATTTCGACGTCATTCGATATGCCCAAAGGACTTCGGGTAGGATTTCTCTCCACTTTCCTTTAGCGTCGTTCAGCCTCTTCTTTAGGTTCTGAATGATGGTTTTGTTCGTTGATTCGGCATGTCCGTTCCCACTGGGGTGATATGGTGTTGATAATATCCTTCTTATTCTGTGGTCTTCGAAGAATTTCGCCACTTTGCTGCCCACAAATTGTTTCCCATTGTCACATATTATTTCGGCGGGTATTCCGAATCGGCATATGATATGATCCCAGATAAAGTCTATAACTTCTTTCTCTCTTACTTTCTCGAACGCTTGTGCTTCAACCCATTTAGAGAAATAGTCAGTCATAAATAAGATGAATTTGGCTTTACCTGGGGTCAATGGGAGAGGGCCGACGATAGCCATTCCCTACTTCATGAATGGCCATGGAGATAGGATCCAGTGAAGTTGCTCTCTGGGTTTATGGATCATTGGTGCAAACCTTTGACATTTGTCACATTTTCGAACAAATTCCTTCGCATCTTTGCCCATATCGATCCAATAATACCCTGCCCTGATTATTTTTTGGACTAATGGATCGGCACCGGAGTGATTCCCACAAGTACCCTTGTGCACCTCACGTAAGATGTAATCGGTATCTCCTGGACCCAAGCATACTGCCAATGGTCCATCGAATGTCCTTCGGTATAACATTCCATCTGAAGCCACCGTGAATCGAGCAGCTTTAGTCCGTAGGGCTCTTGAATCTTTAGGGTCCAATGGGAGCTTTCCGTCTTTTAAGTATTCAATATACTTATTTCTCCAATACCAGGTTAAGCTTGTAGAATTTATCTCGACGTGACCTTCTTCGATCACGGATCTCGAGAGTTGAACAATAGTCCCCGAGCTCAAGTCACCTTCCTCGACCGATGATCCCAAATTCGCAAGTGCATCAGCCTCACTGTTTTGCTCTCGTGGAACATGCTGTAAAGTTCATTGTTTGAAATGGTGCAAAGTGATATGTAGTTTGTCCAAATACCTTTGCATTCTATCCTCTCTAACTTCGAAGGTTTTGTTTACTTGACTTACCACCAACAGAGAGTCACATTTGGCTTCGATGACTTTTGCTCCCAAGTTTTTAGCTAGCTCGAGACCTGCAATCATGGCCTCATACTCAGCCTCGTTGTTAGTCAACCTGGTAGTTTTAATAGATTGCCTAATAGTGTTACCTGAGAGTGGCTTTAAGACTATGCCCAACCCGGACCCTTTTACGTTCGAGGCCCCGTCCGTAACAAGGGTCCATACCTTCGAGGACATACCCGATTTCAGCTGGAATTCTTTTTTGACTTCGGATACGAGGGTTGGCATGAAATCGGCCACGAAATCTGCTAAAATTTGAGACTTGATGGCCGAGGGGTTGATATTCGATATCGTACCCACTGAGTTCGACGACCCATTTGGCCAATCGGCCTGATAGTTCGGGCTTGTGCAAAATATTACGAAGTGGGTAAGTTGTTAATACGCATATGGGGTGATATTGAAAGTATGATCGTAACTTTCTAGAGGTGCTTATCAGTGCAAGTGCCAATTTTTCTAGGTATGGATATCTAACTTCTGCTTCTCCTAAGGTTCGACTTATATAATAAATGGAAAATTGCATACCTTGCTCTTCCCGAACTAGGACACCGCTTACTGCGATTTCTGATACTGCCAAGTATAAGCAAAGTTTTTTGTCTGCTTTTGGAGTGTGAAGTAGTGGTGGGCTCGACAGATATTGTTTCAGTTCCTTCAATGCATGTTGGCATTCCGGGGTCCAAGTGAAATCATTTTTCTTTTTGAGTAGGGAGAAAAATTTGTGACTTCGATCTGATGATCTCGAAATGAATCGGCCTAGGGCCGTAATTCATCCCGTTAGCCTTTGCACAGCTTTTACGCTGTCCACGATGGTGATGTCTTCGATGGCCTTGATTTTATTGGGGTTAATCTCAATTTTCCGATTTGACACCATGAAGCCGAGGAACTTGCCCGAACTGACCCCGAAAGCACATTTTTCAGGGTTGAGCTTCATGTTGTATTTTCTCAATCTCGAACGTTTCCTCCATATGGGTCAGATGGTCCTCTGCATGCATGGACTTAACTAGCACGTCATCAATATAAACTTCCATTGATTTACCTATTTGTTATTCGAACATTTTATTCACTGGGTATTGGTAAGTAGCCCCCACATTTTTTAGCCTGAAGGGCATCACATTATAACAATACGTTCCATATTTGGTGAAAAATAAAGTCTTTTCCTGGTCCTCCGGGTTCATTCGGATTTGATTATACCTAGAATAGGCATCGAGAAAAGTGAGGATCTCGTGACCGGCCATGGCATCGATCATGCGATCGATATTGGGTAGCGGAAAAGAATCTTTGGGGCATGCTTTGTTTAAATCCTTATAGTCCACACACATTCTAAGTTTGTTTCCTTTTTTAGGCATTACAACTATATTGGCTAACCATTCGGAATATTTCACCTCCTGAATGGACCCTATCTTGAGAAGTTTGGTTACCTCGTCTTTTACGAATGCGTGTTTTACCTCGGACTGGGGTCTTCTCTTTTGCTTCACCGGTCTAAACTTAGGGTCCAAGCTTAGGCGATGCGTCGTTATGTCCGGTGGAATCCCTGTTATATCTAAATAGGACCAGACAAAATAATCAATGTTATCGATAAGAAATTGAACAAGTTTCTTCCTAAGTTCGGGGCTCAACCCCATTCCCAGGTATACCTTTCGTTCGGGCCAGTGCTCGATTAGTGTAACTTGCTCTAATTCCTCAATTGTTGATTTGGTGGCGTCGGAGTCATCGGGAATCATGAAGGATCGAGGGACCCTCTGATCATCATCTTCTTCGATCATCTGGTTATCTGGTTGGGTCGAAACCGATGTCTGTGATTGCTATTTGGTGTCTCGTTCTCCTTCTGAGCCCGATCCCTTTACTGACGAAGGCGAGGATATTGGTTTCGCTTCCTCGACGGCGAACATTTCTTTTGCGTCTGGTTGTTATCCGTACACTGTTTTGACTCCTCTCGGTGTTGGGAATTTGAGGACCTGGTGTAGGGTCGAAGGTACAACTCTCATGTTCTGGATCCATGGCCTTCCAAAAAGGGTGTTGTACCTCATGTCGCCTTCGATTACGTGAAACTTTGTTTCCTGGATGGTTCTGGCCACATTTATTGGTAGAATTATCTCGCCTTTGGTGGTTTCACATGCCATATTGATCCGTTTAGAACCAGGGTTGCGGGTATGATCTGGTCCCGCAAACCGAGCTGCTCTACGACCTTCAATCTGATGATGTTGTCCGAGCTACCTAGATCAATCAACACACGCTTAACTTTAGTTTTATTCATGAGTACGGATATTACCAGTGCATCGTTATGAGGCTGTACAACCCCTTCTGCATCTTCATCATTGAAGGACAAAGTTCCTATGGGTGTGTAATCCTGAGTTCACGATCGATTTTCTCTCACAATCGATGTTTTAGTGCGTTTAAGCACTGGTCCCTGAGGGGTATCGGCACCGCCGATGATCATGTGAATGACGTGGCTCTTCCCGCTCGTTTTGCTTGCCGAAATCCCTGTTTTTAAAATGGTTCCTCGCCCTATCGCTCAAAAATTCCTGAAGGTGGCCTTTGTTAAATAACCGTGCTACTTCCTCTCTTAGTTGCCTGCAATCTTCCGTCCTGTGGCCATGAGTGCCATGATATTCGCACATTTGATTGGGATTCCTTTGGGCATGATCGGTATGCATGGGTCGAGGCCATTTAGTTTCTTTGATGCGTCCGATAGCCGACACGATGGCGGATGCATCAACACTGAAGTTATATTCCGATAACCGAGGTGCTTTTATAGGATCGGCATATTTATCGAAGCCGCTCTTACTCATAAGTCCCCGAGAATTTTGCCCTCGATCAATCCTTCGATTGTTCCGAGCGGTATTGCGTGTTGAACCGTTGTTCATCCGTTCTGCGACGTACGATTAATATCGGTCTGTGTTCGACCTTTGTTCTCTGTATATCTCCCTTTGGTTTTTAGTAGTTGTTCTGTTCTGATGCATGGATCCACACAGAGCTCTTAACTAGTCATCTTCGACCCTAATTTTCGACTGATATCGATTGTGTATATTTGCCCAAGTTATTGCTAGATACTCTATCAAATTTTGCTTCAGCCGACGTGATGCTATCAAACTTTGCTTGTTTAACCCTTGGGTGAAAGCTTGGACGCCCCAATCGTCTATGACCGGTGGCAATTCCATGCGTTCCATTTAAAATCTGGATACGAATTCCCTCAGCATTTCATTACCCTTTTGCTTTACGTTGAAGAGGTCTGATTTCCTTGTTGCAACTTTTATGGCACCAGCATGTGCCTTTACGAATGAATCTGCTAACATGGAAAAAGAATCGATGGAATCTGGCGGCAGATTGTGATACCAAATCATCGCTCCCTTCGACAGGGTCTCCCAAACTTTTTCAACAACACAGATTCGATCTCATCGTCCTCCAAATCGTTACCCTTGATGGCACATGTGTAAGAGGTGACGTGTTCGTTAGGATCTGTCGTACCATTATATTTGGGAATTTCGAGCATACGGAATTTTTTGGGAATTGGTTTTGGGGCCGCACTCGAGGGAAAAGGCTTTAGTATGATTTTTTTTCGAATCCAGCCCTTTTATCATTAGTGGAACTCATGGGATTTGATCGACCTTGGCATTGTATGTTTTCACTCTCTTGTCGTTGGATTCGTCTTGTTTTGTGAGTTCCTCGAGCAATTTAGTAATTTCGGGAGTGGTTTCCGATTCTTGCTCGTTTGATTTCACTATGGCAGGCTCCGTTCTGGGGGTGATTTCTCGAAGCGGATTGGGATCTGGCCTGCTTTGTATATGAGTTTGGCTCTGCAACTGAGCTATCGCTGCTTGTTGGGCTTGTAACATCTCGAAGATCATACGTAAGCTGGCTCTGATTTCCCCCACGTTATGGGTGTCTCGAGCTACGGATCGAGTACCGCCCTGAATGTTTTTTTCCGGTTCGGAACGTTGGTTCGCCTCAAGAGCTACTTGCTAATTAACATCTAATGGTACTTCGGCTCGAATCTCGGGTACTTCGATTCGAGCCTTAGTGCCATCGTCAAGCGGCCTTCCGGCCCCGGGTACCAAGTTGTTGATTTCATCTTGAAGGCCGGCTTCGTGGTCGATAGGTAAAGCCATTGCTGATTCGAAGTTGTAAACTGGTGTGTACTGCAGATTTATATCAAACAATCACCGTTATCCTTAGCCCCGCGGTGGGCGCCAAACTGTTTACCCGAAAAATTAGATAACGTTAAATTTGTGTATGGTTCTAAGGATATGTGATACAATTTGATACAAATCGTATAGAGAGATACAAATATGTGTATTCTTGACTATGAGAATGGGAATAGTGAGCCAAAAGAATGAATAAGATAAAGTAAAACAAGCACAAGGAGATATCTTTCAATATGAGAAGTGATATTTTGTTACAGTGTATTCGGTGTGCCTATGCTTACAAGGATTCCCTCTTTTATAATAGAGGGATCCTACTTTATTTATAATAAAATAAAGCATATAGTCGAGGACCCATGATTAATTGTCTCTTCCTCGATTCTCGCAAAGATTCT